>NW_020664498.1:3013114-3111965 GCF_002925995.2 Terrapene triunguis
AGGGCTGGAGGGGTGTTGGGGGTGCAGGGCAGAAGGCTGGGGGTGTGGGGGGCTTCAGAGGTCAGGGCAGAGGGCTGGGGGGGGGGGGGGGGGGGGTGCAGGGCAGAAGGCTGGGGGTGGGGTGTGTCAGGGCAGAGGGCTGGGTGTTGGGGGGGAGGGCAGAGGGCTGGGGTGTGTGTGGAGGTGCAGGGCAGAAGGCTGGGTGTTGGGGGGGGTTCAGGGCAGAGGGCGGGGTGCTTGGCTGGTGGGAGTGCTCCCAGCCCCCTGCCCTCTGCCCTGAGCGGCTCATGGCGGGGGGCTGGAAGGGATATGTCCTGTTCCACCCCCTTCCCCAAGGCCCCATCCCTACCTCTTCTCTGCCTCCTTTACCCAGGGCCGGCTTTAGCAAGGGCCGCGGGGCTGCTGCGCGCCGGCTGGAGCTCCGGCCGGGAGAGTGGGGCCGCGGGCCTTTTGCGGAGCAGCGAGCACGCTGCCACTCCTCCCCCCTCCCTTTGCAAGGGCCAGCGCAGGGAAGGAGAGGAGGCGGGGCAGGAAAGTAGGCTGCACCACGGCTGTGGGAAGAAAGAAGCGGGGGAGATGGGAGCTTGGCTGCTGCAGGACGAAGCTTCTGCCTCCTGCCCCATCAGGGGTGGGCGGGGGGGCTGAGTGCAGCTGGGGGTCAGAACCGCGGCAGGCAGCCGCGTGCCATTCAAAATCGGCTCGCGTGCCGTGTTTGGCACGCGTGCAGTAGGTTGACGACCCCTGTTATAGGCTATGAAAAGAAATGTAACTTGCTTTCAATAACTCTATCCTTGAAAACTAAGCATTACAACTATGGTTGAAAGATGTCTTTATTACTAACAAGTAATGGGTGACCAAGGCCAAATAAAATAAAGATTGTCCCATCCCTTCACTCCAATCTTGAGTGATACCACTTTTTAGCATCTGGAAAGACAGGATTCACATTTTCCTCCCATATTTTTCATGTAAGTCTGCATTTGCTGGTTTTGGGCTAGAGCCAGTAGTAGAAAACCCTTTGCAATACCAAAGCAGGGAGTATTTTTGAATAGTTCTAATCTGGATGACTCACAGACTTCTCAAAAGTTTGCAGGAAAGTTTTTGCTCATGACAATTTTCTAATGACTTCTAGACTAAGTAGGTTTAAATATATTCTGACAAGCATTGAAATGTTTCCAGACCTATATGGGAGGAAAGCCTGTCAAAACTTGGGCAAGTCACTTAATTTCTATGTAGCTCAGGCCTGATCTACATTACAAAGTTAGGTCAACATAAGCTGCCTCATATCAACCTGTTTGTACATGTGTCTGCACTTAAATTTTGTCTCCCACTGATGTAAGTGCCCTCTTGCAGCAACGCAGTAACGCCACCCCCCTGAGTGGCATTGAGCCACGGTTGATGTACTGAGGTCAACTCAGCACAAAAGTAGACACTGCATTACTTATGTCAAACCCAAAAGTCCATCAACAGCTGTCCCACAACGCCTGACACTGACTGCTCTGGTCACAATTGTGAACTCCACCACCCAGGGGTCACACCATTGATATCTCCGAGAAGCCCAAGTCAATGGCCACTGGCCTGAACAGCAAGGAGGAGGAGGAAGAAAAGGAGGAGGATGGGGAACATGTGACCAAGGGGGTCTAGTTATTCTGTGAGCCAGGATCTGTTTGAGACTCCACTACAGTCCAGTCAGTCCTGCCTGTTGAGCATGGGCAAACCCAGTGCAAGGGAAGGAATCTCAGGTAAGTGTGCAAATATGTTTCCCATTACAATGATGTACTGATGGCACCCCCAACTTAACAGGACACAGCTGTTCACTTTTCATTAATTTACTCATGCTAAAAGAGGTAGCGGTACAACAAAGGGTACGTCTACACTACGAGATTAATTCGAATTTAGATAATTCGAATTTGGGAAACAGATTGTATAAATTCGATTGTGCGCGGCCACACTAAGCACATTAATTCGGTTTTTAACCACATTAATTCGGTGGTGTGCGGCCACACTACCCCATTAATTTTAACCACATTAATTCGGTGGTGTGCGGCCACACTACCCCTAATTCGAATTAACAAAATCGATTTTGGTGCTACTCCGCTCGTCGGGGTGGAGTACAGAAATTGATTTTAAGTGCCCTTTAATTCGAAGTAACTGGCTCCGTTGTGTGGACGGGTTAAGGATTAATTCGGATTAACGCAGCTAAATCCGAATTAAAGTCGTAGTGTAGACCAGGCCAAAGAGAAGTAGTATTATCTGCTTTCCTCTGCCCTGTAGAATTAGGCAGAGGGAGCCATGCAGAGCAGTTTGTTTATGTATGCAGGGATGTCCCTTGAATCCACGTGGATGAAATATATATGGAGGTACTCTGTATCCTGTTCTGAAGGTTTCTAGGGATGACTGCCTTATTTCTTCCACAGCAGTAGGACATTTCCCCATGCCAGTCAGCAGGCCTCATTGCAGTACACAGACAAGCAGCATACGGGCCCAGGTAGCTTCGGGATGCCAGTGGCACCTATGCTCTGTGTGCCATTGTTATCTGCAGGAATGAGATATCTACTAACATCACCACCACCTGTGGAAAATGGTGCCAGTATTCAGTGCCAGAGCCCTATACTCAGCTTCATGCAACCGAGCAATTCCCTTCTCATTTCCCTTACCCCTGGAAGCCCATACTTACCATGGCACCATGCACAAGCACTTCAAAGCAGAAGTGTCAGTAAGCATGTCTTGTTTAAAACTTTAGGCAAGCAAGGGAACAGAGTTCTGAATCTTAACTTTCACTTTCCATTGTGACTGTGTTGACAAGGGTACCTCTGTGTGTTTTTTATCTGTAACTGCTAGCATTGTGGCCTTGAGGGTCTCCCCCTCCACATCTATGGAATGCCTGAGCCAGACGAGGAGAAAGAAGAGGACTCAGAATGATGTGTTCAATGAGATCCTGCAAGCCAGTTCTGTTGCATCAGACTATGAGCACAGGGCCTGGAGAGTGGATGTTTCAGACAGCCTAGAGAAGGAAAGAGTGGACAGAAGAAAGGCCGAGGAGTCCCAGCAAAAAAAGCAGAGGGAGATTCATCAGGACATAATGGGGCTTCTCTGACAGAAAACACAGATGCTGCAGACTCTTGTGGACCTACAGGTTCAACAATCAAGGGCTTGCCTCCCTTTGCAATCCACGGAGAACTCATTACAACACCCCCCTATATGCCCCATCAACATTCCACATGGTATCAGGGGCCACATCCCTAACCCCTACCACTCCGCCCCAGAGGACAATAAGGACAATCACAGCTTCACATACACTGACCTGGGAAAGCCATGGTTGCTGTAGGTGTAGGTAAAATGGACATGAATGTTCTTTCCTCTTAAGTTCTGCTACATTAATTTATTAAGTTTGTAATGTATTTGCTTTTAAATTGCACAGACTTTTCTTTGCACTGTTTTTTACTGAATAAAATTCTATTTGGAAAATAATTAATCTTTATTAATGCTTCAGAGTGTCTAGCAGATCTGAAAGTGCCCACTAACTCGTTACTGTACAATATGACACAGCTCATAGGATCAGTGACAAACACAGTGTAATAATCATAAATGCACAGCAAGCACTGCAAAATTAATAGGTGCGTTAACAGTGTTTATATTCAAAATGTACGCCAAGCAACACACAATCCGTACCAGGGCCAAACAGAGCCCAGTACACCACAGTGTATTACTGTGGCTCATCATTAAAGTGCTCTTTCAAAGCCCCCCCTTATGTCTGGCTGTTCAAATTCAGCAGACAGCCCCTCCACCCCGGTGGCAACTTTTGTTTCACAGATATTAGGCAGAACACAGCAGGCAGCTGTAATCATTGGATGTTTTTTCACTGAGATCCAATCTTGTGAGTAAACAACATCAGTGTCTCTTTAGTCTAGCAAAAGTACATTTAACTGTCATTCTGCTCCTGCTGAACTGGTAGTTGAATCTTTCCTAGCTGCTGTTGAGGTGGCTGCTGTATGGCTTCATGAGCCAGGGAAACAAGGGGTTGTCTGGGTACCTTGGGATCACTTTTGGCATTTCAACATGGCTAATGGTAATCCACTGGTTTGGGGGAAAATGTCCCTGCTTGTAGCATTCAAAACAGTCATATGGTCTTAAAGATGGGCGCATCATGCACCTTCCCTGACCAATCCACATTGATGTTGGTGAAGCATCCCAGATGATCCCCTGATTTTTGCATAACTAAAGAAAAGTAACTTTCTGTCAATTTGGTGTGGTGCCAAAATAGGGATATGTATGCTGCCTGTTGCTCCACCGCTGTTTAGGAGCTCTATTGCTGCCAAGAGTCACAGTCCTGCATAACAAGAGACAATTAATAGACCTACACACTTGCATGACAACCCCCCTGCAGTGGATTTTTCCAACTCTAAAATGATTTCCCACTGACTGGTAGCAGTCCAGCATCACAAGTTTTCACAGTTCATGCAATCACCACTCACTTCTCCGCTGTCAGTGCAGCTCTCCATTTCCTGTCCCTGTGTTAGAGGCCTGGGGTGAGTTTGGCACATAGATCCTCGCACATCTGAAAATTCTGAGGCCACTGCTCATCATCCCAATGTTGCATTATGATGTAATCCCACCAGCCAGTGCTTGTTTCTCAGGCCCAAAAGAAGTGCTCTGTCATCTGCAGCTGCTCCTTGAACACCACCAACAACCTTGAATTAGTTCTCGCTTTGTCCTGCAGTAATCTGTCCGCCAAGAAATCATTGTTCCCCACTGATTTGGTTCTTCTTACAATTCTGCAAATACTTGTCCTTGCAATGCTTATGACAATAGTGCAGAGCAGTGCAGGCTCCATGCTTCTGTCAGAGATGGCAGACAGAGAGGAGGGCTGTGCAGGTTTGTGGGATTTTTAAAAAAAGGTGCAAAAATTATGGGATGTAGATGACTTTATGGGATGGAGACAGTTGCATGCTGGGAAATTGATCCCTTGCTCCCAGTCACCTGTGTACAACTGGTTTATGTCCCACCATGCATTGCCAAAACTTTCCAAAAGACAGTGCTCTGGATGGTGGCAAGCTGCACGTGGGGGTGGGGGGGGGGAATACCTACCCATAGGGCACTGCACTGCATTGGCACAAGCATTTCTGGTGAGTACACGTGGTGCTGATGCAAGGAGTCAAATGTTCACATGAAAAAGTGAGGTACTAATGGGAGTGGCTTTATGTCCACATGACTTGCATTGGCCAAAATTTGTGCAGTAGACATGGCCTCAGCCTCCCATCTGTAAAATGGGTATGAGGCTAATATTTCCTTACTTCACCAATGTATTATGAGGCTAAAGTCATTGGACTTTAGTTCTCTAATACCCTGCACTTTATGTGGCTCAGCACAACACTACCAAGTGAATGTACAATACTACCAAATCAGGATGATAGTAATGTTTTTTTTTTACACTTGACACTGATATAAATAGCTACATGAGGTGCAAGGCAATGGAGAATCAAGCCATTCATTTTTTATGAAAAAACTCAGATATTAATGATGAGCTCCATAGAGGAGACTACAGATAAATAAAATCCTAACTAGTGGATGTTTTTCAGTTTAATCAGATTTATCCATCATTATTTATGAATAATGCTCCCTAGAAATGGGCGCTACTGGTGCCAGACCTGTGGCCCCACTCCCACTTCACTTCTTCCCTGATGCCCCGCCCTAGCTTCACCTCTTCCTGCCCCTGCTGCCTCCTCCAAGCCCCCACCTGCTCCTCTCTGCCTCTTCCCCTGAGGTCCCTGCCCGCCCACCTCTTGCTTGTTCACTCCTCTCTGTTGCTTCCCCTGAGGCCTCTGGAGAGGAGCAAGCATGGGGGAGGGAGCGGGAGGCCTCAAGGGAAGAGGTGTAGCAAGGGCAGGACCTCAGGGTGGAGCATGGGTGGGGCTACAGTCTGGGTGCCAGTGGCCCCCCCCACCCACACACTTTTAGGGAGCTTTGCTTCTGGCGCTCCAAAGGCAGCACGCCTCCAAAGGGAGGTGACCTGTGCCACATCTGTGTCATTTGCCCTCCTGCATGGCCAGCCTTTTTTTGGGGAGGCTTAACCTCCCCCAGCCTCTTATACACACTGCCCATGGTTGTGGAATCTCTACCACTGGAGGTTTTTAAGAATTGGTTGGACAAAACCCTGTCAGGGATGATCTAGTTTACTTGGTTTTGCTTCAGCTCAGGGGGCTGGGCTAGAGGACTTCTCAAGGTCCCTTTCAGTCCAACATTTCTATGAGTCTGTGTACAACCAATGAATTTTTTAATAAAGAAGCTAACAAAAAATCCCCATCCCCAGATGGTGATAAATCCCACACACCAGGTGTTCATAGACTTTAAGGACAGAAGGGACCATCATGATCATCTAGTCTGACTTCCTGCACTTTGCAGGCCACAGAACCTTAATAGACTCGTAACCTCTGGCCGAGTTACTGAAGTCCTCAAATCATGGTTTAAAGACTTTAAGTTACAGAGAATTCACCATTTACACTAGTTTAAACCTGCAACTGACCCATGCCCCATACTGCAGAGGAAGGCAAACCTCCCCCCTCCTCTCCAGAGTCTCAGCAAGGACAATGAAGATTAAGTGAAGCTTTTTTGAAAACTTTCCTGTTTAAAGAAAAATACTTACCACCATGACTAAGTAGGGAGGCAGCAACACCATCTGACACACAAGCTTAAATCTATATTGAATTTACTTGCTGGAAAGATTTACAATTTGTTCCTGAAAGCTATACTCGGAGTGTAGCACAGCATTCTACTTAAGCGATTCTACCTGGAGGTAGATGGGATGAAGGCCTGGGATCCCCGGGGGCCCAGGAGGAAAACAAAAATTAAGATCTCTTACATGTCTTTGTGAAATCTGCTCCTCTCCAAATTAAATTAAAATTGCACTTTTATAAGCCCAAGGGATGGTTTAGTAGGCTCCAGAGAGAATTTGAGCTCTATTTAAGAGAAAGAAATCACACCCCAGCTCTTCCTTCAATTTGTTACAAGGGGCTCCCATGAGCTTACTCCATCCCATCATTGTAAATAGGATAGAAGATATTTAGCAGTTGTCTCTTTCAAATAGCACGGACCCTCCCCAGATGGTTATTCCACAGCAGGCTTTTCAATTCACACTGCTATCATGCTGCAAATGATTTATCACACACTTCTTAACCCAGAACTGACATGTTCATATTTCATTGTTTGCAATAAAATATCAGCGCTGACCCATTTGGAAAATTTCTATATGGTTGAAGGCTGTGTAATGGATACTTGTTTACATGGCATTATAATAATGCATATTTTTATTAAACAAAAATGCTATTTTACTTGGAGCAAGGAGTTACAGCATGTGTTGACCTGGAACTAACTGAAAGTTACCTATGTGAACATATCTTCCTAAGCAGTACTATATGTATGTTTAAATAAGCTTAGTATGTTTAAATGATAATAGCTTGGACAACTTGCAAAATAAATAAACAAAATTATTTCTTCTGTGCAGTTTCATGTGCACATAACTGGAAAAAACTAGTTCTCCATATAGTGGATTCTAACATTATTAGTTCAGAAACAAAAATAACTGAGTTGGATAAGACAGCAGGCAAGAGAGGGTAAAGGAAATAATCGGTGTGCCTAACGCAGTCGGAGGAATTGCTCAAGAACAGTCTGTCCTTATATACAGATTGCCCCTGTAACGCTGCCAGTGTCAGCAAGACCTTGGGTGCATCTGTCGTGCAAGTGACTGTAGATGAGTTAAGCTTTTTCGGAAAGTTCTTGAAACTTTTTTGCTCTTGTGAATTTATTTCCTTTGCTTAACACATCAGATCATATGGTGATGAGCATCCCAATTCAGGGCCAAAAACAAATGTGGCAGGAAGTTAGTTTTTGTATCTGGTCAGAAGAGCCACACTTTACTATCTTCAGATCTGCTAGTACCTTATTGGAAAATAGGATTTTTATGCAAAATCAGTCATGTCTGAATAATATCAATATGATTTTTAATAGCATCTTGAAAAGGATAGAGGAAATAGAATGAAGGAGCATGAGTATCTGGAGACCGTGAAGTCTTTACTTTAAGCTGAATTAAAGGAGATAATGTAGTTATAACTTGTGCTTAAACTATTATGAAGATAACAGGAGACAAAATAGGAAAAATAATCATTACTATAGGGAGGGTCATTGTCCAGAACTGAGAGATTAGAGGAAAAAGACAGTGTTTCTGGGAGTGAGTTGCTAAACTGTTCAGGTCATAGATGAACAGCTGGAAAGTGGAATTCCATTATTTGATAACATTTTCTGAAATTGTTTCTGAATTAGTTGTGTTTCGTGGTTAGTGTACTAGGGTTTATACTACTTGACAAGGTGTTGGAAGCTTTTGGGTTTATTTCTCATGCAATCACACAAATAGGTAAGTTACATTTCTCCTTTTTTATTTTTGCTCGCTAACCCTGCTATCCTTCTATTGTTTCCTACACCCATGGCTCCTTGTGAACACTTGAAGGTATAGTTCCAGATTTTAATCTCAACTATATTTGTCACACAAATCCTTAAATGTCCCTGAAATGAATCAAGAAATGGAAGGATTCTTCTCACTAACCTATCACAAGTGAAGACTATAGATGGTATTACATGTAAATTGCAAATATCAAGCAGAACAGAAATATACTACTAAGAGAACTTTGGATTAGAAAGCTGGACAGAAAATAAAATGTGATTCATGTTGGAAAAATATGAGCTAATGTATCTATAGGGAGAAGAATAATCCAAATCACAAAATTAATGGGAGAGGGAAATCTTGGAAAGCAATAATTCTGAATAGGAATTAGAAGTAGCAGTAAATGCCAAATCGGATATGAGTTTGTAATATGATGTAAATCAAACATCACTACGGCTGAATACATAGAGGTGTCAAATCACAGAGCAAGGAGGTTATAACCCCTTCTCTGTGTGGCTTTTGGTGTGGTTGCACCTGAAATAGCGCATTTAGTTGTTGGTACCTCATCACCAGAAAGACAGACAATCTGGAGGGAATTTTGAACAGCTACAAAAATTAATGGGGAGCTAGAGGAAAAGATGCTTTATAATTATATAGAGTTTATCTAAGACAACTATGGGGAAATGTGGTAAGTCTGCAAATACTTGAAAGGTGTAAACATCAAGGGTGGGAGAGGGATTGAGATTAGTATTTGGGAATATAGCTAGGAGTAATATGAAGAATTTAAGAGCCTGATCCAAAGCCCACTGAAGTCAATGAGAGTCTTTCCTTTGATCTCAATGGGCTTTGGATTAGGTCAATTTTAAGATGAATGTTGGGAAAGTCTTGCTGGCTATGACATCCTGTGGACTGTGACAGTCTGTTAAAGGAAGAGGTGGAAGCCTATCACTTGGGACATTTAAAACTATCCTTGACATAATATTAGAAAATATACAGCAGAGAACAACAATTCTGCACTGGCAGGGAGATGGACTAGGTGACCTAATGGTTTTTTTCCATATGCAACGTCTGTGATTTAATTAAAAGAAGATAAATAATCTTTCAGTGCAATCCTATTTCTCAAACAGACATGCACCTGCAGAAAAACACCTGGTCTCTTTTAAAGAGAAACTTAGTGCTGGGAAGAGTGACATGGAAAGTTTTTTGTGATCAATGATATGTTGTGAACAGTGTGCCTGGAGTACTAGGTGCTTGTATTCCAAAAGGGAATGGAGGAAAGCAGATTGGTAAATGGAAAAAACAACAACCCCACAATCCACCCCCCCCCCTGCAACTGTAAATATTTCCAAAAAACAAACTGTGAAACATGTTCCTTTAGAAAGATGGGAGTGTGCAATTCTAATCAGAAGTAAGTGCTGGGTGTGGTTATCCATAAACTTGGCTCCATATGTAACATTCTCTAGTTCAGAAGGACTGGAGAAGGAGACTGACTGCTTCTGACAAGCAGAATCCATAGCTTTGGAAGTGTGCAAATAACACACTTATCATAAGTTACATGACCCACACAACCTCCAAGCCAAGTTGGTTCACTTCCAACCCCTGCAAACCTATTGTCCAATGGCAGCTTGTGGGAGGGGGAGGAGCCCCTTTATGAACTAAACCATGCAATTTTTACATAGCCCACCTTGCCACAGATTGTGTCGTTCGGTAAAACTACTGATGTGCTGAATCAACAGAGGTGGAGAGGAAACAGAATCTAAACATGGAATTAGGAGAATTAGGTCCACTTGGGCTAGACTCTGAGTCACCATCTCGAGAAGATGGCATATGCTCTTGGTTAGCCTTCTCAGTGACAAGGAATCCTCATATCTGGAGCTTTCACCTCAAAAAAGGGAACTTATTCAAATAGATGTCAGTTAGGGAGATTGCTCAGTGCTGTATTATCATAGGGTGGCATGTTAGGTCTGGCATTTGGTAAACTGGGGCTGTATTCATCAGTCAATTGGCCATCCAGAATAGTCAAACAGGCTATGACTTGGCATTGTTTAAGATAGAGGAGAAAGTGGTTCTCGTTTTTCACAACAGTGGAACATTTCTGTGGGAAGAACTTGTGGTCTTGTCCTAGGTGGGTTGGAGTGGGATTTGTGGCATTCCAGTTTTGGCACTGTTCATCTGTGACTCAAGGTGTTCTGTGTGGGGAGCGTTGGAGAGAAGATGGTGTCTACAGGCTAAGATGTTAATGACTGTGGCAGCTAGGTGGTGATATTGCTTTGTCAGGTGATTGTGCTCTGGCCCTGTAGTTGGATGACATTCTTTTTCCTGTCTCCCTGAAAACTTGTTGGGTTCATGACATGAGTCTGCAGGGGTAAACAAGTCTAGTTGTTCAACTACTCAGCTAAAAGGAAAATACAGTAGTGAACGTGTCTAGCAAAAGGCAATGGTCTAGGCAGGAAAGAGATGAGTTTGCTCCATTCCTTAATATCCATTCTTGGACTGAAGATCAGATCCAGTAGGTGTCTAAATGACTTTGTGGATCCAGAGATAATCTTCATGGACTTGTTCCAGCATATTGTACAAACTTTTTCCTCTTTCATTTCTTCCCTGCTTCACCTGGACACATAGCACCTGTATCTCTGTGCCTTACTGACTCTCCAGCTGTTTTCATAATTTGTGTACAAAGTATATCTTTCTCCTCTGCTCATGGGCCTTAAAGTCTATAACAAAGGGGAGGAAGACATTAGGAATGAATGCTTTAATTTATCCAGCATACAAAGCCTTTATACGAATGCTTTCATCCAGTGCCTGTTGCATTTCTTCTCAGGCCAGTTCCTTTCCCTCCAGGGAAGTTTTTCACCATTTTTGATGGCCTTCTATCTGGTCCCAGGAAGCAGACAGATCTTGTTCCACCTGCTTTTGCTGGTGATGCATCTTTGGCTCCGTTGATGCACTCTCTGCCCATCTACATTCTCTGCTGGGGAATATCATCCAGCTGCAGGGCCAGTACAGATCACTGTGTCCGTTTTTTAACAGAGATCTGAGTGTCTGGTTCTAGCTGGTCTTCCTCTGACTGACCTGTTCACGACATACCAGGCAATATGCTTCCCTCTCAAAATGTTCCCACGCCAGAGAAAATCTCTCCCACACATTAGCCATTATGTAATTTACCCCTGCCTTTCCACCTTACTCTTCTATAAATCCAAATTTAAAAGATGGCTACAAATTTCTATAACTTTGCATGCCAGAAATGGACTTTGTAGTTTTTCCAAATTGCAAAATGGAGGCTGGTGAGTAAGATATGCAAAGATGGTGTGAAAATATGCTAAACTTAATTAAAGAAACTTCTGTGTCTGCTGTCTGAGAAATATTTTGCCATGTCATTTATATGAAAGACACTAAGCCAAATAAATTTACTTTAAAAAAATACAATGCAGCTTTAAGAACTAAATTTTCCTCTTTCATCTAATCTCCATTGCATTTTCTGTGCTAGGTTCTGTACACAGAGCATCCATAGCTCTCAGTGGGAATTCCACACACTGGATAAGGGTGGGAGATGGCAATAAAGAACAGTCCTACAGATAAGAAACTCATTGCAAAGTGGAGAGGAGAATTTTGGAGTGTGCATAAAGATTCTTTTTTGTCCATCAAACCCAGTAGCACAGTGAAACCTTATCATGATGAATTTCCTGTGCATGAGGGTTTGTGTATATTGCTTAGGCTATTTTTAACATATTGTGCATCTGTTCAGTGAATAGCCAATAGAAGTTTATCATGCTGCTAATAATTTCTGAAGGATTAGCCCATTTATGTAAAACTGTCATTTGGTACAGCATATTTGTTCTTCGCTGGTAGTCTGCAACAGCAATTTAATTAGTTTGAATTTACTTAGTCCAAGTTAACCAGCACCTCAGTTTTATCTATATTGTAAATGTTGACTTCTTATAGCCTAATAGTGTCTACCTGCTTGTCCAGGAAAAGTTAAGATTTAGAATGTGCCCATGTCTGTCCTTAAAATACCTATATATTCAGGGCCAACTTGAGATGTTTTACAAGTGGGTGCAATTCCACTGACTTAATGTTGCCATAGCTCTTTCAGTTAGAAAGTCTACATGCTACATAACATTACATGATCAGCAAAGTCGTAGTTGTCTAAACTTGAGTGTGAAAATCATTTGGGATCATTTCCTCTTGTAAATCTGTTTTCAGGTGAAACCATCCAAAAAAGTCAGCAGAGTAACTATCCTTCCAAGTAATTTTTCTTCTCTAAAATTCAATTAACTCTTTTTCTCCAGACTCTTTCTTTGGAGTGTACCCTTTCATGTTTGCATCCCAATTGGTATTCCCACCCACAGTCTGACAGCAAAAGCTGTATCTTCTCCTGGTAAATTTCCCTCCTTCTATTTGTTTTACATGTTCTGATCCAGCACTGAAAGTTCTCACTCTTTGATGCCCATGAAAGTCACCCTCTCACCCCAGTTCTGAATCTGTGCTTTATGATCCTGTAAGTGTAAGGTATTAAAGTCTCAAACTTCAGCAATGTTCCATGAGTTCCCAACTCAATCTTAACACATATAATTTTAAATCATGTTCATGTCACATCAGCAGATATCTCTAGGGTGGCATTTATAACAGCCCCAGCCAAATTGAAGGTATCTTGTGCTCTAACAATATGTATGGTATATGGTACTGTATGCAATTTAGGACTGACACCACAGCATCCCTGGAAAAGTCAAGGATTAGCTAATCTTTCCTACGGTGAATTGGGTTTCAGAGAGAGAACACTGTGATTCCAAGGGGCAGCTTCACTTTTGTAATATGTAGCAAAGTTACATCAACAAGTCAGTGACTTCTACATAAAAAGTCATGCAGTTATTCACTTATTGTAAGTCCCTGCTAGTCAACTACATTTTATTATCAAAATGAAAATCTTCAAGAGTTATTTTTCCCCCAGAAGGTTTCAGTCTCTTTGCTATTTGTAGCTCATTATAATGCAATTCAATCTCTCACTGAATGTCACTTTGCTCATGGTTTCAGTGTAACAGAATATAGTGGCTCCCACCATTTCTTAATCTTGTATTGGTATTCAGGCCATTCTGAGAAGGTGACCTAGTATCATTCATCCAGGCATTCAGCTAATGTGGTAGCAAAGAACTTTAAAGAGTAGCTGCTTTAGGCTGCTTGATGGGAGAAGAACTTTAGCTTTGTAGAAATAGGCATCCAGCAAAGGGATTTGTATCTGAGACTTAAACTGGAAAAAAAATATATATATATAAAATAATAAATACTTTGCGCTTCTATAGTGCCTTTCATCTGAGGCTCTTGAAGTGCTTTAGAGATGTTAACCCACACAACATCCTTTAGGGAGAACTAAACAAGGCACACATGGTGGTCATGTGATTTGCCCAAGGTCACACAGTCAAGTTTGTAGCAGACTCCTAGCTCTAGGACCTGCTCTAGTCAGTAGACCACAGTCCCAAGCACTCAGAAAATAGAAACAAGGAAAAAACAAGTTTTCAGTTGTTTGTTATGATGGACTGAAAATGATGCAACAGTTAAGAAAAAATTACTAGCTGTATGAGGTATTTGTGATTTCAAATGTGTAAATTTGAAGCTGACTTTAATTTTCTATGACTACTGTAACAAGAGTTAAATGAGATTGAACTCCAATGAATAACAAGCTCTAAATTGAGAAATGGTGTGATAATGTTTTCCAGAGTTCAATTAGCCAGCCATCTCTCTTACTTACTTTTTTTTTGGCAGTTACATTGCCTGGCTTAGAAGTGATTCAAGCCAGTAATAAACCACTGTCTAATTTTAAAGAATTCATACACATTATACAAAAGTCAATAGGCAATTTGAGGACAATAATGTACCAGGAATATGTCAGGGCATCAATGCATCTGAGTTTAGTATGAAGCTAAATTTTGTATTCAAGCCATTGGAGCTGGACTAAATCTTCTGGATAAAATTTAGCCTGCGACTGCACTGTTCTTCTCTCTTATAACTTTTGGTGTTGAGTACCCATGAATATTTCAAACACACCTATGTGGAGAAATTAATCTCTCACTGAATCTATTATCTTGTTAAGAACCTGCGTCCTGTAGCTTGATACATTTTGGCTTGGTAAGGTAAAGCCTCTTTATAATTGCCCTCTTTCCCTTTTTAGAAGCACTCCAATGCAATGGCTCCTAATGAATAGTTTTATGGAGGGATTTGTTTGTTTGTTCAGTTGAATTCTATACTCTATAGCATAAATCAATGAGCAGCACTGCTATAGTGAAGTAGGCTACAAACTAACAAGCTAGAAGGATTTAACATGCTGAGGGATTGGGAAACCTTCATTTTGCCTAGAGTGGAATGATAAAGGAAGGATTTTCTGTCCTGCTGAAGGATATGTCTGAGCTTGGGATCAGAGAACACAGAAGTGATCAAGTTGGAGTAAGCCCTGCAGTGCAGGACTGATGAGACTATTCAAGTAACAATTTTCTCCAGCTGGCCTTCAAATTTTATTTCCTTCTTAACTTTTATCTGAAACTTTTATTTAATTTCAGAATAAATTCTAGGTTTGGACTTTCTCATCTAAGCTTCTTGGAGCACTGAGCAAATAAGAATCTTGTCTCAAGATTGCAAATGGCGACTTTGAGGTTTTGGCAAAGGGGAAGATTGCTATTCCAAATTATGTTAGAAGAAGGGAGGATGAACCCCTGACAGTGGGTGCAGTTATTTTTAGGCAGTGCTCAGCAGCACTCATCCTAGCATATGGATGAGAAAAGACAGGCAGAAACCCCTTTTCTTTAGTACATGGTCCCAACAGGTGCCACCTTGTGTTGGCATGGTAAACAAGTAGGCTTGTGGCATGGTAACCAAGAGGGAGGCTAGATAACTCAGGAGAGTGCTAATGGGGCAAATCCAACCCCAGAACAGTAGTGTTCAAAAGGCCTAATGACTTACACTTGACACTTTCCATTACAGAACATCCCAAAGAGAGTTATAGGATACATATTGTGGCAATGAAATGCTACTACCTCTGGACAGGAAGCTTGCAACCAAATCGATGAAGGGGAAATTTTGGCCTAGCTAACCACTACTCTTGTGAAAAGTGCTATGGTATTTTTAATGTCAATGTTGAGTACAACTCCATACACTAAATGGCATGAAACCCATTCATCTGCGTCAGAAGGATGAAGAACTGAGTAAACCCTGTTTCCAGGGAGACAAGGGGCCTAATTCTCCTCACTCACCTACAGAAGTTTTACACTAGAATGATTCCAGTGACCTCCATGCAGTTACTCAAACTTACACCAGAAACAGAATCATGTGCAAGGTGTTTCAAATCTGAATTCTACTTAGTGGTCCATGTGAAGTGAGGTGGTTGCACTCTAATACCTAGTGGTGAGGTGTCCATATCGCTCTCTCTCAGGCACATGCACAGCCAACAGAGTTGACACTAACTGGCAACCATTTTGGGTCATGGGTCTGAACACTCCTCTAACTCCTAGAAGTGGCCACTCCACATAGCCAAGCATGGCAGCTTAAGAAAAAACGCACAGATGCTTTCCCTACAGTACCTGTCCTGTGGACAAAGAGGGGACTAGCCTTAAGGGCTCCAAATCAAGCCAGATTTTTTTCCAAGAACAAAAATTCACTTAACAAAATATCCTACAAGAGACTCTAAGTGTGGGGGGAAAGGTGCAATTTCCTGAGAACTGGCCACTTGGTACTGGCCCAAGCAAGAACAATTTTCCTAGGCTTTCACTTCCTAACACATTTCGGATTAATAAGAGACTGGGGAAAGTTAACACAAGAGACGAGCAATGCAATTGAGTCTTTGCAACTACCTTCTCTAGCAAAGATCTAGATGTTGCTATTTACCTTACTGTGGTCCCAAGGGATGCTAGAGGTAATGAAAAGCTTTGGCTCAGAATAAAATAGTATATTCTTGCTGTATGAACATATGCAGAAGTCTCCCACAGACTCTGTATTGGATTGGCTTCTCTTGTCTGCCAAAAAAAAGTCTGGGGCACTGCTCACTGTTGCGGAATAAAGGCTGAAAGAACTGTAGCGCTATGCTGCAAGGTAACCCTGCTAATATAGTATGTGGCATTGTATGATTTGGCACTGAGGAATCTGAAAAATGGAGCAGGACTCTGGAGGGGAGAATAACAGAAGATGATGGTCAAAGCTGGATGAAAATATGATGAGGGACAGGAGCTATCAAATAAACAGGTCTTCAGATTAATTTTAGGACCCAGCTGCATTCAAACTGAAAGCTTGAATACATTTTACACCCAAAATTCCCAATGCTGAGAGCTGTGACATGATAGTGGATTTATATTATGGTGGCAGTCACCAGGTGGTGCTGTTCAAGTCCTACAGGTTCTTTTTTTCTTGGCATGTGAGTGCTGTTCAGTCTTTGAAGCAGTGCTTGAAGTATTAGTTTTGCTGAGATACATTTTTCTTTTGGGGGAGCTGTGGCAAGAAGCAAGGGAGTTTGCTCTCTGCCTTAATCTTTCTAACTGGTGTCTGTGTTGCTCCCTGGGAACAGGGTACTGCAGTTTGGGCCAAGATTCCTGAAAAAAGGGACTGCCTGCAGGCTGTTTTTTGACCATCTGTGTTCAAGGATCAGTGTAGATAGTATAAATTTTAAAAGTTGCACTAAAAAAACACCCACATTCCGTATTACTGATTTTTTTTTTCTTTCAAAGGGAAGCTGAGTTGCCAGGCCCCAACATCTGTTACTGCTTGACAGAGGAGTGACAATATTCTCACAAGGCATCCTGGCCGCTGCTACCTCTACAACTCTGCCTCACTTACCATAGCCTATGTCATCATTCTGATGATGATCACTCTCTAACCCTAATACTGCGTGATGTTGCAATACATAAATCAAATGTATTGAATGGACGGGCCATGTCATGCAGGGTTGAGAAGCATCCTACCTGGCTGACACTGATTTGCATTAAAGGGGCACTAGACTGATGAAAGGATAAACAAATTCCTAAATAGACAACATTGTGCTGATCTTAATATTACATGGTCCTTGATAGGAGTTTATTGGTCCATATTTGTGATGTAGCATTTATTTAGTAAATGTTAAACAGGGAAGGGAGTTACTAATGGAAGCTGTTCTACCTGTAAAAAGCCAGAATCACATACCTTGGGCCAAATTCTAATCTCTGTTACCTCTGTGTGAATCTGGATTAATTTAATTGACTCCTAAAGCTACTCCAGAATTATTCTGAGATAATTGAAATAAGTGTCTGACCTGATATTTCTATATGTTTAATCTAGCCACAACTTCGGGTACATCTACATGGGGATAAAAAACTGTGGCTGGCCCAGGTCAGCTGACTCGGGCTTTCAGGACTTGGGCTCTGGAGCTGTTCAGGTTAGGGCTGGAGCCTGAGCTCTGGGACCTTGTAAGGGGTGGAGGGTCCCAGAACTCAGGCTAGAACTGGAGCTCAAACATCTACACAGTGAATTTTTTCCCCAGCCTTGCAGCCCAAGGCCCGTGAGCCTGAGTCAGCTGACCTAGGTCAGCAGTGACTGTGCTACAGGGCTTTTTATCCCCATGTACATATGCCCTTAAAGACTTACTATTGTTTGAACACTGATTGCGTTTTAAATATGGATTTATAAATCTTTCCCACAATTTTGCATTTCACTTATCCTCCCAGTCATGGACACACAAACTTGTAGAGTTTCTGCTGTGGAGAACATGTAGATATTCAGCAACATTTCTGGTTTAAACACTTTTTACTACCAAAAGGCAGTATTCTGACCTACTGCATATATGAAAATTTGGTGGTGATGGGGGGGAAATCTCATGATGTAAAGCTCAGAGATAACCCGTAACAGTAAAATAGAAGAGATATAACTTAATCATGTTCATGCACTGTAAAATGTAAATTAATTATGCAACAATTAAAAATATTGTAATACCAAATTTGCTCGCCCTATCGTGTGTGTTTAGAATTTCTCTACACTGAAGGAAGATAAACAGTAGTTAATGCCATCTGTATAACAACATAGCTTCTTGCTAAACCAGGAAGCACTGGGAAAATCTGGCATGTGAGATAAGGTAGCAAAAATATCATATGTTGACAGAGACTTTGAATGAGACTTGAATGATTTGATGAGAAGGTGGTAGATTTGGCAGGGCCGGCCCACAACATTTTGGCACCTGTGGCGGGGAGCTCAAATGAAGCCCCGATACCCCCTTGCCTGGGCCAAAACTTTGAAAGGTCTCAATTCTGCCTTCTTCCTGTTCTACTCCTCTCATGGTACTGCTCTGCTACCTACCCCAATAAAGGAGAACTAAAAAATTAAAATGCCTTGTTCAAAAATTTTAAGTAACACTTAACTTTCAAATGCCTGAACAGCAAATGTAACTTTTCTTGTCTGCATAGTAAACACTGGCATTTTTATATGTTTGAATAATCAAAGTGGTGCTTTCCGTGCCTTCTTGGTTGCAAAGATTTGAACTGCTTCCTGAAGGTCCACAGTCTGGGCCAGCTCATGCTCTATTGAGATGGTTGCAAGGCCGACCAGCCTCTCCTGTGTCATTGTGGAGTGTAGATGTGTTTTTATTAACTTCAGCTTCGAGAAGCTGTGTTCTCCACTGGCAACTGTTACAGGAAATGTTAGAAGTATGCGCAGAGCAACAAAAGCATTTGGAAAGAGGGTGGTCATCTTATTTGTGCACATATATTCCAGAACAGCCTTTGGAGTTGATCCTGCTGAAATGTATCTTGAAAGGCCTTTCAGTTCATCACCTAAATCACTCGCATCAATATCGCGCATGTCATCATGTGTCAACACTGTCTCTAGTGCCCTGCATTGCTGGTGTAGGTCTTCTTCAGGTATAGTGAGGAGTTTTGGAATATCATACAACATCCCAAATATACTGCTGTGTTCCCTGAGCTGCATGAAACGTTCTTCAACTGACTGCACAATCTAGCACCTGGTTAAAGAATTCAACTTTGAATTGTTGTTTCGGGTCTCTTATGGGATTATCCCATGCCTCACAATCAAAATGTCTGCATCCGAAGAAGTGGGCTGTAGCCCACGAAAGCTTATGCTCTAACAAATTTGTTAGTCTCTAAGGTGCCACAAGTACTCCTGTTCTTTCTTCTTCTGTGACTCCTGTATTCTTGAATGGGTGGGAAAATAGCTTCAGCGTGAAGTTCCTCTGCCAACTTCTGTGCACTCTTCAGAACATTTTGAAATCCCTCATCTGATCGGTAAGACTGTAGGTATGACTTTGCTTTGTCCAATTGTTCCATTGCTCCAGATATATCAAGGCCAACACCTTAGAATCTCTTGCTTACAACATTTATTTCAAACAGTATGTCATGCCACAATACTAAGACACACAGAAATTTGAAGTTATGTATGTTTCTGGTGATTCCATTTCCCTCTGCCACTGTTCTCCCATGAACAGTCCCTGTCATAGTATTATCCTCCATAATGGCAACTATGGCATCATCTATCTTCCCAATTTGGTGTTTGATAGACTTTATCGCCTCCACTCGACTTTCCCATTGTGTGCACTCAGCAGTTTCAGTGTCAGAGAGGATGTTCCCAGATGTTGCTTCAAAATTTGCCATTGATGAGTTGATGCAGAGAAAAATACATAGATGCTTTGAATTACATTTAAAAATTCAGCTGCCTCACTAGAAGCTGATGCTGCATCACTGACCACCAAGTTCAATGAATGAGAACTGCATGGGACAAAAAAAGCTTGAGGGCTTAACTCTTGAATCCGTGTCTGCACTCCTCTGTTCTTTCCTCTCATGTTGGCACCATTATTGTAGCCCTGACCTCTCATGTCAGCTATCGCAGTTCCTGTATCTCCAGCTTATTAAGAAGCACATTTGTCATACCAGCTCCTGTAGTATCATCAATGTCAATACATTTTAGAAAATGCTCTCCAACAGTCACCATTGCAGGGACATTTTCACTAGGTTCTGTTGTTGTTACAAAATGCACCATTAAAGTCATTTGTTCCGTATGGCTGATGTCAGGTGTGCAGTCTAGAATAACAGAGTAATATCTTGTGACTTCAGATCTGCCACAATCATCTGTTTGACTTTTGTTGCCAGTAACTGTATGAGCTCATTGTTTGTTCCTCACACCTTCTTGTCAATTGCAGGAAATGAGCCATTTTGGTTACCACTACAAAAAGGTTTCCTCCCCCTCCCCCCCGCTGGTAATAGCTCACCTTAACTGATCACTCCAGTGTGTATGGTAACACCCATTGTTTCATGTTCTCTCTGTGTGTGTATATATATATATATCCTCCTACTGTATTTTCCACTACATGCATCCAATCAAGTGGGTTTTAGCCCACGAAAGCTTATGCTCAAATAAATGTGTTAGTCTCTAAGGTGCCACATTCTTTGGATGCATCTGAAGAAGTGAGGTTTTTACCCATGAAAGCTTATGCCCAAATAAATCTGTTAGTCTTGTGACAGACCCAGACCAGTGGGGTACAGGAGTCTGGTAGAGGGCAAATATACTGGTCACTGGATGAGTAGTTTTCTGTTCCCTGAGTGACCAGATCAGGGGCTGCACTAGAGTAATCAGGAACCTGCTAGAACCAGTTAAGGCAGGCAGGCTAATTAGGACACCTGGGTTTTAAAAAGGAGCTCACTTCAGTTTGTGGTGAGAGTGTGAGGAGCTGGGAGCAAGAGGCGCAAGGAGCTGAGAGGGAGTGGGTGAGGGTGTGCTGCTGGAGGACTGAGGAGCACAAGCGTTATCAGACACCAGGAGGAAGGTCCTGTGGTGAGAATAAGGAAGGTGTTGGAGGAGGCCATGGGGAAGTAGCCCAGGGAGTTGTAGCTGTCATGCAGCTGTTACAGGAGGCACTATAGACAGCTGCAGTCCACAGGGCCCTGGGCTGGAACCCGGAGTAGAGGGCGGGCCCAGGTTCCCCCCAAACCTCCCAATTGACCTGGACTGTGGGTTCTCCCAGAGGGGAAGGTCTCTGGGCTGTTCCCCAACCCACATGGTGAATCTCTGAGGCAAGAAAATCCGCCAATAAGCGCAGGACCCACCAAGATAGAGGAGGAACTTTGTCACAGTCTTTAAGGTGCCACCAGACTCCTTGTTGTTTTTGTAGATACAGACTAACACGGCTACCCCCTGATACTTAAGGTGCCACAAGTACTCCTGTTCATTTTGAATTGTTTTTCCAAGGTAGTGGTGTGTGTACATTTCTTGGGGGTTGACTCTTCTTAGATGCTCCTGGAGTACAGCATCAAACTCAGCCATCAGCTCCAATGGAAACTTTAAGGAAGTTTCCATTGTTTGGCACATACAGCTGATCTGAAGTGCCACGCAGTGTTAGGTTTTGGCTAGCAAGCATTCTCACAATGGCAATGAGGCTTTTCAGAACATTTTGCCAATAAAGAGACTCTGATGCAATCTTCTCTTGATGCTGATCATCTATGGTGGCCTTTAACCTTAGTCTCATCTCAAGCTCTTTCCACCTATGGAATGCTCTCTGGTGATTTGCTGCCTTCTCATGGCATGCCAGATTTCTAGCCAGATTTTTCCAGTCCTTTGTTCCTGTAGAACCCAATGTGGCTGGAACATTAGACTGGAAGAGTTTGCAACAAAAACAGTATGCAGCATTCTGGGTTTTTGAGTACATAAGTCATGGCCTCTCCACTTTGTCACCATTGGGGATTTCACGCCAGTAATGTGTTGGATGGAAACTTCTATTTTCATTGTCTTTGGGGAACATGAAGTTTTTCACTTGCTGTGGCCCGTGCAGTACAAGGAAGTCCCTCAGGCTATTGCTAAAGTGAGTCCACAGTCCTGGATCATCTAGACTTAAGGAACTAAACTCAGTAGCAGCTGTTTCTTGTGCCTCCACCATACTCTTCTCTGATCTACACTTTTCTTCAGGAATGTGCATGGTTACATCCATTTGAGATGGAGATATGGATGCTGCAGTAGCTGCCAGGTCACCTGCACTCTGAATAACTGGAAGATCAGGCATCTCCTCACCACTCAGATCCTCACTGGGGCCGGAAGGCTCACCGTGAACATTTGTGTCTATGTATCTCAGGAGAGGTCCTTCCTGCTTAGATAGAAAAGCTTCCTATGCTTTCTTTCTTTTTCTGAATGCTGCCCCAGAGGGGCGTTTTCTTCTTTCACTCATGACTGCTGTTCTGTGCCAGCTATAGTGGCTCTCAACACTCAATTTAAGGGGACAAATAAGCAGATTGGTAGCAGGGCCTGAGTGAGGGAAGATATCAGCGTCTTAAGGGCCTAACTGGCTCCTACTACTTCAGTTGACTGCCTGTGCTCCTCAAGTGGGTTCAGGGAAGCAGCAGGAAACAGGAAGTTCCCTGAGAAGCTGGTGTTAATCAGTCCAGGCTCCTGGAGGTGCTAGAGAGGTACATAAGAGGCTGCTCCTCCTCCTCTCTCTCCCTGCAGCTCCTGCTGCTTTCTGTTATTCCCTCTTACCTTTTCGCCTGCCTGCCTGTTATGTTTCATGGGCCCTCCTTCCTCCAGCACAGCACTCCACCATCTCTGTGCATCTAGAGCAGAGAGAATACATATGCACCAGCAGCAGACACAATTTTCTACACTCTGGGTCCTAGTGGCGCCCCCACACAGTCTGGCACCTGAGGCGGCCGCCTCAGTTCACCTCATGGTAAGGCCAGCCCTGAGGTTTGGGATGAGTATCTCCTGTTTTTAATTAAACTTAATATTTCCTTGCCCCAAAACCAAAACAGAATAACAATATTTTGGAGGAAATGTTGCCTACTAGATAGAGCACAGGACTGGGACTAGAGACCTGAGTTCTATTCTGGATTATGCCCCTAGACTTCTGGGTGACCTTGGGGAAGTCACGGCCTCTCCTTGTGCCTCAGTTTCCCTTTGACATTGACTGATGGAAAGCTCTATATAAGAGATAGTATTATAATTATTACTATCATTTTCATACTGTCTACAGGATGTCTGTATTAACTTCATTTCACCAGAACATGCAGGAATGATGTCATATAATCATTGTCCCTATCATTCTTCCAAAAATCTACCTATTAAAAAAGTACATCATGATACCAATAAGCCACAGGCTAGCAAACTCCGATAAAGATATTAATGAAAAATATATCTGCAATCTTTTAATTTTCTTTTCGAATAAAGAACATATAGTTCCAAATAGTAAAGGGTATCCTAAATTATATCAACTGTGGAATTGAATGTTGCCTCTCAGTACACGCCTGTACATAAAGCATGGCGAAAATAAAAAGGTAGTTTGAATACTTGCAAGTCCCAGGTTTGGTTTAAATACAAGTAAAGTAAGCACCCAGTGAAAGCTGCAAATCCTGTGTCAACTCTGCAACTCATGAAGAGCTCAGTTGTGGAAGTCCCTAAGCACTCTTCTCCCAGTCCAGCAAAGCACTTAACTTTAAACATCTATAGTGCCATGGAAGTCAATGGGTTCACTCATGTGCTTAAAACTAAGCACATACTTAAGTGCTTTGCTGGATCAGGGCATGAATGCACAGCACCTTGCAGGATTAAGACCTAACTGGGCCTGAATCCTTTTTGGGAGCATAGCTAGATTTTTCCAGATGTCTATTCAAGCAGCAGAACAAAGGGAGACAAGAAGTTCCTTCTGATAGCTTGGAGTTGAAATGTATTTTTAAGCCAGGGAGCAGTAGCTAGATACAGAAGTTAAAATAGTCCCTCCCTTTATTTAGAAAATTTAAAAAATGTATACTTGTATTTTTTGGTCTGAGGCTCCCAATTAGTCTTTGCCTGCTCATGTGGTCCAGAGAAGTAATCCCAAATCTTGCCCTTTCTGAAGATATGTTAAGACCAGTCTTCAAAATGAGCTCCAAGATATCTAGGTATTAATGTATCCTGGGAAGAAAAAATTATAGGCATCATAGTAAATTGCAAATAAATGGACTAGCTGCTTGAAAGCAGATGGTCTCCCCTTTATACTCTGAGTATGTCTGATGGCTGATTGTAAAAGCTAAGCAGATTTACACCTGGTGGCTGGGAGAATAGCTGGCATTCCAGGTTTGTTACAATGGATGTTTTTAGTGCATATATATTTTTCACAAGTCGTCTTTTTTTTAAAAGGTGTTTTTATAAAAAGCATATATATAATGGAAGCGTTCATATGGGAAACAGAGCTTTGATTCCTGCTGCTGTTACTGGGGTCCTCCAGTTAATCAGTTAAATTTGTAAATATTCAGTGTACACAGCAGACTTTAGGATCCTATAGAATCCTTAGCCTGGCAGCTGACTTCAGGAATGACTGGCAGTGTCCACTGCAGTGGATTCTGACAGCAGACCCTCTGTGTAATTGACATGCAGCAAAGTTGACTGTTGGATTTGAAATGGGATTGACTAACAAACAGGTGTTTCTAAACACATTATTATTTTTGATGAAACTGCTTTTTCCTCCTACAATAAGTCACATTTTAGAAGAGCTGAAAGCCAAAGACGGGTGTGCTGAACTGATGATTTCCTAGAAGGAGTTAGAGGTTATGACTCTACATGATCTTAGAGTTTCTAGTGCATCATTTTAAAAAAAAATAAAATAAAATAAAATTCCTGCAACATTTTAACAGACAGGACAATAAAACAATTCTACTCAGCCATTCATTAACTTGGAACAAGTGATTTATTTTTAGGATCAGTGGGTTAAAAGAACATCAATATTTTTCTTTATCATCACCATAAGGGTGTATGAGTGAAGATTTTTGTATCCATTATTATTTGCATTATACTAGTGTCCAGATGCCTCAGTCAGGATTGGGGCCCCATTGTGCTAGAGACTATACAAAAGACATGTGAAGACAGTTCCCTCCCCAATGTTTGCAAGATGGTTGCACACAGCTGTTTCAAAAATGTTTGTTTTACTTTCATGTTCTTTCATGGGCGTGTCCACTCAGATATGAAGGAAGGTTTAAAGCAGTGGTATGTAACCCTGAAGACCTCAAGAGTTGCTTCCATAGAGTAGAGTTGCAATGTAATACATGCTGAAGTCCTGATGCTGCTGTGTGCAGGGTGATACAGCAGCACAATAAAAGCACCACAAAACAATGCTAGAACATCATACTATGATGAACTGGTGGCTCTTTACAAATGGGATTACTTTCTTTCTTTCTTTCTTTCTTTTTTTCCCACTCCTAGGAGGGATGGGTCTGTTTCTCCTCCCTTCCCAGCAGCTGGTGGGAAGAATTTCAAAGGTATTTAGGTGTCTAAACATGAAGATAGGCACCTACTGGGATTTTCAAAAGTGCCTGACCTGCTTAGGTACTCTTGAATATCCCAGCAGGCACCTAAATACCTTTGAAAATATGACCTTCAGGGCCTGGTTCAAAGCCCACTGGAGTTAATAGAAAGACGGTCACTGCTGGGCTTTGGATCAAGCTACTTTACTGTCCTCATTGCTGTAGTTTCTATATTCCTCACCCTCCCTATCTTCCTGGCTGCAGACAGGAATAATAGCCGTTCCAATGTAATCATATGCAGGTCTTCAGAGGCATAGACAGAGCAAGAAACAAAACAGATCAATGCATGCCATGTGAGTTGCATCAAGGGTCTTGCTGAGCTTCACAAGGCTTTGCAGCCATACGCTGAGCTCCCTGAAGGGATCTATTTATTTATTTGTTTATTTTATTTGTATTTCAATAGCACCTAGAGACCAGATATCGTACGAGCATACCAAAGAAATGCCAAACCCCAAAGGGGTTGCAATCCAAGTAAAAGACTATAGACAACAAACAGATGGGGGTGGAAAGCACAAGGAAACAATGCTGGTCACCATGATGAGCAGTGGTCACACGTACCAGTTGCCTAATTTATTGACGAGCTTGAGGGTTTTTCTTTGTTTTGTTTTTGTGCATAGTGTTTCTGGTTTGTTAAGTTGTGCTGTTTCCTTGTTTAATTGCTTGTGTATTTGGCTTTCTTCCTGTGTTTTTCAGTAGTGGCTGCTTTTATTTCTATCTTTGGTGTAATTGTTTACTTGTCTGACTTAAGAAATCATGGGAGCACCCCTAAAAGAGTTTGGGGCCTGTATACCAGTACTTTAGGGACCTATCCTTCAGGATGCGATTCTTGTTCATGCACAAGGTTGAACAGATTATCCTTTTTGGAGACAAGGGGTAATCTTCCCCCAGAGACCTGAGGATTTTTCACCTTCCTTTGAAGCATTTATAGTGGTCATCTGGTTGGGTTGCCCCATATGCTCTGCTTCCTGGAATTGTAGGAATGGAAAATTGATGGACCCCAGCCCTTCCCATTTTTATTCCATGTTCTCTCCAGACATAGTGATCTTTCTTTTCCATACACAGAAGCAGAAAGTCACAGAACTGAGTTGCATGGTAAGATAGATCTAGCAGAGTACCTGTCAGGCCCACAGAAGCCCTTCTACTTTCTTTGTCTGACAGTGGGCTGCCCAGGTCCATGCTGGAACGAAGACTTATATTCACACTAATGGAAGGGCTCTCTTCAGACCTGTGGTACTTGTCTGATTCTGGGGAGCCCAGCATGCTTTTCTTAAGTGTGCAGCTTCATATTACTATTTTTTAAAGAGTGCACATTATAAGACACCAGTCTGTACAAGGTGGCCAGGTTAATGTTGCTGCTAGAGCCTTAATTTTGGCTGCTCTTGACATTTTCAGATTTTAATTGAATCCTCAATGCTACATCAATGTGGGTTTGTATTTAGCATATACTATATACATTTTCCACTGAGTGAGGGCTGATTGTTGTTGTCTTACACAAGTGAGAATTGGGACTCCTGAGTAATTCCACTGAATTGAATACAGCTAAACTGGTATTTTGTAAGAGGAGAATAAGGGCCCATTAACTCCAGGGTCTACTTATATCATTATTAAAGGACATGTACAGTGTGGGATCAATACATGTAAGAAGACCCAAGGGAAAGGGAAGGGTGTAAGCAGAAGGCCAAGGGAGATACTCCACAGATTCAGAAAACAATTTTTATTTAGTCTATATGGGTATTTTCTGGATTGACATGTACAGAGCCATTTTTTTGTTAGATTGAGCTTGTGGGTTACAGCATCTTTGAAGAGAGTCACCATGAGTGATAGGAAACCTACTCAAACCATTCGATTGAGATACACTGCTGTCCAGCTAACAAGAAGATCCAGCCAATGGGAGAACCAACACTTTCTGACAGATTCCAATACTAAAGTGTTGATATTGCTCTTTGTTCTTGCTTGTAAAGTGGGGATAATACTCACTTATTGTGTTTCACAGGGGTGTGATGAGGCTGAATTCATTAATATTTGTCAACTCCTTTGATGGCTTTATAGGGAAGGCATTATAGAAGTGCAGCGTATTACCAGGCTAAATGCTTATTTCATTCTCTGAACAGGGATTGGAGATATACACAATACAATGGACTAGGTCTTTAGCTGATGTCAACTGGCATAGCGCCTCTGCAGTCTATAAAAGGAACTAATACTGGAGATATTGTTCACTGGTTAAATACACTCTCTCTCTCTCTCTCTCAAACTAGCTCTACATACAGAAAAATATACTCCAATCACATAACTAAATAGTTTACACTTTAAAAGCTCTGAAATCCTCAGCTGGTGTGAAGTATTGCAGCTCCATCAGTCAGTGGTGTTACACTGATTTACACCAGCTGAGGATCTGGCTTGTTGTCTCAGAAAGCAAGCATTTGACATGTTTAAGAGTTCTATCTGAGAATTATTGGAAGTTAGTTTTCTGCTTCTGTAGCTGTGTCTACACTAAGCTTTTCTTTTCTTTCTTTCTTTCTTTGGAAAAATTTCTCACTGTTGTTAACATCCGTGCAGCTCTCTTTGAATCGGGTATAGGCTTTAAAATGTGGAATTAAGGTTCTGGCACTGGACCTCGTATTGCAATAAAAATCTCACTGAAGTTGATAGATATTTTGCCTGCATAACGACTAAAAGGTTGAGTGCTTTTTTGTGTGTGTCACAAGAACAAAACAAAAAGGTAGAACAGCTAGCCAAAGCCTCAAAAAGTAATAGCAACACTTTTTTTAAGTGCATCAGAAGCAGGAAGCCTGCTAAACAACCAGTAGGGCCACTGGACAATAGAGATGCTAAGGAACACTCAAGGACGACAAGCCCATTGCAGAGAAACTAAATGAATTCTTTGCATCGGTCTTCACGGTTGAGGATGTGAGGGAGCAGGGCCGGCTCTAGGCACCAGCCGACCAAGCACGTGCTTGGGGCGGCACCTCAGAAGGGGCGGCCAATGTTGGGGTGGCGGGGAGCGCTCGAGGGTTTTTTTGGTTTTTTTTGGTTTTTGTTTCGGCCGGGGGTGTTTCGGCAGCGCTGGGGGAAGGCGGGGGTTTCGGCGGCATGGCGCTGGGGCGGAGGTTTGAGCGGCCCGGCGCTCCGGGGATTTGGGCGGCCTGGCCCGGCCCGGCACTGGGAGGGGGGGTTTGGGCGGCGTGGTGGGGGGTTGGGCGGCGTGGCGCGGTGCTGGGGTTGGGGGCGGGGGTTTCGGCGGTCCGGCGCGGTGCTCAGGGGGGTAGTCAGCGCCTGGCGCTGGGCGGGGGGGGGGGGGTTACAGCGGCACGGTGCTCTTCTTTTTTGCCTGGGGTGGCAAAAAAGTTAGAGCCGGCCCTGTGAGGGAGATTCCCAAACCCGAGTCATTCTTTTTAGGTGACAAATCTGAGGAACTGTCCCAAACTGAGGTGTCATTAGAGGTGGTTTTGGAACAAATTGGTAAATTAAACAGCAATAAGTCACCAGGACCAGATGGTATTCACCCAAGAGTTCTAAAGGAACTCAAATGTGAAATTGCAGAACTACTAACTGTAGTCTGTAACCAGGTCTGTCCCTAGCTATTCTGGGGCCCTATGCAGCCCCCCCCCCATGGGGGGGGGAGGTGTCTGGGGCCCCAGGCCTCCGTGGGGGGGGGGCTGACTTGGGGGATAGGGGGAAACCACCCCCCAGCACACCAGCGGCAGGGCTGGGGCCAGGCAGCTGCACTTCCCGCCGCCAGTGAGTGCAGGCCCAGCCCTGCCCACACTCCTCAGTGGAGTGGGGGTGGGACTGGGGCGGAGCGGGGTGGGAAGAGGCGGGGCGGGGCAGGAGCAGGGGCCATGGGGAAGAGGCGGAGAAGGGGCTGGAGCAGCACACAGCTGTGCAGGGCACCAGGAAATTTGGTGCCCCAAATTTCCTGGTGCCCTATGCAGCTGCATACTTTGTGTATGGGTAAGGACGGCCTTGTCTGTAACCTATCATTTAAATCAGCTTCTGTACCAAATGACTGGAGGACAGCTAATGTGATGCCAATTTTTAAAAATAAAAAAATAAAAATATGGAGCTATACCTATCTCATAGAACTGGAAGGGACCCTGAAAGGTCATCGAGTCCAGCACCCTGCCTTCACTAGCAGGACCAAGTACTGATTTTTGCCCCAGATCCCTAAGTGGCCCTTAGGGCTCCAGAGGTGATTTTGGCAATTACGGGCTGGTAAATCTGACTTCAGTACTGGGCAAACTGGTTGAAACTATAGTAAAGAACAAAATTGTCAGACAAATAGATGAACAGTGGCACCTAAAAACAGGATTTAGGTGCCTAAGTACCTTTGTGGATCCCACCCAGGGAGGCTAAATGACTTGCTTGATGTCATAATGTGGTATAGACGGGAATAGAAACTAGGGGCAGGTCAAGACTACACATTTACATTGGTGTGGCTGCGCCACTTAGCAGGTCCAGTGAAGATGCTCTAAGCCAATGGGAGAGAGCTCTCCCATTGGCTTAATAACTCCACGTCCGTGAGAGGCACTAGCTATGTATTATGACATAGTATTATGACATAGCACATTATGACATAGCATTGTCTATATGAGGGGTGGGGTGTAAGGTCGGTATAACTACATCGTTTAGTGGTGTGGATTTTTCACAACCCTGAGCGATGTAGTTATACCAAAGTAAGGATGTAATGTAGACCAAGGCTAGGAGTCCTAGCTCCAGGTCCCAAACTTCAATCTCTGATTAGGTAAAATTTGGTTCAAATTTGGGTGAATAACAAATGTAAAGGGTCACACTTGCTCTCCCATCAGCGGCGGCTCCAGGCACCAGTGCTCCAAGCGTGTGCTTGGGGCGGCAAGCTGCGGGGGGCGCCCTGCTGGTCCCTGCAAGGGCGGCTGTCAGGCAGCCTTCGGCGGCTTGCCTGCGGGAGGTCCGCTGGTCCCACGGATTCGGCAGCAATTCGGCGGCGGATACGCCGAAGGCGCGGGACCGGTGGACCTCCCGCAGGCATGCCGCCGAATCCGCGGGACCGGGGACCTTCCTGAAGGCAGCCTGCCTGCCGTGCTTGGGGCGGTGTTGGGGGCCACTGGGCATAGCTACCAGGTAACTCGGGAGAGTGGAAGGCCAAAGTGTCGATGAAGCTCTTTTGCTCTGGGCCTATTTGAACCCCCAGACTCCATCTTGTGAACTCTCACCTACTTTTAGGCTAACTGCTTATAGGCTGAAGTAGAAATGTAAGGGTCAGCTTTTCTAGCAGGCAGCTGCTGTAAACAGGCCTTGCAAGGCCGAAAGATAAGCAGGCGTATGGGAACTTTTCTAATTGTAACGGCTAGAGAAGGGAGGGGTGGGAGTAGTAAAAGGGAGTTAACAAACAAAGACTTACACAGAAACTGCTTGGGGTATAAAAAGGTAAAAGTTATTTGTATTCGTTGCACTGGATTTGAGACATGCTGGTCTCCTAGTGTCATTTCAGAGCTCTGAAATAAACTTGGCTTGCTTTCTCCCCTCGGTGTCTTTATTGGTGCTAAGCACACCGGGCCAACGGACCATTTGAAGTCCGCCTCGAGCCCCTCAGGCGGTAACAGCGGTAAAAAAGCTAGAGCCACCCCTGTCTGTCATTTACCTATTTCCTTGTTTTTTTTCTAACCCTCTCTATATACAGTATGATTAAACTATAGAGAGCAAAATATGACATTTAAAATTCCCTTTCCTCCAAGTGTGCAGATTGTCTTTAGCAGCCCTTTGCCTCTATTTATTTTATTTTATTTTATTTTAAATAACACCAGGCTGATTTAATCTCTGGCATAACTCCATTGGTGTCCATGAAATTATGCCAGGCATGAATTTGGTCTTTTTGGTATTGGGAGTTCTGCTTGTTCACTCCAGCTCAGTATTCGGATTTGGGGGTAAATGAGAAATCCACACTCACATTCCAAATTCTCATATCTATCATCTCTATCCTATATATTTTTCCTTCTTTCTTTTGTTTCCATCATTGCAATGTGAAAAAGCTTCTTTCCTATAAGCATAAGACAAGAATGTTGTAATATAACCGTATGCATGGCTACAGTCCTCCAGCCTGTTTCTGGCTTTTGCTTGTGTTGCTATTGTTTCTCTAATTAGTTTAATAATTCATAATTAATTATATATGAAGAAATATTTAAAAGCAAATATTTCTACTAAAATAGGCTGGTTTGGTTTCCTCCACCCTATTTCTCCTGATCCTAAACCATAAGAAGAAGAATTGTCCTGTTTGCTGGGAACATCTCTAATTTGGATTTTGGCAGGTTAAAAAAAAAAACCTCTAGTTTTTGAGGAATACTTTAAATACTTTCCATCTGAGATACTGTACACAGAATAGCCACAAGAGGGAACTGTTTTACATAAAGAAGACTTGTTTTCTGGCTGCTAAATTTTGCTTTCCAAAACCAGTCTATCTTGATTTATATCATCCTGTCAGGATCATGTTCCAGATTTTATTATTTGGTAGCCACGAACAGGGTGAAAAAAATACAGTATTCATTAGAGATGTTTAAACACTAGCAGTTACGCAAACAAGTTTTTCAGGTCTTCTTTGTTGAAATACCAAGTAAAGGAACTTATATACAGATTTATGTTTACTCAGAATAGATGACTCCAGGAAATGTAACCGTAAATACCTTGTTTGCTTTGAATACAACTTCAAGTGCAGTTGTTAACACAGTCAATTAAGCTTGCAGCTTCTGTACACTTTTTTTCTAAACAGATTATAAGTTTTTTTTTAAATGTATCAAAAGAAGTGGCTCTTCTTGATCTAAAGCTGGACAGTCTGAATAATTCATTACAAATTTTATTTCTATGCATTCACAAATCCAGGAACTAACTGTAAAATTATCTGATTTATTTGTGGTTTGCAATACTCATAAGTTTCTTCATCCCGTAGTTCTTGTTCATAGATCATTTATGAAGAATTCAAAGCAAATATTCAAAATTTGCCATTTACTCTATTAAAGGATTACTTAAATCACACCATTTGAAGTCAGTTGGTTTACACAGGGTGAAGTTTAGCATGTGCATAAGTCTTTGCAGGATTGTGACCGTATGCAACTAAACAGCAGGAAGGATTTCAAACTGGATATCAAGTATGAAATTACAACTTCGAGTTCCCTATGCACTGTTTAGTTAGTTATGTAATATGAATATTTGACCAGCAGAAACCTAAAATTAACATTTCACAAGTATTCACAATGAACTGCATGCTGGAATATTCATATAAAGAAGTGCAAAGGGAATGTAAACAGGCTAAGGAAATTATTTTTTAAAAACCAACTTTAATTAGGGTTTAGTGCCTGTTAAGATCTATCCTGATCCCAACCTTTTTAAAAAGAGGATTCTTTGTAGGTGTGGGAACTGCTGCTTGAAAAGACCAGGCCAGTCTGCACAGCAAATTCCAGTGTTCAGGGACCTTCATTGGGAATCCTCTAACCCCAGTTTCCAAAGGTGTTGGTGACCTACAGTTTCCACTGGCATCTCTGAAAAATCAGGTATGGAGGAGTGGCTGTGCACTGGTACACAACCATCTCTGTTCTATTCCACAAGTGCTGCTTTATCCTGATAGGTACAGGGATTCCTATGTATGTATAACCCCCATTAAAGGGAGCTCTCTCCTTCATCTCCAACCCAGAGGCCTCTGGCAATTGAGCTACTATCCAGGTTCTAGTCCTAGTTCAAGTGTGGGGTTATCTAATAATTACATCTTTGCAGCACCAGCTGTCCCCTCTGTGGGTTTTTAAGCTCCCGTGAGCAGTCAATAACTGGTAACAAAGGGGGGAAGCCAATGTCACCACCATAATCTAGGGATGTGTGTGTCGGGGAGAGCACTTCACAACCTGACCCATTTTCCACCAGCTAGAAGAACTTCCTCCTTCCTTGTCACAGCAATCCTTGCTAATCCTCTAGTTCCCAGGTGTTAAATATCTGGCCATTAGCCAGTTTCCTAAGGGGCCAGGTGTGTAGTATTTCCTAACATACAAAGACTTCTGTATTTACTGTGATAGCTTACTTCTGTATGTCAGAGAGGTCATCAGCCTACCAATGAGAAGAAGCCACCTCTCTGGTGGAATATGGGAGGTGTACAGGAGCAAACTACAATAATACACTTACACACTTGGATCAAATTGCACTATGTATTTCAGTGGTCAGGTTAGTGTATTTTTCAAAAGCTGCCCTGTAGAAAAGCTTAATGCAGTCTTCAAATGTGGTTACTTCGATTTTTAAAAAGTGTCCATGACAGATGCAGAAACGGACACCATTACGGCCAGAGGTTAAGTAATGATTATTTTATAATGGTGGCTCTATGCACGACCAATAAACAGATCTGCTGGGGAAATGTCATGCATGCACAGGCTTTGGTATTTTAGCCTTGGAGAGATGACAGCAGGATCTGCCTAGCAAGTTATGCAGACAACAGGGTTAGCGGAGCATGTGTCGAAGGGGGATTAAAAACCATTTTAAAAAAATTATCTTCAGCTTCTTTGTAATGGGCAGACGAAAAGCGCCAGGATCAGAGGAGATTTTTGTTGTTTCTTTTCTGTTAGATTACATTTCATGGAGGCACCTGGGCCATTCAGCCATTTACAGTGTTTGTAACGCATGGGAAAGACCCCCTCCCATGGTTTCCCCATGTTCAGTTCACTTTTTTTTTTTTCCAGCGAGCTTTGGAAACAGCAACTCCTCCCCGTATCTCCTGGCACCTGCTGCTGCAACTCAACCAGCCACCGGCGTTTGGGAGATCTGTTTCTCTCCCTTCTCTGCCCCTCCTCCTCACATATAACCCCTCCCCCCCAACAAAACACCTCGCAGTTTCGCATTAAGATTCTGATTGAATTAAACTGCGCAGAAATCCTCGCTTCTGCCCCCCGCACCCCCCAGCAGGATTAACGCCCCTGCTCTCCCTCTTCGTCTTGCTGCGCCTGGTTAATTGCACTGGCCTTGCTACTTCCAGGGAGGGAGATGGAGGAATAAATAGGATGAATGGCACCCGAGCAAGCTTCCAGCACCTCCGCTGCCCAGTCCCATCTCTCTCGGTGTGTGTCTCTCTCTCTGCCCCGCATTTCGTATTCCAGTCACTACGATCTGCTGTACAGAGAGAGGATGGAAAACATCGGTATTGGAAATAAATCGCATTAGCCGGGGGGGGGGGGGGAGCGAGACACAGAGACATGACAGGCACCGTGCGTTAGCCGGTACGTCACTGGCAGTCACCACACCAGCCAAGAGCACATTGGCTTTTAAGTGTGTGGGGGGGATTTTGTTTGCACACTCCCCGTGCTCCCCCTCCCTCCTTCTCTCCATCCGTCAATCCCCATCTTGGCTCAGGCGATCCGCGCCCCGGAGCCGGGGAGAGGGCAGCAATGGTCTCAGCTAGGCGAGCAGGACTTGTTGGGCGGGCAAGGCTCGGGCTGAGCGTGGCTCCGCCTCGCTGCTACCTGTAAATTGTGTCTCTCGTGCGCCTCATCCAGCCCAATCGGCGGCTTCTCCGGAGCGGGGGCAGCTGGAGAGCCGAGCGCACGGGAGAAGGAAGCTCGTAGGGTGGAAAGCGCCGAGCCACTGCCGTACCGTGACCATGGGGAACCGGCAGCCGGAGCTCTCCTGAGCTCAGCATCCTCTGCTCCAGCAGCCGCCGAGTCCCGAGCTGGGGAAAGCCCCCCGGGGTCTCCTTCATGCGCTCAGCACCCCCCTGCGCCCGGGCCACACGCGTCGCAGGGTCTGCGAAAGCCGGTCTCCCGCCGGCGGCTGCAGCTGACAGGTAGAAGCGGAGCAGAGAGGGAGGCGCAGACAAACCCAGCCGGGGCAGCGGGGGGCTGGTGTGTGGCCGCGTGCCTGGCGGAGCAGCAGCCGCCGCCTCAGCCCTGGAGGAGGACCCTGAAGGATGGGAGAGGAGGAGGCAGCAGCAGCACGAGCGCAGATGGGCAAGCGGAGGATGAATTAAGATCCCCAGGAGGCTGCTGCCTGGAGAGAGTGGGGAGAGGCGCGGAAGGGGCTGGACTTGGAGGAGGAGGAGGAGGGTGTGCGGGGAGGGGGGTTGATTATTAATAATAAACAAGTTCAAGACTGCTACTAATAAACCACCGCCGGGGAGAGCCGAGGCAGAAGCTGGAAGAGACCCGTTGGGGGCGGGGTGTGTGCGGCTCTGGGTACCTTGGAGAAGGCGCGGGTGGCTCGAGGCATTAGCCCGGTGGACGTGGAGGTTGCGATTTGGGGGGTGGGGTGGGGGCCGTGCATCTGGGAGGAAGAGGAGGCGGGGGGTGGGCATCTCCTCTCCACAGCAGCAGCAGGAGGGGGACATTTGGCATCGGCCGGGGGGCCCGGGGACTGCGCGGCATGGCTGGTGAGGGGTGTTTTGGGGGGCGCTGGCGGTGGGGGGAGCTCTCCGGAGCCCCCGCGCGCCCTGCTCGTTGTTAGCTATGGCAAATGGCAGCGGCGTCGGCAGCAGCAGCAGCGCCTCGGGAGGCAGCGGCGGCATTAGAATGAGTAACAGCATCAGCGCCAGCAATCTCAACACGGACTCGTCCTCGTCCCCGGTCAGCGTGCCCAAGATGGATGCGCTCATCATCCCGGTGACCATGGAGGTGCCCTGCGATAGCCGCGGACAGCGCATGTGGTGGGCTTTCCTCGCCTCGTCCATGGTCACGTTCTTTGGCGGGCTCTTTATCATCCTGCTCTGGAGGACCCTCAAGTACCTGTGGACCGTCTGCTGTCACTGCGGGGTCAAAAACAAGGTGAGTCCCCCCTCCCCCTGGCGGAGGGGTGAGGGTGCCCCGTCCGTGGGGGTGATTTCAGGGGGTCTCCAAGGCGCTGGGGAGCTGGGAGCGAAGGCTAGGGTTGTTTGGTGTTTATTGTAGGGTCACGCACTGAAGCGTTGATCCAGTGGCTGTGGCAGTGTTGTTGTAGGGTCGCCTTTTAGGTTCCGTGAGAGGAGCCGCGGCAGCTGAGTATTGTAGGGTGGCTCTGTTTGGTGTCACGTTAGGAAATGTTTCCCCAGAGATGGCTCCATCTTCAGCGGCTGGTGACAGGAGAGTTCCCCTCTGCTGCCTGCCGGCCAGGTCAATGCTGCCCATTGACATAGCGGGACAGTTCCGCGGAGATGGCCCCTAAGATGACGCTCCCCTAGACTAGAGAGACCTCTCCGGGGAAGGATAGTTGGTGGTGCTGGTTGTTCTTTGCTGAATTAAGTTGTTGTTTTCTTCCATGTCATCAGGAAGGAAAAACTTGGTAGAATTCATTCCTCTTGAGGCTAGGTTCACAGGACCAAGCGCCTCTCTTAGGCTTCTGTTTGGTGTGGTAAATGTAAATGTATTTTGTGAATTTGTAAGTAACTGCACTGGATCAAATTTTCTTCTATAATTTCCCCAGGATTTAGCACTTAAAGGTGAATCGGAGTCCTGCCACCATTTACACCTTACCAGATGGGAAGTAGTGCAGTGAACATGTCAGCTTCTCTGAGGTCGTCTTCAAAATCCAAACTAGGAGACTGATCATGGCTAAACAAAGATGATCATGCTCGTTCCTTTTATTTTATTTGAGAGAAATGGGACAGAAAGTGTTAAGGCTTTGAATTTGCTAAAGTGGATTTTGACAGGCAATTTAAGACCCCAAAATAGACTGGCAGCTGGAGTTTCTCCCCTTCCCTTTTCACATTTTTTGGATTACACATGGAATAATATCTGCTTTAGTTATTCCTGGCACACAAATACTCACAAGAACACACACACCTTTTAATATATGGTTGCTAGGTTGCTAGCTTGCTTTGACGTACAGTGTGCTGCCTGCCCCTCCCCCCCACATATGATTTGGCACAACCTGGCTGCACAAGAGGGTTATTTTTTTAACTGGAAATAGGAAAAAGTTATAAAGTAAGGTAATCATGTAGCATCTTGGGAAATGTGATACAGTTCATTAATATCTTTCTTGCTGTGTTTGGGTAATTTATGGTAAAGTTGCCTAAAGAAGAATCTCTTAATTTCAGTTGGAAATAATCTGGGTTTATAATAATTGTGCTATCAGTGGAAAATGTGGCAATTAAATAGATGGGGTAAAGTGAAACTTTTAACTCAGGTTTGACTTACAGAAAAAATACCAGGCAACGGGAGATACTTTTATTAAACAAGAAATCTCCAAGGTAACTGAAATGTGAGCTTGTGGAAAGAGAGATTTGTTAGGTGTGCTCATAGAGCTTAGTTGTATTTTATGACAATAAATGTGTGTTTTGGAAAATACTGGTTCTTGTGAAAGGAAAATCCAAATTCCCAAGAGAGGGGTATCTAGCTAGATTTGTCTGGAGTTTCCCCCTCTATATTTTTAGTCCCCTCCTCCGCTGGTGGTGATGAGCCACAGAAGGCACAAAGGATACAGAAAATCCTAAGAGGTGATTGACATCATCGCCTACTTCTTCACCCATGAGATTCAAAAGCTAGAGCAAGCCACCTTTTAACAAACTGTTTATTATAGTGCTTTCATAAATGTCCTTGGACTGAAAATCCGTTCTTAGGAGGTGGTCAGTTAAAGCAGCTCACATATCTCTTAAGGAAAGTTAGGAAAGGCACATCTAAATTGTCTTCTAAACATGCATTTCAAACAGGCCAAATGTGTTTATTGAGTTAAATAATTGTCTGTCACCACTGGTCTGAACCTTTTATGTTTGAGTTGTCTCAGGGCTTACTTACTTGTGCAGGACAAATCCTCATCCAATAGTAAGCCAGAAGCTTACACGTTTTGGAGCTAAAATAGCCAGCTCCATGATGATCTGTCTGTGGAAGAGGTTAGGGAGGACAGTGGAAGACTCTGCAGGCAGGGGGAGATGTGCACCTTTTTTAGGATGTACCTATTAAATTTGTTCAGGTTTTCTAGCATTTGGTAAAGAATAATTAGCAAGGCCCCAGTGCTGCATTACTGGCACACCCAGTAGTCCCACTGATTTCATTGAGAGTTCTGGGTGCACAAAGAATGCGTGATTGTACTGCAAATGCTAGAAAAGGAGCCTGCAACAGATACCAGCTGAAATGATAAATGAAAGCCCCTTAAACTTCTGCACAAGCTTTATGCCCCATGGCCACTTGGGAAAGGCTGCCGCAATAGACGTGTGAATATGCACACATTCACATGTATATTATGTCCTCTACTTTGAACCCCCAGCAGAAGTACTGGGGCTGACCCATGTGTTTGGCATGAGAAGAACTCTTCCTCCCTAGTATGTCTCTTTTCCTTCTCCGCTGGTGGGGCAGAGTTAAAATATGCTACTCCTTGTATCTACATAAGTAGTGGTCACAGTGTTCTAATAAATCTTTTCCATCTCTGACTTCTATGACTTATACCAAATAATTTGCTCATGTATTAAAGTCACAGGGAGCAGAATAACTTTGTCAGCAGCTGATCAGTACATCAAGTTCATGCAGATTCCAGGAATTCCATCACCTGTTATTCCAATAGCAGCAAATCAGTTGCCGTATGCTTTTCCTTAGAACCCCAGTTTAAAGCCCTGTACTTACTATTCCTGCAGGACTCTGTCAGATTCACTTTGTGGATCTAGCTCTTTTTAGCGGATGCATTGTATGGAGCTACAGTTCCTTTTCTTGCTTTTTTATTTTTAACTGCATTGTGTTAACAGTTGGTTTTGGACTTTAAAAATATTAAACACTGTATTTAACCCTTTATGCGATACAAAATGTGTGGCGGCTGCGTTTTACTTTTCTTAGGGATGGATGCAACAAGAGAGAAGGGTATGATAATATCCAGTAGAATGCTTTTCAAAATTCCAAAACTATTGCATAGTAATATGAAATTAATACTCTCCATTTTTGCTATTAACTCTTGAAGTTACAATTTATTTTGGACTGTAGGCTTAATTTGAAAGATGGCAATATTTCTTTCTTTCTTACTTTTTTTTTCCAGTCTGCCAGAGAGAATGATGTAAATTCTGATCTGTGTTAATCAGTACTTCAGACAATATAAAAGTCACTGCAATTTCTGGCCACTATTTTTTGTTTGTTTGTTCCGTATCTAACAAGTTACACATTTTAATTTTATTTTTGCAACGATGCCTTTAGTCTTGTTTTTAGAGAGTTGTAAAATGCTGTTTGTTTCTCAATGTTTTGTGTTTAGCGCTGCATCTTAAGTAGTAAGTAGCTGTTTTCTTATTAAGAATTAGGAAGAGGTTCTTGAGTATGGTTTGCTTTTTCTCTGTCCTCTTTGGCAAACCTGTTCAGTTCCTAAATCAGTATTTAAAATGGCAGAACATGAGATAGGAATAAGGTAGATTGGTCATTTTACTTGCTATTATGTATGGCAATACAATAAAAAGATTCAAATATGAATAATAAGAATTACATCTGCATTGTGTAATTTACACAATTACATTTGATGGGATTAAAAAAATAAGGGATATAATCCCTTGTGCTTCAAGGCATAAAGTGATCACTATTTGTCTGAGGTTAGGATGGAACCACCTCCTCCATGGACATAATTGTCCATTACAGGTTTTCTTGGAACTTTTTTTGAAGCATCTGGTACTGGTCACTTGATAGATACTGGATTAGATGGACCTGCTACTCGCAATGCCTGTGTTCCTGAATGACACTACTCTACCTTCAGGGCGTTTGGTTATATACCAGTTAACCTATAAACAAGCTAATCAGACAGACGGCCTGGCCCTTGCACAGGTTTGCAATGGAAAGAGAGGACATGTAGAATGTCTTTCCCACAGGGATTTTATGGGTATGCAAGACAGGGAGTGGGCCCAATGGGAGTCCTTTTGAGGAGGTGACCAGATGCAGAGTTCCCTCTGGAAGGGTGGGGCATTGGCACTTTATCTGTGCTCCCTGGATCCCCAGAGGGCATTATGCCTTAGTTATAATGTCTCCCAGAGCTCCTTCTGGTATGGCACATCTTTGCGACAGCCCAGTCCGTAGCGTTCACAGCTGTTTCTCTAAAAACAGATGTTTTGGGGAATTTGCTTGCAAATCACTGGGACATACCTAGTGAATGACTGAAATTATTAACTACTAACCATAAAACTCCTCTTTGCAATTAACTTAGGCCACTTATTTCAGTAGATTTAAAAAAATTACATAGTGTTAGGGCTGGTTGAAAAAAATCTGTCAGCTGTTTTTGATGGGCAAATTGGATTTTCAATGAAACTAAAATTTTCATGAAGTATCTGTTTTCCTTGAAAATGTTAGAATTTTCATCCACAAACCAAACCCTAAACTGGAAAAAGTTTGCCATGAAAAGTCAAAAATTTCCCTGGAAAGGATGCCCCATTTTCGGATCAGCTCTATATAACATATAGACAGACATTTTAGCTTTTTATGTAGTGACGTCTTAATCTGTGGACACCCCTCCAAAAAACCCAAATATCCAGATATATCAGGTGTATACCTAGATGTCAGATATGCACATATCTGTAAGGTGGGAGTGTCCTCGGTTCAAAGCTGCCTATACAAAGCTTGTCTTGCCTCTCTTTTTAATACATACCGAACAGAAGCAAAAGAACAGAAGAGGATTGGATGGCTCATGAGATTAATAGTGAACTACAGAGCATTTTGCTTTTAGGTCAGAGGTCAAACCTGGCCAAATGTTGATAGTGACTGAGACATTACCATCTTCTGATTGACTGTATGAAACTACTTGGTGAGTCTGAGTTCTGTTTTTAGTGGGCAGGTTGCCAGTTGTGATGTGAATATGTCATCAGAGAGGTCAAGGAAGGAAAGGGCCTCGAAGGCAGAACTACCTTCAATCCTTTAGCTGTTCATTCCAGAACAGCAATTAGGCACCTGCACTGAGATGCTCACACTGCTGTACATCACCCAGGCCATACATCTGCTGTGGAAAAAAAATGTGCTTTCAGTCTCCAAAGCTCCTAATTCATTACCAAATTCATTTCAATTTTTAAAATGTAGATGATAAAAATAGACACAAATCCAAAATATCAAATATCTGGATAGTGCTTTAAAAGGCAAACAAAAAGCCCTTTAGCAGGCCTTGAGTTAATCACTGTTCTGACCTAGCACCATACACTGGCTTTTGCAACAAATATGTTTGACAAAGAAAAAAATAAAAAGCAAAATCTAAAGTGAAGTGCTCTAATATAACACTGGATTACCCCATCACATCACATAGGTGTAAGTGTTACTATGGAAACCACTAGACATCACACTTTTTCCCAGTGAAGCACAATTGAAGCAACAACTGTGATAAGGAGCTTTGTGCTGTTTAATATTGATCCAGATACCCAAGTCTGATGCCAGTGGGATTCCTGCATGCAGTATATAACCCTAAATGTAGATTCACTGTGAAAATTTAGAGTCTTCACTAGGTCTAAATATAACCTCTAACAGTTCCATGTTGGTCTGCAATAGAGAATGTGTGTGAGGCACTGCTGTAAGTCCTCTTAAAGAACCTTTTAAATCAATCTAGTTTGCGACCTAAATTTTCTGAACAGGAGAATCTTCTGTGGAATCCTACACTGAAAAACATAGACACTCTTGTAGCCCTTCAGTACAATCACAGGGAAGTGGATTGTGAGTTTCTCTCATCAAAGCTCCTTATTTCAACAGATCTTCAGAGTATGGAGCATGTGGTGACCAACATGCTAACTATGGAACCACAGTCAACATTTAATGTCCTGATCCTTCTGTCCCTATAGAACCCAAATGACTTCAGTGAGGTTCTGTGTGAGTTTAAGGGTTTGCCTGTGCGGCCCCTTTGCCTGATCAGGCAGTAAACCAGCAATGGTGACATATTCTAGTGTGCTAGATTGTAGGATGGAAGTCCTAGAACCTAGCTAGATACAGGAATATGACAATATAGAGTATTCCAGCAGGATACTAAGGGGAAGAAGGAGGGGATCCTTTCAGCTTTCATGAAAAGTTATCTGTCTGGAATTGTATGAAGATCCTGGAATTTCAGGAAGTTGAATATTCAAGTTTTCAGATTCCCAATTGAAATTTGTCCAGGGAAAGCTTAAAAAGCTGCACTCTGAACATGCATTTGGTGGAGTTTCTTGTCAGAGGAAATATAGTGTGTGTGTATATATAAAATATATAAAACATCTACTTTGAGGGAAGGAAATGCATTATTCTCCTGCAAGTTTGAATTCAGGAACTGAAAGGAAGGTGGGGACAAGAGATAATGTGTTGCAAGTAGAAGGGCATTTACAGAATTGATACCCTGCTGAGGTATTTGAGCCCAATTCTTCACTGCCTTATACCTTGTGTTCTCATTTACTCCAGTGTAATGTGGGTGCAAAACTCTACCAGAACAGTAACATTTTACACCTATTACACCTGTCATTTGCACAGGGATAAATGACAACAAAAGGTGTAGGGCAGTGGAGAATTGGGCCCTGTATGCTTGTGTGTGAGGTTGGGTGGGGGGGAGGGGATAAAGCCATTCTTTTTATGAAACACAGAACCAGCCCAGCAGCTTTTGACCAAAATGAAGACTGGAGGTACAGCGGAAGAATCAGTTAGTGCTTGTGTCTTTGAAGGTGGAGATTGGATTTGGGTGAATTTTTTTTTAAATAAATTAAATTTGTCAAATTATTCATGCATATATTAGTCAAATAATTATCCCAGCTCTAAACCTGGGTGAATAAATTATATGCACACACACGGAATAATGTATTAATTCACCTTATTTGATCAATTCTAATGGAGTTGTATTGCTATGGAAGGGCCCATTTTGAAGTCTAGATATTAATAGTCCCAGATTATATGCCAGTTTTGGACCTATGAAAGGAACACTTTATTCCCATAGATAGTGTATATGATCCTGTTGGAATGAATGCAGTGCTGTAGGGTTCAGTTTGATTTGGCCATGTGGCTTTTGGATGATCTGTAATATGTATTTGTCCGTTTGGTAGCTCCAGAACCTGAGAGCCTTAACCAAAGCCTGTTGAATTTGATGGAAACAGTTTTACTGACTTCAGTGGGCTTTGGTCCAGGCCCTGGATGAGTATTATGCACTTTAAAACACTTTAAAAAAATCTTATCTGTTAACATTTTTGATCATTAAAACTGAATTTTAAAAAAAATCTAATCCAGTTTTCACCATTCATGCTGTTAATGTACTTTTTGTATTTTACTTATTTTGGACATGTGCTAGCTTAGCCCATTGCTGTTATGTTTGGGTTTCTAACACTACAGGAGAAAAGTTAGAAACTTTTGTGTGTGTGTGTGTGTGGCGGGGTCACATTAACATTTTTAACTACTTCTTGGCCCCTCTGAAATGAAAATCTGGGTGCTGAAACTGTATTGATAGTACATCTACCATGGTCCTTATCCTGCAAAGTGATCATCATGGGTGGGCATCTGCACTTTTGCAGAGCCACACTGAATTCAACGGAGCCATGCATGGGCAAAGGTCTCCACTCACATGGATCAGTTTGAAAGACTAGGGCTTATGTTTGCAGCTAGGTCCCAAGCATGCAAATCCTTGAGTGTACACCCCACTTTACTACTGTAAGCAATTCTGTTGATTTAACTGGGACTTCTCCCACTAAGTAAGTTAAATGTATGCAAAAGTATTTGCAGGATTGGGGCCTTAGATTGGTGCATTTGAAATACAGCGTTTCATGTATCCTTGCCAATATTTTAATAAACATGGGTACTAGTTGTACAAGTCATGTCACTTCTCTGTTCCTCCATCTGTAAACTAGGAGTAATACTACTACTTTTTTTTATTTTATTTTTTTTTTGTAAAATGCTTTGAGATTTATGGCTAAAAAGCATTATATAAAAGCTAGTTTTGCATTTATTGTGTATAAAGGGAAATCCTTCTTCAGGCTTTTATGTCCTTCAATTGTGTGTATGTAATGGCATATAATAAATGCCGACCTAATCTGTCAAATATACAGTATTGATGGAAAAACTGGAATTTATATGCAGAACTGAATATAAAATACATGCGCAAACAATATGACCTCACTATTAATTATAATGGGATAAACAAATACCCATTAATACTAGGTCATAATGCCAGTGAGGAGCTATGGTAAAATTATAAACCACAAGAATGGAGCTTGAATGGCTTGTCACTAAAACCATCAGATAAAATTCCACCGTGTTACATGTTTATTGTTTGGTTTATTAATGTACAGAGAAGTAAATTTAGAATATATCTTTCTCTTGTCCAAAAAAATGGTGGCTAAATATTTGTCTTACCTTTTTCTTTGCACTTTGCCTTTCTACACTCTATCCACTATGCATGAAATACTTTAATACTTTGGTCTCCTTTTTGTTAAACTCAAAGGGAGACACATTCAAAGGTTGCTATTGATAAGTTAAGAGTAACCACAGCATCACTGATGCTGTAGTTAATTTCCCTTCTCTATATAAGGAAATACTGTTGTGGTTCAGATACTCTGTAGTAACTATTTGTAAATGGTGGCCATTGTATTTCAAATAAAATGGTTCAAAATATAGTGGTTAAGATTTTTTTTTATGAAGAGCTATGCTGATGAATTTATTTATTTTTGTGAATTTGCATGAGTATTCCATTGGGCATAAATGATTGAGCTGATTTACCAGTGGCTGGAGAGTTGTCTTATGTGGACTATGTGGGCCATGGGTTAAGATTTTGTCACGGTTATTTTTAGTAAAAGTCACAGACAGGTTGCGGGCAATAAACAAAAATTCACGGAAGCCTGCGACCTGTCTGTGACTTTTACTAAAAATAAGGAGGGTGGCTGGCTGGGCGGGGAGGGGGTCAGAGAGGGGAGAAACTAATGGCTCCAGCCCCCATCACCTGTGGCCGTGGCTGAGATCTGCGGAGCTCCCTGCCGCCCATGGCACGGGTCTGAAGCTGAAACATAAAATGTCACAGAGGTCTCTGAAAGTCACAGAATCCATGACTTCTGGGACCTCTGTGACAAAATCTTATCCTTAGCCATGAGTGATGCAATTCTCTTGTCAGTTGTTCTCAGTTGAGTCCATTGGCCACAAGCGATTGAAGTCAGTTGAATTACAAAGCCTATTTGCTAATCATAAATATATGCTTCTATTGGGTTGTGGGGTTGCAGTTTTTCGGTTATGATCGTGCAAACCTTTCTCATATATATAATACCATTTAAGTCATCTAGACTATTTATTCACATTCCCTCTCCCCCATTATATAAGTGTCTGGCCCTTAGATTATATGTGATACACACATTCCTCTCCCCTCCTTTTGACTAGATGATGATTTCCTGCATTTCCTTAACTTTTGTATAAGTGAATATTTCTAATATTCTGTTAAATTATGCAATTGCACTAAACTGTCTTTATTATGTGGCACAGCCTTTAATTTTAGATTCCGGTTTCCCTATATACTTATATTTGTTAGTGTGCCAATTTGTATCAACAACAGAAACAACGGACTGCTATTAACCTTAGATTATTTTCACATCATTTGAGGTTCCTTGTTATAATAGATATTTGTTTTTGTTTTGTTTGTTTTTTTTTCACCGTACATTTATAGGGCTATAGTCCACACTTATTCTTCTGTACTTTTGAGAGAGGTGTGAATTATATGTCCAAGTAGTGAAGTATTCCAGTAGGAATAGTCTGGCTTAAAAAAAAAAAAGCCATGCCTAGCTTTGGTGCCTGTTATATTGACCAGATTTTGGGATATGAAGGAGTCATTGGCTGATCCTATAGTCATAAGGCAGATAAAACGCCTGTTGACTTCAAGTGAAGTATGCCAGTGATGAAGTTAGTCCAATGTGCCTAAAATATGCAAAATACCCAAAATGAATGAAACTCTAACAGTTATCTTCTAAAAATTTTGTGTGGTGGCAAGATACTTAAACATTCCACAAGTTACTTCATGTGTTAAGTTATAATAAGGCAAAATCCTCTCCCCCTTAATTGTGCAAGTAATGGCAATGGTTTTGTATAAGTAAAGGGAACAGGATTTTTACCCTATATCTTACACTCCTGAAAGATCACAAAGAACTTTACAAACTCTATACACAGAAATCACTTAGGATCAGATTTTTAAAAGTATTTAGGTTCTTAAAGAATCAGGTAGCTGTTAATTTGGATTTTCAAAAGCCTCACCTATATCTTCAGGTGCCTAAATACCTTTAAAAATCTGACCCTTAGGGCTGGTCTACACTGCCGCGCTAGTTCGGCGGCTGGGGATCGAAGTTCCGAGTTCGATTTATCGCGTCTGGTCTGGACGTGATAAATCGAACCAGGAAGTGATCCCCGTCGACTGCGGTACTCCAGCTCAACGAGAGGAGTACCGCGGAGTCGACGGGGAGCCTGCCTGCCGCGTGTGGACCGCGTCTGAACCGCGGTAAGTTCGAAGTAAGGTATGTCGAATTCAGCTACGTTATTCACGTAGCTGAATTTGTGTACCTTACTTCGACTTGGGGGGTAAGTGTAGACCAAGCCTCAGTGTATTGCTGGAATGCATCCACCTCTATGATGAAAAAAGTTCACAACTGTCCATTGTTAACAGTACTACCCAACTGTTTAAAGGTCTGATGCTACATGGTATTTAAGCATAAGGAATTGAAGAGGAATGGAACACTTAATTCCCCTGAACTATTAAATTAGTAATAGCTGTAACAGTATTCTACTTTGCACTAATATCATATAACTCTTACATTAATTCTGTTAAAGTGTGCATGATTTTTATTGGAAATTGTGCATCAGGTAGCACGTGCTATTTTTGTTGATACAGGCACTTAGGCCAATACTTTCAAAAATAAATGCTTGAAGTTAGGCTATTAAATTCATATTTAGGCACCTCAATAAGTGGTCTGATTTTTCAAAAGTGAGGAGCACTCAGCAGCTTCATTTGACTTCAGTGGGAGGTGCTGGATACTCAGCATTCTGAAAATTTGTTCGCTTATTGAGGTACCAGAATATGAATTTAAGATCTGAAGTTTAGGCACCTTCTTCAAAAATGTTGATCTTGCAGTGTTCTCTGAATTTCACTGATTTATGCATAAATTCAACATGCTCCCCCTGTCATGCACACCTCTCTCTCACGCACGCGCACACACACACACACACACACACACACTCTCTCTCTCTCTCTCTCTCTCTCTCTCTCTCTCAGACTCAGGAGAGTGTACCTCAATGTGCTTATGTACAATTTTACAAATGCTTCAAGGCAATAACATCTGGTACATTAGCCTGCAGCATTTATACATGTCTAGCCCTAAATTTCTTTCAGCCTAAGAGGCTGAGGTATGGCTCCCACACAAACAAGGGTTTTGTTTAAAGTTGTTTGCTTTTCAAATAATTTTAATAATGTGGTAAGTGAGGAACAATGCATTTGTTTGGTACTTTTTGGTACTCTCCATTTTCTTGAATTTGTGGGGATTATTCTGAACAGAATATGACATGAATGGTTACACTTATTCCCTTTATGGGCTGTAGGGGATTGTTTATCCACAGGGGCTTTGTGTGTGTGGGTGTATGCGGTCTTTCAGTTTTTCCTTTAAAGAAAAGTAATGGCTTAAGTATAGAAGACCTACATTCAACTCCTATGCCAGAAATAGAGAGGGTTTGTACAAAACTAGAACACATCTCTGGAACTGAATGTATAAAATGCCTGCAGAAATAAAGACACTCCACCATTAACATACAATAGGATAAGAGACCTGTGTAATACCAGGCTATAAAAACATTGAGGTGTCTGGTAACATTCTAAACTTCAAAAGTGGAACTTGTGTGGCTTGTTGCTAAAACCACGAGATCAAATTTCATGGGGTTGCACATTTATTCTGTTCTTTTGTATACAGGAAAGTAAAATGTTTAATTTTGAAATGGCTAACATTCATTTTTGAAACAGGTCAAGGGTACTGCAAAAAAAGTGGCAGACTCTAATACATTGGGTATAGGAATGCAGGACTCTTGTTCAGTAACCACAGCTCAGGTGCTAAAACCCTTCATTAAGATTCAAGGTGATTATTGCTGAGTCATACCGACAGCTAGGTCACATTATTTCTCTCCAGCCAGGACATAAAGGGATGGGAGTGTCCCTTCTGTCTAATGGGAATTAGTGCAGAGGGGTTGCCTAGATCGGGCTGATTTTGAGTTAGTAATAAATTCAAACTACAGGAATTGTTTGTTAGCTCACATACCCTGAATTAGAATGCTGTGTTGAGGAGGGGGTTAGGGACTCACCCCATTCACAAGTACTGATAATATTTCTGATACTAGTATAGGGTTGCCAACCCTCCAGGATTGTCCGGGAGTCTCCAGGAATTAAAGATTATTTTTAATTGAAGATTATGTCATGAGATGAAATCTCCAGGAATATGTCCAACCAAAATTGGCAACCCTACAGTGAGACAGGGTGTCATGCATGGAGTGCTTCCAGGACTGTGGAGGAATTTTTGTCCATTGAGTGCCTATAGGATTGGGACTGTAGGCTGTAAGCTCTTAAGGTCAGGAACTGCTTCATTTTTTTGCTCTACAAAGAGCATGATGCAAACTTGTTAAATAATATCATATGGTAACTACAATGGTAAAGATTTGGGAAGAATTGTAGATGAGTTATGGCCCATTTTGTTAATCTCCATGCCGTTGTTTTTTATCAATGTATGATATGTAACAGTTCCTACCCATCTCTCCTTGCTGCATTACGAGGGTGGGATCTCAGTGCAGATTGTTCCAGCAGACTGGCTTGTCTTTATTGCTGGCCTGTATATCCTCACTGTGTTCTGGCCAGGGCCGGCTCCAGCATTTCTGCCGCCCCAAGCAAAACAAAACAAAACAAAAAAGCCGCGATCGGCGGCGGCAGTTCAGTGGCAGGTCCTTCGCTCCTAGAGGGAGTGAGGGACCTGCCGCCCCCGAATTGCCGCAGGTGCCGCCCCTCTCCCTTGGCCGCCCCAAGCACCTGCTTGTTAAGCTGGTGCCTGGAGCCGGCCCTGGTTCTGGCCGGCTCCAGGCACCAGTCTGGGAACACCTGGAGCCTTTTGTAGCAGGCTGGCTGATGTCTTTAGTGCACTCTGTGGATGGGAACCTGGAGCCAGCTGGTTGGCAAAATTTAATGGCAGGACTTTGGATGAAACCCTGCTGTGCTAAAAAATGTCGTAGATGGGCTCTGACAATATCCCTGACTAGTGTTGACATAGCTACTTTGTTATGACCTCTTTATTTTCTCTCAAGCTTAGGGGTTTTGGCAACCCTTTGCAGTCTGTATAGAGATAGACATGTGCATCGTATGTTGAGACTGAGCTTAAAAGGAGACAGGTAGTGACAGGCTATATTTAACAACTGCTTCCTAATTCATCCAGTATATAAAGAGCTCTGGTATGAGATGATGGGTGAAAAAGTCAAAATGTGTGACATTAAAGAAACAAAATGCTATAGGGCCTCCTCCAAAAGCCACTGAAGCTAATGGAAATATTCCCTTTGTTTCCATGGGCTTTGGTTCAGGCCCATTATCATTAAAAATCTTGGCCCTAGAGTTTTTGTTTTCAAACACTTAATATTCAGAGTTTCCTATGTTTCCATTATTACATAGTTTCTTTTAATCATCAGTGGCTGAACTGAAAACTCGAAAAAAATCATTTTGTTTTTAGATTGTTTGAACTTCTGTTTACAAAAGAAGTAAAATTTGCAGTAAAATTCAAAACAAAAAGGCATTTTGAATTGAAACATTTTGTTTAGAAAATGTGAACACGAACCATTTCAGAATTTTTTTCCTTGTTTGTTTGTTTTGGGTTTTTTTGGACCAAAACATTTAGGCAAATTTGACTTGAATTAATTTTGGTTGACCTGAATCTATATTTTTTTTTCAGATGAAAAAAAGTTTTAGACAAAATTTTTTGCCCATCTCTAATAGAGACTTAATTAAAATATGTTTTGAATTTATTATGGTTTTCCTGTCATGGAAATGTCTTCCCTCACTGACTTTAACTATTAAATAGTGCTGCTGTGGGCCAGTAAGTGTTTGCTATGTTTCACCCCTGAGCTCAATACTTTTCAGAAGTGTATCCTGAATGTAGTTTCTGTATTTGTCTTTTGGATCCTCTGGGAATATAGGCATTATATGTATTGTGTAACTGTCATAGAAAAAGACAATGGCTGTGTCATTTATAATTGGTGGAGATAATCATTCCAGGTGACTTGAAACCTGCTGAACTTACTGCCCCAAGACCTGATGGAAATTACTACATTTACTTCTGAAAAGCTCAAATCAAATTATTATGCCTTAAGAGAACCATAGCAATCTTTCAGTCAATAATATAAGGATATAATATAATATATAATAATATAAGGATGTTCTGCTAAGTGCTTGTCTCCATACAAACAATTTTAGTTTAAACTGCTGCAAACTTCTGTGTAGACACTGTTGTTTTGGTTTAAGAGTGGCTTATTTTGGTTTATCCTAAACCTAAATGATTTAAGCTAACTCGAATCAAGCCTGGGTTAAATTGAAATAAGAATCCACATATCCTTTTGTACTAGTTTAATAAAATAGCTTTAAAATAACAATTTAAGTTAACCCAGTGCAACTCTGTGTATGCAAATGCTAAGGATACACATCTACCCCCAATACACCCTTTAAAAATCAACGGTGGGACTTGCACTCCTAAGCCATTTTGGCTATTTTTGGACTATTTGGGGCTACTTTTTGACTGCCTGAAGCTGGGACTGGATGACAGAAGATGGATCACTCAATAATTGCCCTCTTCTGTTCATTCCCACAGAACCATGTAGCACTGGCCACTGTCGGAAGACAGGTTGCTGGGCTAGTGGACCATTGGTCTGACCCAGTATGGCCGTTCTTATATTCTTATGGAAAATCACACCGCAAGTCCATTGTGTTTTTAATGTGTTTGCCTCCACATATTATAAATGCTAAACATAGGGGTTCCATTGTTATCCAATCAATATATGTTTAATATATTCACCCAGTTATTTTATGTGCCTGCTATCATATTTGTTTACTCATGCATAGATTCCATATTTCTCATTTGTACAGCAGCTAACTGCCAGAGATTGTACTATGTTAGAGATTGTACTGCCAGAAATTGAACTATGTCTCTTCAGTTCTACAGTATTGCCAACCTCAGATATTGACAAATTATGAGTCAGGCCTCAAAAATTATGGTATTTGCTTAAAAATCCAGACATAAAAATAATAAAATATGGGTTCTTTTTATTTGTTTTCTGATTTCTGAGCCTTGGTAGGTACATTTGATTCACATTTTCAAAATTTTCTCCACAACCATAAGAGCTAAAAACTTATTTTTGTTTTTAGATGAAAGTGAGAGTCTCACATAATCACAACTCCATAAATTTGGGTTTATGAAAACATAAAATATCATGAGACTTGCAATACAGTTATGAGAGTTGGCAACACTGCTACGCCATTCTGTGTTCCTTATTGAGGGATTTCACTGCTATGCAGAGGGACATCACAAAGCCTTTGCATCACTTAAACCCTCAAAATAGGATGTCAGAGATGTATAGGTGTTGTGTGCCTCCATTTCACAAAGATGAATTTGACCCTAAAATAAAATCAGGATCTTTAAAATGCTGCTATAAAAGAGGCCCGACATGCTCATTCCCTTCATACACAAAGCACTCATTGAATTCAAAGCTGGCCTTTGTGGTCTTCACAGCCCTCAGCTATATCCCAACTTGTTTGGAGGATCTAGAAATACAAAAAGAACCTAGAGATACAAGGTGGCTAAGGATAATATTTTTTACTGGACCAACTTCTGTTGGTGAGAGAGACAAGCTTTTGAGCTTACACAGAGCTCTTCTTCAGGTCTGGGAGATGTACTCAGACTATATGTCTACACAGCAATTATCAGGGGGTAGCCGTGTTAGTCTGTATCCACAAAAACAACAAGGAGTCCGGTGGCACCTTAAAGACTAACAGATTTATTGGGCATAAGCTTTCGTGGATAATTAGACACCTGCATCTGGCCCATGCCAACTGACTCAGGCTCACAGGGCTCAGGATAAGGGGCTGTTTAATTGCGGTATAGACATTCGGGCTCAGGCTGCAGCCTGAGATCTAGGGTCCTAGAGCCAAGGCTCCAGTCAGAGCCCAAATGCCTAAGCCACAGTTAAACAGCCCCTTAGCGCAAGCCCTGCAAGATCAAGTCACGTGGCACAGGCCAGCCACAGGTTTTTATTGCAGTATAGAGATACCCAGAGTGTCACAGCTAAATACAAGTTGGACTGGATTGTTTAGCATAAAATATGTGATAACTGCTTAAAGGACCATTCCAGGTGAAGTGGCCAGTTAATATCTCTTGCAGTCATGGGTATGGGCGAATTATAGATTGTCCATAATAAGGCATAAATCCAGTGTCTCTTTTAAGTCCATGATTTTTAGTGTCTAGCAAATTTATGAATATAAGCTCCTAGGCTCATCCTTTGAAGGTGTTATGCAGATAATCTAAGTATTATATAATATTATTTGTATCACAGTAGTGCTTACAGACTTCACTGAGATTGGGGGGTCCTACTGTGCTAGACACAGTATATACACGTAGTGAGAGACAGTCCCTGCCTCAAGCATTTTATAATCCTAAATCGACAAGATGGACGAAGGATGGGAGGGGAAACTGAGACACAGAAGTGAAGTGACTTATTGTGACACTTTATGGGGGTAACCCAGGTGTCTGGGGTGAATCGCTACTACCTCCATATAGCATCAGGGAATCTTGTCTGTGCCCACCAGTGGAAGTTCTAAAACTACCAGCTGCCAGCAATATAAGCGCTTCACTCCAGTCTACCACGAGCCTTGCTGTTTCCCTTGGCAGGCTAGCAATTTATGAATCCCACTTTGTTACCCTCGAGTGCCCAGTCCCTTACCTTCTTGAAACCCACAGTGTACACCAATATATTGCCTCTATGGAAGCAGTGCACCCTGGGTTACTGGCTTCAACTCAGTTCAACACCCTCCTTAGCACAAGGCACTTACATGTTTCTATAGGAAAACCAAATTGAAGTATATTTAACAAGTTTGAGTTAAAGAATTAAATAAAAGTAAATAAAATTATTTTGAAACATAAGGTTACAGGTAAAAGAAAAACATAACATGCAATCTATACCCATATTTATTAACATGTTACTTCCCTGTCTAATAAGGTATTTCACATGGTGCTCATCTAACCCAGAGATCTGGGATCCACTTTTCATGAGCCACTCTCACTAGCAGAATATATCCCCCATAATTAGTAACATCTTGGGTCCTTTCTCCTTCTGTTACAGAGTCCCAGACATTTTGTCTCCATTTATAACTAGGGCATTTCATTAACTTCAGCTCAGCCCTGAAGGTCCTTTGGCCAGAATAGTTTCTTGGGCTTCTCTTGTCTTTGTAAATGATTAGGCCTGCGCCTGATCCAGACTGTAAACACAGGGCTCTGCTGGGTTGAAAGATGTTGAATGTTCTTGCTCTTGATTGAGTTAGCTAAGACCCCTCCCTTCGCCTCAGGTGATGTGGCTCATCTCCAACAGTTTTAGAACATAATAGTCTACATTTTACATATCACTTAAAATATTTCCTATACAAACAGCTCGCAATAACTATGATGATCAGCTAGTTTATAGCAGAGAACAGACATGACCCCCTTCAGGAAAGTATCGTGAGGATTGTTGGACACAGGTATAATATACCTTTCTGGGTACATCTGTGTCATGCCTGCTCAAGTCCACTCAGCAGCTTAGTGGCAAAGTCAAGATTAGACCATAGATTCCCGCACGCAGAGGCCACTGTAATACCAGCTAGATCCCTCTCTATCTGGATGGCAGGTTATTATCTTCATTTTACAAAGAACTATAAAGTGTTAAAATTCACCAGAATGTACATCAAAGCTCCCCTCATTCTCCACCCTGGTGGACTCCTTTCTTTTTACATCAAACAAATCACCTGAGTTTTTTATCTCTCGAAAAATTATATCGCTAACCCTCCTCAAAATTCTCAGGACAGCCCTAAGCATGTGGGACAGGAGGTGGTTACAATGGAGTAAAAGATGCTGGCCCACTCAAAAATGCAAACCCTGGTGGAAGCCATGGGAAGTTCAGAGGGTGCAAGTAATGCAGAACTAAACTGCTAGTGGAGTAACATCACCACCTGCTTGATATCAGCAAGTGCAATGTTGTACTGCAACTAGATACTGCTAATAAACCAAAAAGGCCTATAAAAATGACTAAACCATTAAAATTCCTATTTTTGGTGTAAATTCAGGCTTTGGTTGCTGTAGATTATGAGATTTAATTTATTTACTTACAAGGATACATGAGCTCCTCAATAGTTCTGAGTCATCTTTTATTTCATAAGAAGAGATTCTGTGTCACAAAGCCATGCATGTTGTACAGTATTTGCTGTCTCTATATGTAAACATTCTTAGGATGTGCTTGGATGAGCACTGGTCTACTGCTGTAATAAAAAAACTATTCATACTGAAGAGAATTCTTGAACTGTGTTATATACATACAGTTTATCTGCCTAAATAAGTCATAACACCATGTAAAAGTATCTAATATTTTCCCTCAATTGGTAAAGGTATTTTTTCCTTATAGATAAGTAAACCTCTTTTTTCTTCTTCTGTTTGTCACACCTCTCAAAGGAGAGAGTTGATTCCTGTGTTGTGCTAAAGGTTTGATATATATAGTACTCATTTCTTAAAGCATGTGGACATCTCCAAAAAATAATGCTACTTCTAGAACGTGAGGGTTTCCAGTTAAATATATGCTTGTTGATTGTACTATTTTTAGTTACTTTGAACAACTCATGCTGTTCCCAGATATTATTCGTGAATGTAGTATTCTGTTCTTAAGAGGAAAATATCTCAGTGTCAAGGTTCTCTCTTTGTAACCAAGAAAGGAAAGATTCAGGGTGCCTGTCAATGTTCTATTTCTTTGAAAGCCTGGGAGACAAGGCTAGAGATAATAATTAATAATACATGAATTGTATCTAAAATGTACCTATTTGACTTTTGAGCTGATGCTAACAATGATGGGGGAGGAGAACAGATGAAATGATCTGAGCCAAAATAAACATGAAATACATTGTACAACCCATGATGTCATTGTGTGATATAAGGCAGATGATAAACAACCTAGCTCAAAAATCAGTCTGCTTTTGTTCAGAGCAGCATTTATGAAGGCAAATAGACTTCATGTAATATTCTGTTTTAAACACTTGACATTATTATTATTATATTTTATTTTAAGAAAACCTAGGGAACTGTATCTTGTTTTCAGAATGGATTAAATATATTTAGTATATTAATGATGCATTGGAAATAACAAAGTATCTTAGATAGTTCATAGAAAGAGTCCAACTACATAGAATTTGGAAACTTGTTCTTCAAGCACAATCCTTTTATAGTTTTGAATTGCTGAACAACTCAGTTTTTCCCCAAAATTTAGATTATTGTAAAAACATTTTCTATTGTTCTTAAGCTTTGTAAAAATAAATAAAAATCCTTTTTCATAATTTCTCTGGGCAAGATTATGGTGTTCTTAAAGAAACAGGCATTTCCAATCCCCACTGCTGCAAAGTCTTTGTTACAAACACTGCAAGGGAAAGAGATTGCAAACAAAAATGAAATTGCTTTTTTCCCTTGTTGGGAGGAGTGCAAAAATTAAACAGCATACATACTGGAAACTTGTAAAAAATGGTTATTTGTACTGACATAAAAGAATGGGGGTATTTCCAATATATTCTTTCTAATTTTGACAGTGTCCCTTAATATTTATTCCAGTTTTATTTTTTAGAGATCAAAATGTGGTTCATATATCATTGCCTATAATATTCAGCATCTGCTAATACCAGGTTTCTTAGATACAAGACAGCGGGTGATGTTGCTTCCTCATGGTTAAAGTGGGTGACTGAGTGTCAGAGGTTTTTCAAAGATGATGAGGGAATTGAGCCACACCAGTTCCTGGTGAAATTAATAGGAGTTCAGTGATTAAATCCCCTAATTACCTTGGAAAATGCTGACGCCGGTTTTTACTTCCAACCCTGCCACTGACATGTTGCTAAGTCACTTACCTTTTTCTGTGTCTTGAGTTCTCTTTGTCTCATTTTGTCTATCTATAAAATTAGGACAATAATACTTACCTACCTCACAGGAGGGTTGTGAGGCTTCATCACTTGTTGCTTGGAAAAGCATTTTCAAATCCTCAGATGAAAGGTGCCAAATATTTTAACATCTCCAAACCATAATAAATGGGACTAACCCAATATCACCATAAGCTGAAAGGACTAAATATTCATTCATATTAAGAAATTAATTGTGTTGTTTAAAATGCTTTGGCCAATGTCATTTAAGTGTAAGAAACAGAAACAAATATATACTAGATTATTAGTGAAAAGTGTGCACACTGAATATTGCTTGCCAATAGCTCTTTACTATTTTGGCAGAAATGACAGATACTTTTTTAACACTCTTGTATAGGTCTGTAATAATTTAATAATAACTAATAGTGGTTATGACCAAACACTGATGAACCTAGAGAAAGTACTAGAAAATGCATGATAGGAAACACTCATGCATAGGATGATGCAACAATAAAGCTGAGTGGTGTGGTGATGTGTGGAAGTGGACTGGACCATTTTCTGTCAGAACATGCAATTCAGTCGAAAGCAAAATGCTTCCCAAAATTGTGTCAATTTCACTGAAATTTCATTCCAGAGGGGGGGGAAAGGGGATGGGAGGATGAGGTTCTGACAGTCTCAAAACATCCCATTCTTATATTTTTGGAATGAAACATTTTGATTTTTCCCTGTGAAATGACTTTTTGTTTCAAAATATTTTTAGTCTGCATTACATTAAAATACATTTGAAATCAAAACAAAATGAGACATTTTGATCAAACTGAAATGGTAACTTTGGGAGGGGGGTGTGTGTGGAGAATTTCAAAAATTTGGGGGGTTGTTCCAATGTGGTATAAAAACAAAATTCAGAATCTCAAAATCCTCCACAAAATGGAATTATTCTTCTCCACTAGCTCTACATGCTAGGCCTTTTTCATCCCTATGACCTGATTCTCCAGTGCCTTGCTTCATGATTGTTTGCTTGTGTTTGTGCAAAGTTGGTACAAAATGTGACCATCCTGATAGCATATCACACATTGTGTGGCTGTAATGGATCACAGAAGGTGTGAGACAGGAAACATTCCTGATTCTCTACTATCTCAGCAGTTGATTTCAATGGACTAAATTCTGAATTTAGACACATCCATATAAACCCACTGAAATGAATTGATTAGATGCTAATAAAGGTAGGACTTGGCCTTTGGCATCCGGAATGATGTCTACACTGCTAATAAGTACATTCTTAACTCAGGTTAGCTTGGGTTAAAATGGCCATGAAGACACAGCAACTCGGCTTTTAACTCTGATTATTGGCTCGAGTTAAACTATTTATTGTAATGTTGATTATGGTAGAGTCTAAGGAGCAGCCAATAATGGAGTCCCAGCGTGCTAGGCACTGCACAAACACAAAGTAGTAGGTGGTCCCTGCCTCAAGGAGCTTGTAATCTAAATGGACAGACAGACCCAGGGTGGGGGAAGGTGTAGAACACACAAGCAGAGTGAACAATGTGGTGGCAGCAAACGTCATGTTAGTTCCATGAAGGGTTTTTTTTATTTTATTTTTCTTTCTTTCTTTTTGGAGTGGGTTTAGTTCAAAGGGGATGAGCTAACTGGAAAGAAAAGTGAAGGGAAGGAGGTGATGGGGACAGAGCAGAGGAGAAGAGGGTAAGAGGGGCAGTGGTGCAGTGAAGCTGAGGTAAAGAGACTGAGGGGGAGGGTGGGAGCAAACAGCCAATTAGCACAAGGCAGAGAAAGTCCATTCAAAATCGTAGAAAGTTCCCTGAATGTCCAGATAAGAGGTCTCTGCTTTGGTTGCTTCTGCTCCTACCCTCTGGAGCAGCGGTTATCAACCTATTTACCATTGAGGGACACATATGCAACTCTCTATGTGTTATGTGGGCCACATCCACACAATATATATACTACTTGTGTGGCTCTGAGGATGTCATATGGGCCGCAGCTGTATGCTGATTGGGCCACAAGCAGGATGTGGGTTGAGAACCACTGCTCTGGAGTCTGGATAGCTCCTTGCTGCAGTTTTCTCCCATAGGTGGGGGGAAGGTGAAGCCTTGGGTTATACTTGAGCTGCTCACCAGAGTTAAAAGTCAAGTTGCTGTGTCTTCACTGCTGTTTTAACCAGAGTTAGTTAACCTGAGTTAAGAACATGCTTTTTTTTTCTCTTCAGTATGAACATACCCTAAGTGACTGCAAAAGCTGAGCTCTGTATTCAGTATGTTGCCTTGGTTTTAATTAACAATCTTTCCATTTTCATAACTTCATTCTTTGTCAGGAATTTTCTGCAGCTTATTTGCTGAAGTGGCTGTTCTAGCATATGCGTATGTAAGAAATCGGATCCTAAGTAACTCAATTTTACTTGTCCAAATAACTTTATGGTTGTCCCAGGTGCTGGACAATATTTTTATTTTTTGTATTCTGTTTGAAAGACAAAAGTAGTTTCTGTAACACTGCATATTAAATATGAAGGTCAACATGTTAATTGTTTTAAACATTTAAAATGTACCATAACTGCAGAAAAATGGATACTAGAACATTTTAGAACAGCAGCTTTGCAGTAACACCCCTCCTGACTAACTGGGTTAAATTTTGGGGCTAATTGAATTGCTATAATACTTTTGACACACTGATAAAATCTGTGGCAAAGAATGAATAAAGAGCTAACGTTTGCTTTAAAAATATGATTATTGGTGGAAATTGCTTTTAGAAATTAACAGCATAGAAGATATAGTACTTTTCAATTAAAAAAGCAGTGTAACTGAGGTTTGTTTAAAACTGTTCCTCATGAGCTTGGTTAGAATAAGAAATACTGTATTTTACAAAATATTACTACAAGTCCCTGATAACACATGATGAATACAGATCATGAAATGGTGACTTGTCAGCTACCTTGGGTTCAGATGTCACTGTATGGAGGGTGCTTGGATTATGTCATTAGCCTGGAGGCTTTGTAAGCAACCAGGGGCTTTTTTTGTTTTTTAAATAAGAGGGCAATTGTTGCCTATTATAGTCCTGAGCATGTGGTCAATTTGTGAAGGTGTTTTATTTCGATTAAATACTTTAGTCCATATTCTGTCATCCGTGTGTGGACAACCCGCATTTATGCCAGCCGGAATTATGTATGAGGAATGTGTATGTACTTATAATTATGCAACTGCACAAGAAGAATAGGGAAAAGATCATTTGATTGATGCCAAGGGTCACCAAAAAACAAACAAAATAATATAAAACAACTTCAGCTTCAAAGCAATTCTCAAAACCAATAACTGTAATTACCTTGTAGAAGCCTCCAAGGGGACCATATTTTATTGGCACCATATGACAATGAGACTGGATGCTTCAGGTCAACAGGACAGATGCTCTGGGATATTGTGACAGGGAGATAAATTAATACAGTAAACTTCTTATAGCAAATTCGGATACAGCAAAACTGTTCAGAGTGATGTAGAATTAAAGTTCCTGTATGCCTCTTTGTGTATGATGTCTTATTTAGATTGTAAGTTCTTTGGGGCAGGGACTGTGTTTTAACATGTCTACACAGAGTAACATTTTCAAAAGTGCCCAGATGACTTAGGGCTTGTGGCAAACTGGAGTGTAAATCTGCCCTGCCGTAGCCTGTCGCTCATTAATTGTCCATGTGGATCCCGCTGACGTGCACTGAAAGTTCCGTAGCATGCTTTGATCTACTCCTATTTTGAAATGAGACTAGCTCAAAACGCACTGTGGAACTTTCAGCGTGGGCCACAGTATTCACATGGGCACTTAGAGTGCAGCAGGCTACTGCAGGGTAGATTTATACCACAACTTGCCATAAACTAAGTGTTGGTGTAGACATGCCCTTAGGCTCCTACATCATTTAGCTTTTGAAAATGTTAACCACAATATCTAGGGAAATCTTGACTGGGGCCTCTTAGCCCAACCAACCAACCAACCAACCAACCAACCAACCAAACAGGACATGCACACTCACGCGCACGTGCACAGACACACACACACCCACCCATCAGCTAGATTAACTCAGATATGTTAATATTATTTCATCTCTTTTTTTCCCTTGTGCTGTCCTCTAAATTATGGTACTATAAAGATCTGATATAGTATACAAAGGATGCCTTATAAAAATAAATGGTATTGTATTGCTTCTGTATACCACTCACTAACGGTTTTATTTTTCCTGTCTTAATGGCAAAACAATTCATTCTTTTTCTTAGTCTGATTCATTTTCCAATAAGATACTGATGTCATCCTAGACCTAAAAGCTCTGCATTTTGTGCAGCCAAGGAGCAATTAGGTTACACATCCATTTCCTCTCATTTTCCCCCTCTTTCCTTTCACTAAGAAGAGCCATTCTTTGGCTTAATGAAAAGAACTTGTTCTAGTGGTCCTGTTGTTGTGTGCCTTTTCACTAGGTTATGTTGAACTACCTACACACAAGCCTGAGTTGGTACATTACAGCAATATTCCATTACAATGTGGCACTTAGGATCAGTTCCTAGATGTCTGAAAGATCCTCCGGGATTCAGCTAACGATGTTGGATTACCTCTCTCCTATCAAAATATTAGAAGGCAAAGGAATGTTTGCCTCAATAAACAAATGCTTAATATTTGTTCCAGGTTTAGTTGGAATTCTAGTGCTTTGAGAGACTAGAACCAAACAAAGGCAAAGCAGCTCAGGCTCAAATAAACCTAGCAACATTAGGAATAGTATGACAGTCTGTGGCCTAGTGTAACAAACTGTAGGATATAAAGAAGACTGTAACATCCTATCTCTCCCTGCCCTCAGGCTGAAATTAATTCCTGTGCAGAAGTCTTCAGTGGACCTTAAGTGGTGCACCGGGCCTCAGTGCATTTAAACCTATACATGTATTGACTTCCTTTTGATAAACTGTGCGAAGGCTAAATTTGGCAGTATGGTCCAATACTGCCAGATGCTGAGCGCTTCCATCTTCCATTGAAGTCAGTGGGAGCTGAGGTCCCTTAGCACTTTACAGGGTCTCACACTTAGTGATTTAACTATACCCTCTATTACGGTTGTTGGTAGAAATGGCCCAATACTCCAGACTTGGGATCCAGATTAGGAACCAAACTCCAGTACTCCAGCTCCAAAACCATCCATTGTCAATCTTGTGTGATACAATGAGCTACCAGCATTTGAAAATCCGTTTTTTAGTTCATTAAATATTATGCGTCTCTTGGTAACAGCTGTGTAAGGTGGGGGAGAGGTAAGGAGTTTAATAACAAAGGAAGGCCTGGGACATTATGATTTCCCAAGTATACTGTTTCCATAGATAAAATTATGCTTGCAGGAAAGTGAATCTCAATTTTGCCACTGAAATTCATAATTAAAAGAAGAAAAAATCTTAGCCCAGGCCCTGAGTTATGCCTTGCAGGGACTCGTATATTCTGCAATACTAGAAATATTGTAACTCAGTGTTTTATTTTTTAGCAGCATAAGGAGCCTGGAGGGTAACAGGGGATTATATGTTTTTGGAATCCTATTTTTTGCTCAGGCTTTCAAATTGAACCCTGTTAGTTTTTATTTTTCCTTATTTGCCTCTAAAGTCACAGAAATGAGAAAATATTTCCCCTATATACTAAGGCAAGGCAGCCTGAAAGGTAAGCTCATTCTGTAAAACTTTTTATTTTAGTTTGTACAGATTCCCCCCAACAGATGTTTAAATTAAGAAGCCATAGAATTCTCACTTTCAGATTTCCCCTCTATGCTAAAATAAATAAATATATGGCGATATACCTATCTCATTGAACTGGAAGGGACCCTGAAAGGTCATTGAGTCCAGCCCCCTACCTTTACTAGCAGGATCAAGTACTGATTTTGCCCCAGATCCCTAAGTGGCCCCCTCAAGGATTGAACTCACAACCTTGGGTTTAGCAGGCCAGTGCTCAAACCACTGAGCTACCCCTCCCCCCTCTGCTAATAATAAAGGAAAATAATTTCCCCTGGATTTATGAATTTATTATTAATAAGCTACAGTACTTTTTATATAGTGATTTTTATCCCAGTGGATCCCAGAGCACTCTTCAAATTGAATTATATATTGACCATTGAATATATATGCACACTGAATAACGGAATAATATATATATATTATAATTACTCAGTTATATATTTACTCATATATATTAACTGAATAAATCTATCTATCTATTGATATTTATGTTTGTATGTATATATGTATGTTTCAGAGTGGTAGCCGTGTTAGTCTGTATCAGCAAAAAGAACGAGGAGTACTTGTGGCACCTTAGAGACTAACAAATTTATTTGGGCATAAGCTTTCGTGGGTTAAAACCCACACACAGTGAGAATATGATGCATCAGCAGCCAGAAAAGCCAATGGGAAAAGTGAGTTAATAAAAGAGCTGAGCTATAACAGCACTCAGAGAAAAGTAAGTGTGTGTGTGTGTGTGTGTGTGAGAGAGAGAGAGAGAGAGAGAGAAATGACTTGAGTAACATAGAAGTACAACCACCATTGAGGTAGATGAAACATCTATAACAGCACATGGAAACACTATTGTTCAGGGAAGTAAAGACTATTATATCTAATTGGAACTTCATAGAGGCTTTAGATAGGCAGATGTGATAATCCAAAATGGAATTTTATCAGGTCACCAAAGTTAAAATCCTTACTCATATATGTAAATATAATTATAATTAATGGAGATATCCCATCTCCTAGAACTGGAAGGGACCTTGAAAGGTCATCGAGTCCAGACCCCTGCCTTCACTAGCAGGACCAAGTACTGATTTTGCCCCAGATCCCCAAGCGCGCACACACACAGGCCATCAGATCTTTGATAAACAAGAGATCAGAACCTCAGTTTTACATCTCTATGAAAGGATGTCCCTCGTAGCAGCACAGTGGTCCCTAGCATCACTGTGAGGGATTGATTTTAGTACTGAATCACCAACACCACTTCCTTCAACACTTGTATGTTTGTAGATGCATCATCCTTGCACACTCTAGAGCCAACATTGCTTAGCTTTTCAGATGCCAATCTGAGATCATATAACTGCATTCATCTGCTAGCAAATAATACTTTTAACATTTAGCTGTGTATGCCCTAAGACCTGTGTATAATTACCAAAGCTAGGCCAGCATGACTTAATAACTGTTCAGAGCAAGAGCACAAAAGTTTCCCACCTGTCTTTTCCCATCATACCTATACTGTCCTTCCCAGTACATACAATAAATGAACGTTCCTATATACACAGATGTGGATAAGACTTAAAGGCCAGAGACCATGTGGTTAAACCAATCAGTGAAGACAAGGAACACATAGAAAGCTCCTGACAAAGGAAGCCGGCAGGCGAGTCAGCAACATGATTGGGTTTAGGAACAGAAAATACCGTCATGTTTACTTCCTGGTTGGTGGAGAGACTTAGCAAATGATGAAAGTGAGATACTTGTGTTTTTTTTTTTTTGAAGGCAAAAGCAAGATTACTTTGTCTCTTAGCTTCCTGGCTGGAGGCTTTATAGGAAAGTGGTAATGCTAACAGAGTGTTGAGAGTGAGGCTGGAATAATAATAATGAAAAGAAACTGCATTTGTGATGGGAATGGGAAGAGCCTCCAAAATTTCACAGTGAGGACTGTTTGCTATGCCACTCCTGCATATATCTGGTCTCCTGCCTCTCTTCAGCACATCCGATAGGTTCTTCCCATTTAACTCACATTTAATGTCCCATTTAACTCCCTTTGACTCCATCTCACACAAACATCTCCATCTTTTCTCATGCTATCCCTATGCCTGTAATATGTTCCCTGTGTCTGATGCAACTTCATACTTGACAAGAGGAGAGGGACCACAGAAAATCTACCTATGGATAACTGCAAATGCATTGGCGTATGCTTTCAAAGTAGAGCAATGACAGGCATCCAGGCAAAGGAAGTGGATGACAGAAAATAAAGGGGTAGATGCATCAGATGTGTAGGATGTAAGTAATGGATGGAGTAATATCCTACTTCATCCCCATAATGTAGTAACACAAAGTACTGAATGGGCGTCACAGAAAACTACACAAAAATATTCCCAAGCTCAAATAAACCTAGCAACATTAGGAATAGTATGACAGTCAGTGGCCTAGTATAACAAACTGTATGCTATACAGAAGATTGCAATATCCTTTCTTCCTTCTGCAACTAGAAAGGGGCAAATCAAAATTTCAAAGAACAGTGAGCAAAGAATAGCTGCTTTTGAACCTTCATGTGATGGAAATTTTTCCTTGAAGCATTTTGTCCTAAAAGACTAGGAGCAGAGAAGGGAAAAAAATAGCAGGGCGCACATCATGCAGTATGATTAATTGTGGCACAGAGGGAGGGGAGATGCTGGTTGGCTGCGGGTAGCTAGTTGCTAAAAAACAAAATGTATATTAATTCGCTTATTCAAAGTACCCCTTTCTTCCAGTGTAAATAGGAAAGGATTGGGTCACTATTACTACCAGTGTATGGGCCAAATTCTAATTCAATGGAAGACTTGCATGTCTATCCAATGGCAGAATTTATCTTGCTGGCATTTGAAAACTCTTTAACCCCTTTAATAGATTGCCAGTTAAATTGATTTAGGTCTCTTGAAGACTAGTGGACTGCAGAAATAGCCTGTGAAAGTGCTTACCTTGTTATTCTTAAATAAAAGTTAAGATTCTCCCATAATCATATAGTTCCGGGACCTGAGGAAAACACCAAAGATCATGAGAGTGGATGAAGTTGTGAGGAAAGGAGGGGTTTTTGGTTGATGTGCTTGTTTGTTTTAAATCACTGGCTTTCTTAACCAAAAGGCTTGAATTAAACAAATGAACATTTTTGTTTCTGAGCTTTGGGAAGAGAAGTTTAAGAGTGTAGTGAATTGCATTAGCTGAAGCACCAGAGAAGCCTGTAGAATGCCAGAGCATAGAGATGTTCCTAGTTGTAGGTCTATCACTTCTTGCACAGCTTTATTCAAGGTAAGGGAAGCAGATAATCTTTGTAGCACACTACTTTGTATGGTTGTAATCCCACTTTCCTACTTAAATGAAAAAATATGATTCTCTCGGTGTCTTTTTCTACTGTTAGCCCATAAATGTTTGCTATTAAATTCTCCAAATGAAATATCTCTTAAGCAGGGCTATCATAAGAACATAAGAACTCCCTCACAAAACTCCCCTGTTAGCCGCCCCTGGTCGCTAAGGAGCGGGCTTTATAAAGCCCTGGTCTTCCTGAGTAGTCCCGCCCTCCTGGTTAAGGGTTGATGGGTGCTAAAAGGTTTAGGGATGAAAGTCTCCTTAAGAAGCTCTGAGCCTTGCCAGCACACACATGATCAGCACACACACGGTCAGCACACGGTACCCTAAACAAACAGATTACACAGTATATTTCAGTCAAGCAGCAAGTACACCACAAACACACACTCTACAGACAACAAACTTACTCCAAGGGTCACGTAATTGTTCTTCCTTCACCTGGAGAACTCCTTCACAAAACTCCCCTCTTAGCCGCTCCTGTCCCACCCAGCCCCTGCACACAGCGCTCGCTGGCACTGGCGCAGCCCGCTGAAATCCCCGCTGGACCAGCGGGCTTCTCCCGGGGGTTTGTGGTGCACGGAGCAGCACTGCAGCTAGGGAATGGTTCCAGGGCGGGCTTCCTCCCTGCCCCAGAGCCACCCCCAGCCAGCTCACGGGACAAGCTGGGGCTGCGGCTGGGGTTTGCTTGCACTGTGACGCTGAGGGCTAAGGACAGTGGTCTTCGCCCAGCTGGACGTTAACACGGCTGGTAGTTTAAACTTCACCAGAGAGCAGGGAAATGCTTCTCAGGGTTACTGATCCCCAGAAGGCTGAGCAGGAGCAAGGTAACTGGGGCTATTCCCAGCGTGTGATCTCTGCCCAGAGTCATGAAGCCTGGTTTGTCTGTTCTGCTGGGTGATTCAAATAATTTGCCCACTCTTTAGGCAACTGGCACAGAGATTGGCTAGATGATTTAATGTCCTTTCTATCTCAAACTTTTGGGATTCTGTGGTGCAGCTGTAGCATTCAGGAATTAAAATACTAAATAAAATCCCCAATCCTGCAAACACATGCCTGCCTAAGTATTTGCAGGAGCAGGGCCTAAGAGATTAAAAATAAATGATGTATTTTAAATGAAACCATGGTGCTATGGATAAATATTTGCTAAATAAAATGACCTTTATACCACCCTCCCTCCCACCCCACAATCCCACTGCAGGGAACTGGTCCATGGTAGTTCTTGGGCTAGGAGGCGGGGACAATTCAGACACTGGAGCTCTAGATGATATGAGGTGTGTGAAGCAATTTGACCCCTGAATGCTCTTAAGATTGAAATTTCCCCTCTCTCTGAATCTACTGACTGTCACTGGATGTAAGACCCAGTTCATTTAGGGCTTTGAACAAGGAAGCTAAAACTTTATGATCTTGGAGCTGTAAGTTCTTGGTCTTTTTGGACATCAGGTAGTTCAACTCATGTTATTTTATCAACATGTGGCTAGTAAACAGAATCCCTCTGCCCACCTCCAGCAACAACAGATTTCAGCATGGTAACAACCAACTGTGTAATTGAGACCAAAAGCTATAAAAATGTTGCACTCTTACCGTACATCGCTCCAAATGACAATCTCTTATTATGTGAAGAAAGGGAAGTCGTGTGAAAATGTATGGCTCCATAATGTTCTTTCACATAGTACAGCATGTGACCATACAAAGAGAAAGTTAATGGCTGTAGCTTTTAGCAGTGGTATTTGATGATACAATAACATATTAGATGTAAGAATAAAGATGCAACTGTCACATGTTGCCTGTATTGAACTCATTTTAAAATATACAGAAATTAGTTGCAACATCTATATAGTATACAGAAACTAATTTACACTATGTCACTTACTGAGCTATGCATTTGCCCCTTTGTTTATGCTGATCAATAATGTTCTTTCTTGTGATTGGCATAAATATTGGTATAACTGGATCACAGTGTTTTGACCTTGCCACAACAGAGTGGATGACTTGCAGCTTTACTACCACTGAAAGCAGCACTTTCCAGTGGAGGCTAGTGAGAAAGCAGGAAGGCAGTACAACATGTACAGCTGTGTTTGTTGCCAATATACAGTCAAGAGTAAAGTTCATGCTGTAATGTAACTGCTTCTACTAAGGAGCCTTGACTGGGATCTTCCAAATTTTCACATAAAAACATGGTTTAAAAAGAAAAAAAAAAAATATATATTTTTTTATATATATAAAAAACTTACTTGCTTGGGGATTAGAGGAGAGACAAGTTGTAATGAAGGTGTAATGTAGCAGGAATAATAGTTCTTTCTAAATTCCCAGGAAAGGGAAGGCAAATATGGTATTGTTCTATCAGCAATAGTGACAAATGATAGAAGGAAAGGGAAAAGGTGCGAGCCAAATGTTATGTTTGCATGTGAAAAGCTCTAACTGACTTAACAAAAGAGGGGCCCCTTGTTTTCAGCTATTCTTATTTTATTTTAAAAGCAACCTAAGATGGCATTGCATGACATAGAGAAAGGTTGTGATCAACACTTACGTCTCTGTCCAGAAGAATTTGCAGTCTATACCCGCAAAGGGCATTCCTAGTCAGAATTATGTCGTTTGGTCCTCCCACCATATTCTGTGCAGTAGCAGCAATATTTCTGATTTTGAGATAACTTCTTAGTATTAATTTAAATTCCATCAGTTCAGTTGTTATGAGAATAGCAAAGGGCATCTTTTGCTATAGGGCAAGAGGGGCAGTTCCCCAGCCCCCACAACTTTCTCATAGCTGTACATGTTCCATGATGTCTTCCACTTTTAGCCCACTTTGTGCCTCCCACCAGACTTTGCAGGTTATAATATAATCACATATATTGTTCTATACACTGATGCAACTTTGCCTTCCCCTTTCACCATCCACCCAAATTTTTCTGAAATGACATTCCTTAGAATAATTCAATCCCAACAGAGAGGGGAAGTTGGGTCAGAGGAGTAGAATAAATAACACAGGGAAAAAAGCCAATCCCTTTGGGCTCCAAAGGTGGTCTGTCTGTGGTTAATTCAAGGAGGATGACTAATTAGCTTGTGGCAAACAGAAGTCCCAATGCAAGTTCCAGATGTCTTGTGTCACTGATCTCTCCAGATGTCTTGTGTCACTGATCTCAGTGTGTTTGTTTCAAGAATACAAATGGGATCGGATTCAGTTATATACCAGATTGGTCTATTTAAATACATATGTACATAGTATAACATATAGAATATATATATCTGTATAACATATGTAATAGTTTTGCTCCCTCCCCTGCAATTTAATTATGACCTTTATCTCTTTTGGTTTGAGGGAGATTTCATATGCTTATACTCTGCTTGTAATGTTATAAACAGGGGATTTCAGCAAGGGCAGGCTCCTGTTTTATCAGGGACCAGCTCAAAGAGACCTGCAGGAGTAGGGAGGAGAAAAGCTCAACCTTCTATCAGAGGGCCAGAATCTGCTCTCCTGACTCAAGTTGAGTAGCACTTTACTCTGTAACTAATTTCAGTGAGGCCTTCCAAGGGAAAAGGGGTAGAATCAGGCTCATAGTGTGTGTGTGTGGGGGAGGGGGGGAGTTGGATATCCCTCCACTTTTGAGAAGGAAGGAGGGAAGCTGAATCTGGCCAGTCCTCTCCCTCTTCTCTCTCCTGTGTTCTAACATGAATAGAGGCCTGGGTGCTAGTGAGAAAGAAGCCATGAGGCCACACACAGTTGTATTCAGAGCAAAAGAGCTTTGGGTTGAGTGTCTGGATCGTGTGTGTGTGTTCAAAGCCAATATATAATTATGGTTTCCTCAGAAATGAATCTGCTGTAGGATGGTGAGCTCACTCAGACCACAGTGTACCAGTGACTAATATTTATTATGGCAGGAAATTTCCACTTCTTCAGAATCAATCTCTTAGCAATAAGTAATGCTGTAAGGAGAAACTTATTGTTGGATGCTACATTTTGTCTTGGCCACGTTCCAGCTTGGGTAATTACATTCTGCCTGTTATACCTGCATTGAAGTTGGCATTATAAACTTGCTATTCTATACTGTTAGGGTTGCAGTGCACTGTTGTGTATCTGTTGCATGCACCCCACAGGTGGCTGCACTTCAGCTTGTCGGAATGGTTCCAACAGTTATGGCTGTCCAGTCAGTTGATAAAACACTTTGGAATTCATTTGGATAAAGTTGTTGCATAAATGGAAGCTCTTTATCCACTTTAGTGATTTCACCTGGCCTGGCACAAATAATAGTGAAAATAGCATAGATTCATTCCTGCTTCTTAATATGCTTGGGCCTACACTATTAAAAGCTGTTAGCTAATGACCTAAACTCAGCAGAGAGATTGTTTAAGGAACTGGAGAACACTTAAGAACATCTATCATACATTCTAATAAATCTATTCACTTCTTACACTTGGCCAAAATTACCTATGAAAGGCTTGCTAATTATCAGTGATATTTATGCTCAAACAAAGACATTCTCTCTCACGGTCTTCTCGTTCCTTTGTACTTGATCCTGCAATGAAATCATAATGGTGATGCCAAGGAAGAATGATCTTGTTTTTCAGGCACAAGGCTGGGATTCAGAGGGTCTTGTTCCTTTCTCAGGCATCCTGCCTTTGGATGTCTGTCTAAAATATGTGCTCTAGTTCAGCTACAAGTTATTGGGCATAATGCAGTAATGACTGGCCTGTCTCTGGTCTGTGCTATGCAGGAGGTCAGACCACATGATCAAAATGGTCCCTCTGGCCTTAAAATCTATTAATCTAAAGTGCCCATTAGTATAACATCTATATTTGGTGATCTTGGAGCTGTCCAGGCTAGAAGAGTTACTGCTCATATCTCCAACTCCTTCTGTTTTATGAGAAAATCCAAACAAAAGTCATGCAACTACTCAAACAATTGCTATGCTTCACTGCTCAATCTCTCTAGGGCTAGGTCTACAGAACCCGCCTGAATCGGCGGGTAGAAATCGATCTCTCGGGGATCGAATTATCGCGTCTCGTCGGGGCGCGACAATCGATCCCCGAATCGACGCTGTTATTCCACCAGCGGAGGTGGGAGTAAGCGCCGTCGACTGGGAGCCGCGGAGGTCGATTTTGCCGCCATCCTCACAGCGGGGTAAGTCGGCTCCGATACGTCGAATTCAGCTACGCTATTCGCATAGCTGAATTTGCGTATCTTAAATCGCCCCCCCCCCCCCGTAGTGAAGACCTGCCCTGGTTTGGGTCCCCTCAGTTCCCCTTTCTGTGTTTTTATGCTGTTGTGTAACTAGATTAGAGACACTTTAGAGCAGATACCTGGCCTTCCTAATGGTTTTTAAAGTGCTTAACTCACTGTGGATATATCCAAATATTCTCTTTTCACCTTGGCAGGCCTGGCTGCATAGGATACCTTCTCTCTGGCCCTCCAGGAGGGGGGGTCAAACTTAACCTTATGCAATCAGGGCTTTAAAATATTTTTTTATCTATTGAACGACATTCAATGTCTGGTATTTTATTTGTTTATGTTTATTTTTATGTTTAAATGAACTTTTGATTTGTTTTATTGCTGTCTTTTATGTAAAGTGCCAAGAATTCCATGGCAGATAGGGGCTTAGTAAATAAAATTTATTATTAGGGTTCTTTCTGTGGCTGCTCCTTATGATGTCATAAACACAGGGCTATGACTTTGTCTTCATGAGAAGAGCCAGGAAGAACTTTCTGGGCTTGGATTCCAACACACATTCGATACCTTCAGTAGCTGGTCGTGGGAGTAGAGAGAACTATGTGGAAAGCTCATTGCCTTTTTGGTATAACAACGTCTCTTGTTTTTCATGACTATTCCTAGGTGAAAAATCCCACCTGTCAACAAAATGTTTGAGACTCACAAATGTATCTCTGCTGTTAGAAACAAGATATATTTTTAGCTATTTAAGGATTAGATGAGTGTTTAACTTGTCTAATGAGTTTTGCTTTTTAAATGTGAAATGTTTGGATGGAAGTGCAAACTTTCAGGCTCTGCTTCACAAGTTGTGTTGGCTGTTTACATGAGCCATCGGTTCATAGCCTAAAAAAAGCATTCTTTCTCATCATTTGATGTTAATGATTCGTACATATTTGGAAAGTCACTCCAGCACTGAGAGAGTGCTCATACATTGCATCTTTTCAGAGTTTACTTGAAAAATAGAAGTTATGTCAGAAAGATCAAACATCTCTGTTTCCCTTTCCATGGAGTCACTATGAAAATATTTATAAGCACTCATACTTTTCAGAATTAATGTTCTACGTAAGGGTGGTTTGTCTTTAACCTTGTTGAAGCCGGGCATCCAGGCTATGCAGAGCTGTCTACAATGTATCCTACTCAAACTCCATGTAAGGGTTTGTCCTTGCAGTTAAATGTTTGCTATATTGTGTGATTTACTTGAGTAAATGGAAAAGGGAAGAGCTTTAGATACATTCAAAATATACTAGGAGAAATGTAATGGATGGCCCAGTTTAAGAATTCCATCAGAGAGAAACATTTTACATTGCAGACAGATACATACGACTTCAAGGACCTAGTCTACAGGAAAGGTGCATTAAACCATTTATGTTGCCCTGTGGGGCAGAAATTGCGCACAGCTTTTCAGGATTGAGCATACTTAATCAGTCCAGTGTAATAATTAATACTGAACAAATCAGCTTTGGTACTCTGGATGTCTTGATGTTTACATATTTTATTAAGTAATGTCAGAGGCAAACAAAACCATAAATTACAGCAAACAAGCAAGAGCAGTTTAAACAGTTATACAAATAAAACATAATCTAATGGCATGCAGAAAAGTGTAGAACTAAACTTACAGTAGACCTAAAACTAAAATGGGATCAGATTTAAGGGAGCCTTGTAATATACTTTCAAAAAACTCATTCCTGCAACATGCAAAAGTGTCTTCACAGTCATAGAATTCCTGGGAGGCGGGGGGGGGGGGGGGGGGAGGGGAGGACTAAAATGTAGCTAGCAGGAATAATTTTGACAAATAACTGGAAGTCTTCTCCCTTCCCCAAAGTGGGAACAGCTGATTCCATGAGGTCTTGGCCATCTTTTTAATAGGAAAATTGATTGGGAAAATTGCAGTGAAACAAACAAGTTTCTAATCACTTGATCTAAGGTAAAATGTGGCTAAATCATTACTACTATATTCTGTATAAACATCTGAATATGATATAGCTAAGCAGGAATCAGCCATGTTGTCAGCTAGATGATGTCTATCAGGAATCCAGGAATATAAGAGCTGCAGGCACAGACACTGGGAACAGCAGTTTTTTTTTTTTTTTTTTTTGACAGACTTTCTCCACTTCTGCCTACTCCCCCTCTTGAAATTTTGGTTTGTGTGTACATCTGTGTAGCACTTACACTCCTTCCGAGAGCCAGAACTCTGTGGGGAGTGTGTATCAGATCATCTCTGAAGACTCCTGGGGTGAAATTCTGGTCCTGTTGAAGTCAATGCCAAAACTCCCATAGACTTCTCTCTTGCTGTTCTCTTTTGTTTTGATTCTCCACTGCCTTGTACCTTATATAGTTATTTACATGGGTAAGGTGCTATCCAATCTGAGATTTCCACCTACTGGTATATTGGTGGTACCATTTCACATCCACTGTGAGGAGGTGTAAGTGACTACACACGGTGCTAGGTATTTCCTGTTGGAATTACCAGGGGAATGGTAGCCTCTAGATTTTACACAACTGTCTAGTGGATCGGTGAGAATTTTAAAATGCTGCTCTGAAATTGCCTTGTTTAGCATATGTAATCATGAAGAAGTAAATTTCTCTGTAGTCATCCGAAGAGGCAAGATTTAAAAAAATCACTGCAGGTTGCATTTTAAAATGATTATATTAGTATAATACGTTCCCCTTTCATAACCTTTGCTTAAAGAGATTTGGGGAATCACTAGTTTATTTCTCTCTCCCCTTTTTTTGAACTGGTCTGGAGTCCTTGTAAAATCCTTTCCATTCTCCTCGCCCATCAGTGGAAATGCAGCACTTCGTTCACTTGAGCGATGCACTAGACATGCTATTGGCATTCCCAGAACTCAAAAGAAATGTTGTTATTACAGAGTGAGATTGTGCATCTGGCAGGGCTTTGGAGCTGTGCTCCGGCTCCACTCCAGCTCCAGGCAAAAACCTGCAGCTTCACTGCTCCGGAACTGCTCCGCGCTGCCATCTCTTGCAATTTTATTTCAAGACTTACAAATTTTGGTGTGTTTCTTAATGCCCCGGCTGCTGGAGACAAGTGATTAAGTAAAAAATATCATCTGTACACTTTTCAAAGAAGGAAATAATGTATGGAAGGAACTGTGAAGATGACAAGCTGGAGAAGGATATGAATGGGACATTCAACGCAAGCAGCTTGGGAAGAGGGGTAGAAGAGGGGAGAATGGAGTATGGGTGGGGGAGGAGGCATTGGGGAGCCATGCAGGGATTTTAAAAGTGGGATGAAGAAGTATGCACTTGTTGTGAAAAGTAAGAGGTGACAAACAGGCTGAGGAATCTGAAGGAGGGTGTGAAGTAGTCATAATGGTGGGAGAGGCAAATGGTTTTAGCATTTGATATAGATGACAAGGGTAAGGGGGACTTGAAATGGAGAGGGTGCAGCAGTTGATCCAAAAGAGCTACCAAGGCTCCTGGATTTTAGGGTAAATATTGGTGAGATTGCAGAGGAAGAAGTGATGAGGTGGCTAGAGTTTGGATAAAGGGGAGAGGGAGAGACAGGAATTGAACTGATGGAAGGGACAATGACTCTGTGAACAAGGATGGGAAAGACAGAGAGGAGAGTTTGGCTGCAAAGGTATAAAGGCCAGTTTTAGCCTTGCAGAGTTTACAAAGACAGTGGGGCATCAGGGTGCATATACCAGAGAGGCGGCTAAGCATGTAGGGAGGAGAGGTCAGAGCTAGAGGATAGATTTGGCAGTTGTCGCAACAGGAGAGACGGCAGTTAAAGTTGTGTCAGCAAAGGAGTGAGTGTCGTTGCCATAAGAAAGCATGTAAAGAAAGAAGAGGGGACAGTGGGACAGGAGGGGCAGCAGCCCATGCTAAAAAGCCAAGGGAAAGGAGCCAGATCGAGAGGGAGGAAATGGGAAAGAACTACTGTCTGGGTCTCTTCCGACAAAGAACTAAAGTCCTTTGGCTCTATCGGTGTTTGGGCCCTTGTTTTGTTTTTTATACATCAGAGAAATATTGGTGCTTGCCTACAGCATTATTTGCTTATTTGTATAATATTTAAATGCCAGTTGTAGTTTACACTCTTTTGACCTGATGCTGTTAGCTGCTTTTGTGCATGGAACTCCTGTAGATTTCAGTGGGAGCGCTGTATGTAGAGTTGCTATGAATTTGATTCCTGAGGTCACAATACCCTGCAGTGTAGACTGTCCTATGTTACATGTAGGTAGGGTGACCAGACAGCAAATGTGAAAAATCGGGACGGGGTGGGGCGTAATAGGAGCCTATATAAGAAAAAGACCCAAAAATCAGCACTGTCCCTCTAAAATCGGGACATCTGGTCACCCTACATGTAGGGCATGATATTGCTTCTGCTTAAGGAGAGTCTCCTGTTGAGCAGAATCAGGCCCATAATGTTAGAACTTGCTCACTCAATAGAATTGTGCAATAAAATAAACCAGTCCAAAATTGTAAGCCCTAACTTCAGGAACATTACAACAACACTCTGAGCACTTGCCTATAAATCCAGGAGAGCAGAGCTGGTATATGCAAAGATAAAATGCAGGATGTGTTGGTTTTTGCCTTTGTGCTTCATACAATAGCTGTTTCATGTCTTGACCTAGTTACTATGAGTAGTAGAATAAAAATATATTAATGACCCAATACGTGAATATCTTGACAGTAACTAAATGAAGCCCTATTTAAACTATTCACTGGGTTCACCAAAGGATACAAAATCTGTATCTTGCTTTAAAAGAATGTCTGAATAAATGAATTTTGTTCATTGAAACCGGTGGTCAGAAAACAAATAGTTCTAGCCATTACTTTATTTCCATATCCACAGAAAAAAGGCATATCAAAATAGAGCAAAGCTTTAGTTTATATACAATAGATTATTATTAGGACTACTCAGCTACTTTTAAATATTAATAAATGAGAATACCATTAATTCAGAGATTAATTTCATTAATGTTGTAACAATAATAATAAGGAAGCATATTTTTAACATTTCAGCTTGGATTTCATCAGGTCTAGCAGGCTAAATAAGGTTGTGGACAGTCAATACTTGGATGGGAGACCTCCAAAGGAAGAGCAGCATTGGTATTCTGTAGGTGGCATTGTCCCCCCAGAGTCAGTACAGGGCCAGGCGAGCGCCAGAACCTTGTGTGCTTGTAGGGGGAATTGTGTTTTTAGAGGTGCCATTATTAGGATCCGAAATGGAATGGAGGTTGTGATCACTAGTGACCATTTAAAAATCATATGGCACTTCTTCACATGGCAAGTGGCATGAGCTTCAGTGTTCCAAATTAGGCAGTTATGATCTGCTTATCCAATCTGCTCCCTACCTCCCCATCTGCTTTTTTAGTTTCTGTTGGGTACAATATTTTTCTTAGCTTCTTGTTCTAAACTTTTTATAATGTGTTGTGCTCTAAGACCCTGATTCAGCCACATACTGAATCACATACTTTAAGTTCATGGTTAAGGCCCATTGAAATCAAAGGGACTTAAACATATGTTTAAGTATTTTGCTGAATCAGGGCCTTAGACACATGCTGTGACACACCCGAGTGGCTTACATTTCCATGGTGGAAGAAATGATTTCTGTGTACTCTGTATGTAATTTGTAAAGTGCTGTGGGACTAAAAGTGCCATACTATGTTCATTGATTATGATTAAATCTGCATCTCTACGTGTCAGTAGGAAGCTGTGCCTAGCTTTCATAATTACACTTTGAGTTGAACCTTTTGACCATTCAAAATATTTTCAGGCTTTCTATTAGGAAGATCTTTTTAGACCTGCCTGCTTCCTCACACATACTGAGTCTCCCATCCTCAAAGGTCTCACCACATGAGAAATCTGTGTAGGAGGGAGGGCTGTGTCAAACTTCTATTGGACCCAGAAACTCTTCTTTATGTGCCAGGCAGTGTGGGTCACTTAAGAAGGATTAAAGATACTCCTTGTTCACTTTACAGTCAACCCAAGGAGCTCAAAACACATGGCCTGAACTAACGGTCATCCTTACGGGTTCTCTGAGTAAGACTATTTTAATAACAGAAATCCCTGTGAAAATGTTTCACACGTCATATGCTCAGCTTTTCATCCTAACTATAACAAGCAACCAAATATTATTTTTTCCTGCTCATCAGACAACCAATCCCTGACAGTAAAATTCTGTTATTTAGGCTCATATGCATTTTTTTCTAATCAAGTTACAGACTGGTGAAGTGGGATATTTTTCTTTCACTCATAATGGAAAAATTTGCTGTATATTCAGTTGACAACTTGCTGAAGTTAAAATGAATGGGCACAGACTGGTGAATCACCAAGTACTCCACCAAAAGATTGTGACTACATAAAAGGGTGTGTGCTGGTGAGTTACCAATTACTCCACCAAAAGACTCTGTTGTGGTATTTAACTTTTCTGGAATAATGTGAACTGAATATTGATGGCCAGAGATTTAGCTGGTGTAAATTGATTGAAGTCAATAGATTTACAGCAACTTAGGATCTGGTCCAATGTTTTTAACTTTGGTTAAACTGCTCTGTCTAGCTACAGTGAAATATTCTTGCAATTTCAGGTTACTTTTCAGTTCCTAACACTGTTGTGTAGTGTTCCAGTGCAGTTGTTCAATATTGGCCACATTCCACCCCAGAGTTGCTGCATTTCAGGGTGGATGAAATGATAATATAGTTGAAAGTTTGTAAAGTAATTTGGGATCCTTTGGCATGAAAAGTGCTATAGAAATGGAAGATACTGTTTTGTTTTCCGTTATTTTTAGGCAGCAGCCAATTTTTCGGTTTTACCCAACCTAAGAAAAATTGCTATAGGAATACAGACTGGCATTTTAACAAAGGCTTCTCTTACATCATTCTGATTCATCACATTTATTTACTGGAACTATAAAGTAGTATGTTTAGAGACAATGGCAATCCTAGACCCTGCAGAAACCACCTTCACAACTAGAGGCGGTGAGTTGTATGGGCCCATGGTGCCTGGGCTTTAGCAAATTCAGGGCCTCGGGGGACCGGCACCGCCAATGTTCGGGGCCAGGACTCTCCCCTGGCCCTGCCTGCCACCCCGTGCGCCTCCCCTGGAACGTCCCCCAGCCCCACCTGCTGCCCTCACATGCCTCCCCCGAGCGTCTCTGCCTGCCTTGAGCAGTGGCGGCTACCCCCTGCAGCTCCACGCTGAGCTCCCTCACCGGCCACTGCGGGCTACAAGGGAGTGGCGCGGGGGGCAGGCTGAGGCGGCTGCTGTGCCTGCAGAGGGAGGAGGGGAGGAGGCACATAGCAGCCCCCCACCCCGGCAGGCGACTCCGAGGGGGGAGAGGCTTATCCTGGCTGGACCTCCTGAGCAGCAGCCTGGGGGGGGCTTGGGTGAGTGTTGTGCTGGGGGGGGGCAGGCCCTCCCCCGGATCTCGCTGCTGCCAACGGGGAAAGGGTTGGGGGGAGTCCTCCTCTCTGGCCCTCCGTCCCAGCCCCAGGGCAGCCTGCCTGCTGCACCCCAAACTTCTCATCCCTGGCCCAGCCCCACTCCCCACACGCCCTCCTGCACCCCAACCCTCAGTCCCAGCCTAGAGCCCAAACCCAGCACACAAACTCGCTCCCAGAGCCTGCACCCCAAACTCCCTCCCGCACCCAAACTCCCTCCCAGAGCCTTAGGCAGGTGTGTGTGTGTGGGGTGGGGTGGGTGGGACTTGGACCCATTCTGGGCACCACCAAAAATTATACAAACCTGCCACCCCTGTTCACAACTGGTACTAACTAGCTACATTTTTGATAGTCTCAGCAGACAGTCCAGGGCTTGAATGGGCATGAACTCTATCTTCATCTTGAGAAGATGGTCTCTCCAGGTCCAGGGTGTGTTATGTTCATGACATGCAAACAGAATTTAGATAAAAACATAAAGTACTGTTGCTGAAAGGTTGCAATATAACACTACTTTATTTCTTAAACTTCAGAATGATAACGCAAAACCAGAGATAAACAAAGCAGGCTGCTCCCTAAAGCAGAGAAAGGCAGAATTCAACCCATCATTTTCTAGGCTGGATGTTTCCAGTCTGATCAAATGCTTTCCAATAGAGCATGTAGACAGGACCAGGAAAACCCCATAGAATTTAAAATGAGGACAATCTCAACAGTTTTCAGTACACCATAGGGTAAGGTACATTGATAGCTAAGCGTAGGGGAAGTTTGTAATATTGCTGGCTTTGCCAAACCTGTTCTGTGGATAGAGAGGAGACATCAGCAGCTTGTCAGTCTGGCACATTTTGCTACTAATTCTAATTAATACCTAACAAAATAAAAATGGATTTTTTATAAATTGCAACCATTGTGATGATACATGCTGTAAACTGCAATTTAAATTTAGTAGCTAAAGTAGCTGTTATAAGCAGTGTTTCAAAGCAATTCACTTAATTACCTGTCAGCACAGACTGTACAGCCAGAATTAGATAGTAAAATAAAAAAAAGCTGTGCTATGCAAATAATCAAACATCCTTCCAATCATTTCAGAAAACTGTGATATTTAACACTGTCCTTAAGCCTATACATTTACCCTCTGTCCTATGGTACATGTTGAAAACTTTGCAGAGCAGTTACGGAAGGCTTATAGAGGGATTAGGGGAGAGACTGACTGACTGACTGGAGGCCAGGGGTGATGTGTACAAAGTAAATGGGCCAAATTTAGTGGGGATGTGTGAGATAGATTTGCTTAGACGCCACTTATCAGTGTATAAGCTTCCCCATTTTAGACTGTCTTATCAAGAAGAATAATGTTACAGTATGGGGGTGTGGCCTACTTTAACTTTTGCCAACTATTGTGATTTTTATCACGAGTATCATCACAAGAACACAATGTTTGGTATTTTTCTTAAAGCTACCACTCCTGGAGTCCAGTGAATATGTGAGAAAACTTATTTTTTTAAATTAAGTTACTAGCTCTCATGGTTGTGGAGAAAAGCTTGAAAACATAAAATGTAAAGGCCCAAACCCTTGATAACACAATTTATTATTGTGAAATCTTGTAATTTTTTTAGCCAATTTTTCATAATTGTTTTAGTCCTGACTAATGATTTTTGAATGTTTGTGGTTGGCAGGTTGGCAATAATGCTATCTCCTGTTAGTTGCTTTCTTTGCTTTACTCCTCTCTGCTGGCTTCAGGATGGGTGTTACACCAGTTTATACTCTGTCCTGGAATTGTCATAGAATTCACAGAAAAGCAATTCTGGGTGTAAATCTGAGAGCCAAATGCACCAGGACTCTACTGGGGTATGCTGAGATGAAGAGTCCGTCCCTCCCCACTCCAGCTCTCGTACTGACAGTAAGAGTCTGTTTTTTGGTTGCAGTCTTACTCCATCCCCCTTGCCCCGGCAAGCAGCAGAAGATGCATCAGTGCGGGAAGGACATAGATACTTAATTTCCTTCGCAAATCTGCACACTTCTTCATGAGCCTCCCTCTCTTTGGGTCTCACTGTCCTCAAAGGAACAGAAGAAGGGATCCCACTAACTAGTCCATGGCTAGCAGGGAAGAGCCCAATGGGAAGGGCTAAGACAGCACCTGACAATGGGAGATTTCCCAGGCCCCAGCAGTAGGGCAGACTGAGGGAGTCAAGGAGTGGAGAATTCCACCTGCCAACCCAGTAGTTGATGCACGCCCCACAGAGAACCTAATGAGAGAAGTTGTGGTGGGAAGGACATGTGGAGACTCACTGAACCTTCCCTCTGGCTCTATTGAGAGAAGCAGCCAAGAGGAAGAGGAACAGGAAAGGTGGAGAGGTAGTTAGCAACTCCCAATCTCCTCTTCTGCACCACCAGGCTCAACAAACTCCTGCTTTACAACAGATGCTGAATTCTGGTACTGATTTCTCCCCACCTCCATTTCAACCACAGCTACAATTCCTTTAGACTCAGTGGGGCAAACAAAAAGTTGATATATAAGGTGTGATTTACGCTGTAGGAAGTGTGTGTATGGAAGGCTAGAAGGAATCTAGGTTGGTGTGACCTACATGGTGAAGTGGATTAGAAGAAGGTGCGCGTTACACTAAATTAGACTCCCTCTCAACTCATTTAAATGCCTTTTGAATCTGGGCCAATGTGTTCATTGTCAGCCTTAGATGCATCAGTGTCCTATGCAAAGATGGGTTTCGTGCTCCTTACACAACTCCCCCAAACCCCATATTTGTTTGTCCGTTCTTTCCACCCCACATAAAAGCCTCCTAATTGTGTCATTTCCTCCTAGTCATCTAAGGTGGATATCTTTAGTTCCCAGATACATTGCAGAAATCTTTGCACTGGCTTCAAGAGTGCCATGCAACACACAGGATTTTTGAGTACATCTGAGACACATAAAGACATTTGCTGCACACAAATGAGCAGGGGTTGGCAATACCTCTTAAAGAGTGGGAGGGCCGAAATTGGATGTCTGGATAGAAGTGCTCTCTTAATGAGTGGCCACAATGACAATGGACCCCTGTGCATCAGGGGAGCATTCCTGTAGCATGTTAAATGGACAAAATGAGCTAGCTACCTTTAAAGCGAAAAGAGTCTCCTCTGATACAATAATGACAACAACAAATTGCTGGGTTTTTCTCTATGGGGGGAAATAGTCTTGGACATTTGAAACTTTAAGTATGTCCATTAACCAATGTTAAATTCTAGTGGTCCTCCTCTGGGATTCTGTCTGCCATCCATATCCATAGAGAGGAATTCATGAGGAAAAGTGATATAATTACTTTAAATTACAAATGTATCTCAAAAATTAAATTGTCCCAGCAAAACAAAACAAAAAACTTCCAAACTTTGAACATTTATTATGTTTATTTTTAGCTTAAGTGCTATACAGCAAGGCAAAATTCAGCACAATAACTCTCCTAATTTGGTAAGCTGTTTAGTGAATAAGAAAAAGTGGGCTAGGTCTGGCCTGTGTCTGTTATTTCTAGGGCCAGAATTAGGGTTACCAAATAGCAACTGTGAAAAAATGGGACGGGGGTGGAGGGGGTAATAGGTACCTATATAAGAAAAAGTCCCAAAAAACTGGACTGTCCCTTTAAAAACAGGGCATCTGGTCACCCTAGCCAGAATGATCCTGTAACTGGAAGGGTAATGAACTCCGTGTCAGGTAGGAGGGAGCACCTTGCTTTGCTCTCAAAGACTGGTGTCCTGGAGTGCGAGAATTCCCACGGCACTGGGTCAATAGGGACAAGTAAAGGGGAGAAGGACACGACACTGGGTCAAAAGGGACAAGTAAAGGGGAGAAGGAATGCTGTAGGGTTTCCTCTGTGATGCCACATCCCCCAAAATCCCATTTTTTTAGAGGAGGGCAAGAGGTGGTGATAAGTGGTTTGTGTTACATACAAAGAATTCTGACAATCAGGCTAATCCCAGGGGACTGTGTGGTAGATTACCATAGCCTACCTCACAGCATGAAGTCATGAAGTTTCAGCTGCTGTTGTTTTTAAATGAGAGCTGTCATGAGTGTTTATGTACAAGGCTATGAGAGATACAGCTGTGGGAAAGGAAGAAGATATACACAGAAGGGGTGCCGAATCTTGGCAAAAAATTATGGCGCATATGGTACCTCTCCTCTCTATCATAAATGAAGCCTATATCTTCATGATATAGTTGTTTCTCTCACATGCACACCCATTTACCACCACCAAACAAGGCTCTGTGCAGATATATTTATCATTTGGATGAAAGCCTGCTTCAGCCTGGGAGAAACCTGTTTCTGTTCCTACAAATTAATGCTCCCAGCTCCTTCAGCACCTGTGGTCTTGTGTAAACTGATTCCAGTTTCAGACATTAAGCTAAAAAGAATTAGCAGAGAGCTTCTGGATCTTGTCACATCTGGCAAGTGGATTACGATTTAGGACGCATTGACCTTTCCTTTCTCTCTCGATGCCCATGTGTATCAAAAGGAAGGGGTGGAGGAATGGCAGAATGAGATGAATATATTTCCTTAAGGTGATTCTTCAAGTACTGAGCTTTTGAACAAGCTGTTCTTAATGCTTGAGTAGTGACCCTTAAATAATTGCTTTAAGATAAAGACTGAGATGCTTAGTTTATTAAAATAATAATCATGTGTGTGGGCGTCCCTTTTTTAAAAAAACAGAAAGGGTTCTCATTAGCATTTTTTCTTTCCTCTGGTTCTCTTCTGCCCCTCCCCACCCCAGTAGAGGATTTTGCTTTTCTTTTGCATTAAACATCTATAGGATAGACATGGTAAGTTGTCATAAAATCTTTTTTGGCACAAAAGCCTATCTTTTGTTTCTTGTCCCACTTTCCAGTAAACACACATAAATACTAACGAAGCCTTTTAAAAAAAATACTGGAAAAGCCTTTTCCAGTCAGTAGCACAGTAAATCTCTAGCACTGCATTTCATAATAAAGCATGAGTTACTAATGCCATAGGAAATGCTTTTGTCTTGATACAACCTTCTCTCACAGTGATTTCTGAGTGCCTTAACGGTGTGTATGTTTGGGGGTGGGTGGGAAATGTCCTCTTAATAAAATTTCTATTGGAGAGGCAAATTATGGGAACAAAAGGGGTAAGAGCCGTTTGTCTAAAACTCCACTAGGGAGGCTTTTGGTGGAGCCTTAATCTTGTTCTGAAAAATATCTGCACAAGTAATTTGCAGCAATTTGGGGTTGCAGCATAAAGATTATCGGTCCTGATCCTGTGCCCGTTGAAGTCAATAGCGAAGCTTCCATGAATTCAGTGGTGCAGTGTCTGGCCAAAAATGAGCAGTTGCAGAGTTCAAAGAAAAACTGTAGTTGCAGAAATTGAAGCATATTGCTAAAATACACATCCCAGAGATCAAATGGACACCTGTTTTAAAGATGCTAAAAGAAAGAGGGTAATCATGGCACGTGCTTTCAGTAACCTTTGCCACATGGTCATCATGCTTTGATTCCACATAGAATAGTTCTGTGCAAATTTGAGTTGTTGTGTTGAGTCCGCAAAGGAATTCTCCTGTTTCCCTTCCTTTTGTGGTCCTTGACATAGGTGCCAAATTGACAGATGAGGAGACTAGAAGCCCAAATCCACTGAGACAGCCAATTATTGCCAGTTGTGCTAGTCATGTGGACCCATGTCCATGTGGGGACCACAGAAAAACTATCAATTCATTTCACATAGGCCACGAGGCAGCAGATAATGTTCATCATTCACTGGGGCTAGATTTGAACTGATGATTTAGTGATGAAAAGTGCTTTATCTTATTCTCTGACATGTGAATCCTTGTAACTCTGGACTTCTTTTTGTAAAATATGAATGATGGGGGAGACCAGGTGGCTTCTCTGAATTTTAAAACAAAACAAACAAAGCTTAAACTTAAATGTAGAGAAAGGAATTCAGACCTTGCTATCACTAAGTTGTTATGACATTGTTTTGAAATGCCTAAGCTCCATCAGGGTTGGCTTTTTTTTTTCTTTTCCACCAGCTGTGTTCAGTTTTCCTGCTTTTAACCCTGGTAGTTTAATTTAGCTTTACTCGGAGTGTAGCAGTACTAATTATATCTCTGTTATCCTAGTTTAGGATTATATGAATAGGATGCTTGGCACTGGTGCAATTGCCATCCCCACTCCACTAATTTGGTGCTTGAGGCTGCAGTGCAAGCTGGGGAGCAGAAGCTTTTTTATTAACCCTAATTATTTTTGGATTCCTACTTAGTAGTGAGAATTGGAGGTACCCAGATTTTATTGGAGGTTCCGGGGCTAATGTTGTGCATTAGAAAAGGAGTTAAGACCTTTCATTGGGGTCTGTTCTCCTCTACACAGGCACTAGGGGATGTTCTCCTCTCCCTAGGGGAGTTTGTGGTTGCAGGATCTCTTCTCCCCTTGGTGTTGCAGAGCACAGGGTCACTTCTCCCTCTGGTGAGAGCACAGGTGTGGGGATGAGTCTGTTGTCCTTTGGATGCCCTTGTACGACTGTGTTTGACACTAGCTGAAGTTTGTGTATGCACCAAGGGGGAGAACTGCCTCTTGTCTGTTATGCTGTTGCATTGCTCAGAGTGCTGGTTGGCCTTGTGTTTAAAGCACTGGAGTGAAACTCAAGAGATCTGGGCTTTGCTACAAGACTTCTTTTGTGATCTTAGGAAAGTCAATCTCTCTGTGCCTCAGTTCCCATTTGTAAAATGGGGATCATAGTACTTTACAAGGGTGTTAAGAGGTTACATTGTTAAAGTTCATGAGGTGCTCCGATACCACAGTGATGGGGGGTGGGGTGGGTGATGCTAGTACCTAGTTTGAGTTGCTCTGTGGCTTGTATTTATGAATTTAGGAGGAAGTTAAAAGATAACACGTGTCTGGCTCATTGCAGTGGTGGTGGTGGTGGTCACAGGGAGTCCAGCCCGTTTCTCCCTCCACTGTGGCAACAAAGATTGCTTGCAAAAATACTTACCCTAAATAACCCTCCAGCATGTGATTTCTCATCAACATAATAATAAACATTAGCATAAAATTTATATACAGACTATACAGAATGAATGATCAGTGGCTTTACTTAAAAGAAGACCTAAACTCAAACCCTGTTATTAATTATTTCACGGCTAGACCTATATCTTTGATGTGGGATTTACCTTCATTAAGAGGGATGGGGAACAGCAGAATGTATCGTGTAACTGCAGGATTCACTCAAAGGATGCGCATTTGCTGATCATATGTTGTGTGTTCTGAGCATTAAAAAGTTAATTTGGCTGGCTAGCTGGGTTATATGCACTTGCTCCATATCTATTGCAGTGTAAATTATGTGCTGCAGGTCCTATCCTGCTGTCATGTGCATGGCAATGAAGGAAAGTGAGCAAGTTACTGGCAGCCTAGTAGACGAAAGTGAAAGACAGCCAGCCAAACACAAAAGTTACACCCATTTGCTGCCACCATGAGCATGGGTATATGGAAAGCAGTGTGCACAGGTTGCTTGTGAACTGTACGCTGCGTGAGGAAAAGTTAGTATGTACATCCAAAATGGAGTCATGATAAGGATGTGTGTGATCCTCTCCAAAATCAGCATATAAATGTAAGTAAGAAGCAAGCAACTTAAAGCTGCTCTAGGCAATTATAAATTGCTCCTTTTCCCCTCCTCACTTGTGACTGGGAACATTTTGAGGCTGTGGTAGGAGGGCACTGCTTCTGGAATGGGGGAACACTGCATATTTGGAGCATAGGTCAGTGTCAGGTTGTGAGTGAATGGGACAGGGTTAGTGCACTTATGGTGTAAGCCAACATTGCCATAGAACCGTCGATGATGGGCATGTATGCAGTTGGATTTGGTCCAGCTCTGTTACATCCAAATTGATCAGGAGAGGAAGATTGCTAATGGACTGTCATGCCCATCCAGTTCCATTGTGTTATGAGAGTTAAAACCTCTATCACAATAATTGGTGTTTACTATAAGAGCACTTCCTTGGAATAACTACCTGCCAATCAGAGACCTCATTGATTGCCATTCTCTTCCCTGCTTAGAATCAATCCAGAATTTTAACCGGGTTATCAATCCACTATATAATATGTGGGAGGAAAAAGGGGTACACAGCTATTGGCTAGGTATTCCATAATGATAAAATTATGGAAATGTAGATGATCAGAGAACTCACGGGGAATAGTAATATACCAGGGTGGGCTTATTTTCAACTAATGCATTATATAACAACATCAGAGGTATCTGAAGGTATTAGGTGAATCCATATTGTCTAAAAATCCACCCAGCTTTCATCCAGCTGGAGCCCTAACACAGTAGCAGCACCTGCATCACCTAGAGCTACCAATGGGTGACACTTCCCACCACAAGAATACTTTTTATTCAGTCCTATTCCCTCATCTTCTTTTTCAAGCCACACCCTCCTGCAACCCAGCCAGCAGGGGATGGATAGCCAGCTATAATGTCAAATAGCATGTGGAAGCCTAATTTTCAAGAGACTTTTAATGAGTCTAGAAGAACTAATTATGGCAAAGGCCACCTCAGAGATTATGCCATTATGTATGGTATTATGCATCATTACTGGTGGAGCTAGGAGATAAGATTACCTTTGTGGAAAATGGGGAAAAAGGATCTAGAAACAGATATCACTTTGGCAATGGAAAATATCTGGAGGAAGGCAAAAACTATGTTATTTTTGTAATCATTACAGAAAATTATTATAACCTGCTTTTATCAATGGTAACTCTCTCCATTTGAGCTCAGGATATTATATTGAAATGGAGTTATAAAAGCTGGAGAAGATGTGGAGGAATAAGGACCTTTCTGCATATATAGTGGGAATTCCCTAAGATGATGATTTGGAGGAAAATAACTAGAATTTTCAAGATAACTACAGGGAGGTTGTCCACAGAACCCACACTGGTTCTGCTAGGTTAGAGTCCAAAGGAAGTTATTGCCTTTGGGAAGGAGCGATTGATAACACAATCATTACTGTTTGCCAGATGTTTGATTGCTCAATTTTTGAAAAGGACAGGTCCCCCAACATGATGGAATAAAATTTTCAATCGGAAAAATGGCACACAACCTTATATCAGAATCAGTTAGATCTATAATGTATGGTTACCATTTTAGAACTTTGAACATAACAAACCCACAGATCAGGGCCGCCGGGGGTTGGGGGGGCAAGTGGGGCAATTTGCCCCAGGCACCGGGCCCCATAGGGACCCCCACGAGAATGTCGGAGGCTCCCCCGGCCCCACCTTCGCCTTCCCCCATCCCCCGGTGCCTCAGCACACCGCGTCCAGGAGTGGCCCTGGACAGCGCTGCAGCGGCGTGGCTTGGGCGGGGCCTGAGGTCCTCCCGCTCAGAGCCGTGTGGTAAGGGGGCGGGGCTGCGAGTACTGACGGGCCGAGTGGCAGGAGCTCCTGGACGCTGCTCGCTGAGGCTCTAGGAGAGGGGGGACGCGGCATGGTAAGCCCCTCTGAGCCGGGCACCCCCTCCCCCCTCAGCCCTGACCCCCAGCTGCGAGCCTAGCCCCTCTGAGCTGGGCATCCCCCAACCCAGAGCCCAGCTCCCCACCCAGCTCCGGGCAACAGTAGCGCCACCCCCAGGCAGCGACAGCCCATTGGCACCAACCATCACCATCACCCAGCGACAGCCCATTATGTAATTGCAAATGTATACATGCCATTAAAGCATTTAATGTTTTTAAATAATCTATTTCATGTATTTTCAAATTATTAAAAATTAATTTTTGAATGTATTTCACTGGTTATTTTTTACATTTCCAAATACATGTTACTATAGTATTGCAACTTTTTTTTTATGGAAGGGGCCCCCGAAATTGCTTTGCCCCAGGCCCCCTGAATCCTCTGGGCGGCCCTGCCACAGATAACGGTATGGTGATTGACCAAACACAAATGGGCCTTTTAAAGGTAACAAATACATCTAAACAGCTGATGCTTTGCCATACTGAGAGTGTTGGGAGAGCACCCTGTCTTTTTAAAATGATTAGAAAAATCCTATTGACTCAGGACAAATAAAACCTAGGCTGGATAAGTGAAATGTTATAGTTTATTGCCTGCTGGCTGTGGACCAGCAATGACATGGTGCCTCTGACCCGAGGCTGAGAATTAAAACAATGCAGATTGTTTGTTTGTTTTTTTGTAAATGGTTCTGAATAGCAAAAGAAATGGTGGCTCTCTCCCCTATCTGACTCCAGCATCAAGCAGCTGCACCCCATACTGAACTCTGGAAAGTGTTTCTAGCTAATGCATATAGGTACTAAAATATATATATTATGACAACTCTATTTTCTTGCCATGCACAAAACCAAGCTCTAGATCCTGGTTTTCCTTGGGGAGGTCACCTAAAAAGAAAATGTTACCAGGCTGGCAAAAGACCAGCATTTGTACAAAGATTTGAAGGAATAAAAACATATAATCAGATACTTATATAAGTGCTTTAACAATAGTGAGAACACTATATATCTGCCTTAATTTTTTATGTAGCACCTGTCTGTGTGCTATCTGTGCCATGCAAAATTAAAAATAACAGGAACAAAAAGTTGCTAATTAACCTTAGTTCCTAAGAGGTAGAGGAACATGACACTATGTGTATGTTGACTTCTTTTGGGTATCTTTCACTACAAATCACAATGCCTGAACACATGCAAGGAGAGTCAATAGTGAATATGCATTTGAGCCTGGTGATGGTCAACGTTCCATCCTAGTTTTTCAAGAAATAGCCCCCCCCCTCCTCACCAACCCAAAAACCCAACAACCAAAAATACTTAATTACAATGGTGTGCTTCAGAGTGTGTTCTTGCCAGTTTCAGCACCCTGCTTACTCTCAGTAAAGGAGCTGGCAGGAAGAGCAGAGCAAATAACCCATAGTGTATGTGCACATATCAAATTAAAGGTAGAATTATTAGTCACCTGGAATGAAGAGCTGGTTTTCCAACATTGTGCCTGTCCTTGTTTTGGCCAGGCTGATAGATTTTATGTTTTGGGGGATGCAATATTGTTGAGGGCTGTTAATAGTTGCTGGGTCCAAGGGATGGCTGCATTACAATGGTAGGTGAAATGATTCCTTTGTGAGTGTGTCTCTCTCTCTAATCTGCCTGTGGTATTAAATGTGTAGGGTTGTGTGTAAAAGTGGGTTAGGATCCTTCAGGATGAAAGGTACTTATAAACGTAAAGTCCTAGCCCTTTAAAACTCTTCCTATCCTGCAGGGAGGGAGTTTCTTCTTTTACTGGTTTTCGGTACTGTATAATGGCACTCACCCCGCAGACAAGAAATCCTCTGCAGAGAGGTGGAATTTTTTTTTTTTTAAAGTCCAGTGCTACAGAGAATTACATTCTGGATTTAAATAGAAGTCATAGGTAGAGACACAAGGAAAGAATCATAGAATCATAGAAGATTAGGGTTGGAAGAGACCTCAGGAGTCCAACCCCCTGCTGTTGTAAAAAGTGTTCTTTGGTGTTGCAGGGTCCACTATTGGGTACCAAATCCACAGTTTGAAAGTAATTTTGTTTTCCTTGTGGATTTTGTCCTTTTCCATCTGCTTCCCCTCCCCCCCTTGTGTTGTGAACTGAAATGAGCAACTGTCACCACTTATTTACTCTGTAGGGTCTCATCGTGCCACAGCATTTTTGTTCATACACCAGCATTTTTTGCTGTCAGCCATCATAGCTCTGGAAATTCAGTAGGGCATTTTAAGGAAATAACCAGCTGCTTGCCAGCAGGGGAATGAAGGGAGGGGGACACTCAACTTTGTGTTTCTGCAGGTGCTATGGAAATAGTGGCTATTCAAAAATATAAGCCTGTAATAACTCAAAGACTGATTGACTTCTTATGGTCTCAGCCACTGTGTAGGGATTTTGGACAGGGTGAGGAGGCAGTGTTTTTGCTTTTGGAAAGTTACTTGGGAGGAGCTAGTCCCAGCTTACTTCCTGATGCTAGGATCCTTCTCCTCTCTCCCAAGGCTGCTTTCCTACTGTGCCCCTCTTTCCTCTGCTGCTGGTGCCTCTTGTGACTTTTCCCTCAGACCTGGGACCATCAGGGAGGAGGCAAGTCACTTTGGGTATCAGGGCAGGGAAGAACATGCATGGAGGCAGCAGTGAAGGAGATGAAAGGCAGGGCTGGCGGTGGAGGTGAGGAGGTGGGCAGTGTGAGGGTATCATCCTATTGGGTAAAGGATGTTCTGGCATTTGGAGAGGAAGGATCTTAGTTTGGGGGAGTAGGAGGAAAAAGCAGAGTGGGGAGAGACTAGGAGCAGGGAGGGAAGTGGATAACATTGGGTGGTTTATTAGCATTGGTTTAAAAAAAGTCAATTGAAACATTTTCCTGTCAAAATATTTTTGTGGAAAATGTCCATTTTCACTGGCATTTGGGGAGTTTTCATTGAAAACAAAACAAAACTCAGATGTAAACATTTGGGGACTTAGTTGTTAAGAATACTTCAGGTTTTCTATTCAAACTTGAAAAATGTGGATGAAAACAGTTTTGTTTTAATGGAAACTTTTCCAAGGGGCAGGGAAGGAGAGTAGTTTCCCAACCAGATCTATTATTTAGTGCTTTAAGACATTCCTCATAGCAGTACTCTTTAAATTACGCCATGCTGCAAAACAGAAATCTCAACATTTTTAAAAACATTTTCATATAACTAGCTGTTATTTTTTTGGGAAGCTTTTGTTGTAAATAAGCAGTCAAAAGCTACTATGTGGTCTTTGAAATGCCACTTCCCACTGTCTAGATAGAAAAGAGAAGGTTTTAATCTATTTCTAAATGTTGCCATTTCACTACAACCTCTGTAGAGACATAGCGATGTTTTCCTTTACTCTTCTAACCCAGCTGGGGAAATGCCCTCCCATTACTCATTTAATTAAATTGTTCCTATAAATTAATCAGGATTAATTGTGTTTATATGTGCCAATAATTCCTCAAGGGACCATTAAATGCTGAACGGTTAAAATATATTTATTTAGAAATCAATGGCAGAGATTACAAGTTACCCACCAAGATGGATGTTGATGGCTGCAGTACAGCACTTTCGGTCAGATTAATTGCGAATAGTTACATAAACCAGTGTTGTATTACTAATCTTGTTTACAGTGATGAGAGAATAGCATCCATGTTAGAGGGCTGACAATCTTGCTCAGGCTATTATAAATCTTAGCACTCTGATTCTGAAGATCTCACGAGATGTGTAAGTATCACATTCCTGCTTTATAGAGGAGGAAGCTGAAGTTGTTTTATCCAAGATCACAACACCAAATCAATGTCAGTTGGGATTAAAACACAAATCTTCTGACTCTCAGCTGCAGGCCTTGTCCATTAGACCAAGGCTTGGTCTACGCTAACAGCGTACGTTGTTATAACTACATCGCTCAGGGGTGTGGAAAATCCACACTCCTGAGTGATGTAGTTATGCTGACCTAACCCCTGTTGTAGACAGCATTATGTTGATGGGAGGGCTTCTCCTGTCAACATAGCTACTGCCTCTCAGGAGTACCTAGGCCGAGGGGAGAAGCTCTCTTGTCGGCGTAGGTAGCATCTTCAATAAGTACTACAGTGATATAGCTGTGCTGCTGCAGCACTGTAAATGTAGACTAACCCCAAGTTGGCTCTGCTATGCAACAGCCCTGATTTATTTTGCTGTCTTTATTTTGGCTTGTTTTAGGTCTTAAGGTAAAAATAAGCATGTAAGCAGTCACCTTATTTTTGCCTTTACCAGTTTTCCCTTTAATAACTTGAGGCGCTTACCAAATTGATGTGTGGTGGTGGGAGGAGAGTTACAGAGATAGCATTAGTATATTTAATTTGCTAGTTACCTTTGTCTATTCCCACCTCCCAAATCTTACCTGGAGGACAAAAATCCTATATTTAAGAATGTAGTATTTCTTATTACTTATGACATTTCAAATATAAGCTTGATCAGAACAGAAATAGAAAATTAACACGGGGAGTCTGATTCTGATTTTGCTTACACAGGTTTGACACTGATCTAATTCTTTTGACTTCAGTGTGGATGCTCCTGATTTTATACCAGTACAAGTGATCTCAGAATTAGGTCCATTTACTGGAAATTTCTGCGTATGTTTCTTTGTTTCCTTTGCTTATTTATACTACTAACAAATATAGATAAAAATAAAAAAAGATTGGCCCAAGTTAGCCAGACTTCTAAAAACAGCAGAAAACATGACTATTGCTGCTTCATTAGGCATTAAAACATGAATTAGAGCCAAGCTGTGCCCTCAGATGCATGCACGTGGCTCACGTTGAAATCGGTGGGAGGCACATGAATATATCTGAAGCCAGAATTTGGCTCTTTGCCCAAGTTTTTAGTAGATCAGTGTGCAGTAGGGGCTGGGTGCTAGTAGATCCATTCTTTATTTACAGTAGATAAATACAATGAGAGAGTAATGTTTCATTCATGTGTTGTTACATAAGGCCTTTGGATAGATGCAAATATGCAGTACATACAGATTACTGAGCAGGCTTAAAAATAGAGATATTAAAAGAAAGCTGTGCCTATTTTATAAGGGATTTGAGGATCTTTTAAAGATGTTTTAAAACAACAGCATGAAAGCAGGATGGCAAGTTGTTTACACAGTTTGACTCTGGACTCCCACTCTATCAGTGTCACAAACAGTCACTTTCCTCCAGCAAGATAGATGCTGCCAACAGTAGGCTGCTCCAGAAATGCCAATTGTAACCAGAAACTTTCTTTTCAAGTTAGATTTCACAGCTTCCTCATGGTGAGAAGTGCTTCTCACCATGTGAACTTTTCAGATTGCTGGGCTGAGCAGAATGGCTGGCGTTTAACTGTAAGATGAAATTGACTTAATTGATCTTTGAACAAGAGAGACCTATTCATATCAAATGATTTAAGAATGCTGGGGTATATTTTCCAGTCACTGCACATCTGTAACTCCCTTTAATGCTAAGTGGAGCTAGGTTCCCACCTCTAGGGGAGAATATAAACCTCTCTATGTGGTTCAGACATAATCTGGTCAGAAGCTAAAGATTTTCTTTTTCATCCTGTATATTGAAAAGAAATGTTTCGGTTTTTGTTTTTCCCCAGTGCAGTGGATTTCATCATCCTTTCTCAAGCAACAAGGGACTGTCACAAACAGAGAGCTGCAATTAAGGGGGGGGGGGAAGTGGTGGGGGGAGGAAAGGGGAAGAGAGGAAGAAGCACTATTTGCTGTTTTAGCATAGGATTCTCTCAATAACTATTCCTGAAATCAGATGGTGATCAGTAAATCAAGCCCCCAAATCCCTTACTGTTGTGTTGGATTGCCTCCTGTTCTTTCTTGGTACAGTTCCTATTTGGATGGGGCCTGTCCTGCATCCTGCCAGCCAGACTTGCAAGGCACTAAAATTGCCTTGAATGACCTCTAGGAGGTGATGCTGCCTGCAACAGCATGACCATGTTAAGATCCAGTGTGGTGACGCTTCCTCAGGTGTGATGGCTGCATCATTACACTTCATGCTGCTGCAGCTGCTGCTGTATTACAATACAGTGATGCAGTGTCAGGAAGTGATACCATGCTAAATTAGTTGTACAAGACAGACTTGTATAGGCCACCTACTCCCAGGACTGTGTCTCTGTGGTTGAGTGAAGAGGAACACTGTGCAAGGACTTTAGTCTCATTATGGGCTTCAACGAGAAACACATTTAATCCTGAATGGCATGAGTCTTCCTAGTTCTTAATTTTAGGAATTTTCCCACACATTTTAGTGCTGGACACAGCAATGCCCTAAAGATTAAAAATAGAAATAACATCTTAACTGTCTGTTCTGTTCATTCCCTCTGGGGCACCTGGCACTGGCCACTGTCGGACGACAGGATACTGGGCTAGATGGACCTTTGGTCTAACCTAGTAGGGCCATTCTTATGTCTGTCTGTCTGTCAGCAGCATGAATGATTTGTGTGCATGTCAGGGACGGTCTAGATAATACTTAGTCCTGCCTTGAGTGCAGGGGACTGGACTAGATGACCTCTTGAGGTCCCTTCCAGTTCTATGATTCTGTGTTTGGTGGCAACTGTTTTAATTCCGGGAGAATAAACCAGATAATAAGAACTATGACTTGGCCTTTTCCCGTTATTTAAACATGTCCCTCCCCATTTATTTTTATTCTTTTGTTGCTCCCAGTATGATTCAGTAATTTAATTTAGGTTTGATAGCACATCTGTCTGTGGAGCTGGTGGCCTACCAGTCAGCTTCTCTGTAGCAGAACATTGACAGACTCTGCTGTTTGACCTCTGGGGATATGCCCTCCAACATCCCTGCTGTGCCAGGATCCAGAAAATCCCTATAGATAGTATTTCCCTTCCATATTATTCTGTTGGCAAGGTGTCTTGGGAATCAAACCACCTGCAGTCATGTTAATTCCCTCACCCCAACCATCCTTTAATTCAACCACAAATAAATAGCAAACGGGCATTTATCATAGGTCTCTCATTGGTGGTTTCATCAGCTCTGGCTCAGCATGCTGAACAGAGGTTGCATACCTGCTAAACAGCAGGGGTGGATTGATTGATTTATTATTTTGTTTTGCATTAGAAGCTTCATCAGTTCAAGGATTTAATATAGTACACTTTCCTTGAAGGGTTATTTTAAAAATGTATCTATTTCAGTATAGAGCCGAAGAATGTAATTCTGTTCTTAGGAATTTAACCTGTCACTGAATGGGCAGTAAATATGTTTGCATCCTTATAATCAGTCTGTTCCTTGATAGGATTTACCATTCCTATAAACGCTGATTACACTGCTCTACAGCCAAAATGCTTCTGAAATAAATGTAGTCAAACTTTACTAATTCTGGGTCACTGAGAACGAAAATGATGCTTAAAATTGTTGATTGGCTCTAGTTTTCAAGATATGCTATTGGGTCAGTATATACGACCCTTGACTTGGGAATGGCGGAGGATAAGTGAGTTATAAAGGGAAGGGATCTCAATTTAAACCAGAAATGACTAAAATACATCTTTGACTGGATCTATGAATAAATCTATGACTGGGTTTGGACAGTACTTGCTTTTTAGGCAAAACAATGAATGATGCAATCTGAAGCTGGTATTGCATCATACATGATATGAATTGCATCATGTTATTCCTAGAAGTCCTGGATGATGCAATCATAACGAAGCTTACATCACTCAGCTGAACAAATTGCCCTATATCAGCTCTAGAAATCATACAGTGTCATGCTCTCTTATTTGTCAGTGTTTGATTTTGCAAAGGGACACATTTCTGTTTAGCCAAAGTGAGCAGAGATGCCTCGTACTTGTGTGAACAGTGCAGATAACTTCTGCTATGTTTGTGGTGAAGTGACTTTTGCATCACAAAAGCGCAGTATAACCACTATGGTTAAGAAAGCCTATCACCTTTATTTTGGCTGCAAAATTGGAGATCAGGACAAGAGGTGGGCCCCACACATATGCTGCAACACTTGTGCAACAAATCTTCGCCAGTGGTTGAACAGGAAAAGGAAATCTATGCCTTTTGCAGTGCCAGTGATTTGGAGAGAGCCAACAGATCATACCAGCAATAGTTACTTCTGCATGGTGTCTCCAGTTGGGAAAGGTGTGTCAAAGAAGAAAAAGTGGACTGTGCATTATCCAAAGGTTCCATCAGCTATGCGCCCAGTACCCCACGGAGAAGGACTGCCGGTTCCTGATGCACCAGAATCATTCTCACTTGAGTCAGATGAGGAAGAGGATGAGGATGAAACTTCTGGTCCTGAACCATCAATGTCACAGGACCCACATTTTCTCCCATCCTCCTCCTCTGAACCACACCTCATAACACAAGGTGAACTACCCAAGAGTAAGGCAGAGCTGTTGGGCTCCAGACTACAGCAGTGGAATCTCCTGGCAGGTGATGTTAGGGTTTTCATGTTCCGTGACCGTCAAAAGGATCTTGTCCCATTCTTCTTCATGGAAGGTGATCTTGTAGCCTGCAACAACATCGATGGTGTGATGGCAGCCCTCAACATCGTTCACGATCCAGATGAGTGGAGACTGTTCATTGATTCATCGAAGATGAGTCTTAAAGCTGTTTTACTGCATAATGGCAATGTTTTGCCATCAATTCCAGTTGGTCATGCAGTCCATATGAAGGAAACCTATGACAACACAAAACAACTTTTGAGGTGCATAAACTATGACCAACATCAGTGGCAGCTTTGTGGCGATTTGAAAGTTGTTGCTCTCTTGCTTGGTCTGCAGACTGGATACACAAAGTACTGCTGTTTTCTCTGCGAATAGGATAGTCGTGCAAGAGATTCTCACTACATCAAGAAAGATTGGCCACTCCGACAGTCATTGGAGCCTGGGAGGAAAAGTGTTCAGCATCCACCACTTGTTGAATCAAGGAAGATTTTGTTACCACCCTTACACATCAAGCTGGGTCTGATGAAGAAATTTGTCAAGGCATTTGACAAAACACAAGCAGCTTTCAAGTACCTCCGTGGAAAATTTCCAAGGTTAAGTGAAGCTAAGATAAAGGAAGGTGTCTTTGTTGGTCCTCAGATTCGTGAACTTCTTCGAGATGATGCATTTGACCATGCACTGCGTGGCAAGGAAAAGATGGCATGGAAAGCCTTCCAGTTAGTGGCAATAAATTTTCTCGGAAACAACAAGGCAGACAACTACAGGTTGTTGGTGGAAAACCTCCTCAAGACGTACAAAAGCCTTGGTTGCAACATGTCACTAAAGATACATTTTTTGCACTCTCATCTAGATTTTTTCCCACTGAACTGCGGAGCAGTGAGCGACGAGCACGGCGAGCGATTTCACCAGGACATTGCAACAATGGAGAAACGTTATCAGGGCAAATGGAGCCCATCAATGCTTGCAGACTATTGCTGGACAGTGACAAGAGATGCTCCATTTAATGAATACAAGAGACAAGCCAAGAAGCGCCGAGTAGACACTGAATAGTACTAAACTATGTACAGAATAGTTTTTTGCCTTTTGTTTCATAATAAATTTTATTTATATAACCCTTTTGCTGATTTTTAAAGTGTTACATAAACAGGACAGGTGAAATATTATCATGTAAAGCAACCATAAACACATGAAAAGACCTAGGTTTACAATTTATGATTAAAACTCTACTATCTACACAATATACATAGACATAAAATGTAAAAACTTAAATATCTTAGAAACAGTAGCAAATCAGTTGTTTTAATTGTCATATTTGAATTCAGCACATCAAAATACATAATAAATGGCACATTTTATCTCTGAAGCAGACGACGTCTCAAAAATTGTAGACCAGTGTTACTATTGGACTCCCTACCCCAGAACTCATCTTCAAATGTAGGACTGTTGACTGTAATCACATTTTACTGTTCCAGGGTCTCCATTGCCTGGTATAGAATTCTTGAGTTAGGTCATGCACATGGAGATGAGATGAACGTATGGATTGGAATTATATTCAAGTTCTTACATATTTATGACTTTAAAGTTCAATCATGATCTTGCTAAAGTCAATGGGAATTTTGCCAGATTTAGTCCTTAATATGATTGTGCAAAAGGGTAACACCAAGAATAAATTCGTCTTAACACTTCTTCTTGATGTGTTAGCAACCTTAGTAGAAAGGTGGGAAACAACAACCTGGAAAGTGTGTGAGCCTATACGTACGTATGTAAACAGCATATAAAATCTTGTATGATTTATTAATAAGCTTTGAAGTGCTAATGTCTTTTGTTTATAGTTAGCCAAGAATCTCCATGGGCTTTGCAACCATACCACACTCCTTTTGCACTCACCTCTCACTGGGGTGGAATACAATTTTATGTCAACAGTGTGTATCAACACAATACTGAAGTTTGTGGTGAGGAAGTGGTGAAGAATATCATCTTCAATTGAAACTTCAGTGGGAATGTAGCCCGGTGGAATCGAACTATCCATATTGAAGTTTGGCCAGGCTAGTTGCGAGGACATTGTCATGTTAATTTTTTAAATGTTACTTTGTGGGACTAATGACATCTTAGATTTTTAAAACTGAAATAATTTTAAAAATCTGGTTTCTTTTCAGTATATGTGTTGTCTATTTTTTCAATTTCTTCTATCCAACTTCACTTTCAGGTTCTTTTGCAGTAGCATGCCACGTCAGCATTCCTTAGCAAAGGAAGAGTTTTTTTTAATGCAAAAGTTTCCCTTGCAATTTTCAGAGTAGCAGCCGTGTTAGTCTGTATCCGCAAAAAGAACAGGAGTACTTGTGGCACCTTAGAGACTAACAAATTTATTAGAGCATAAGCTTTCGTGGGCTACAACCCACTTCTGTATCCCCACTTTGAACTTTAGGGTACAAGTGTGGGGGCCTGCATGAGGACTTCTAAGCTTAACTACCAGCTTAGATCTGGTCCGCTGCCACCATTCCCTTCCCTGGGAAGCTTTGAGAAACCTTTCACCAATTCCCTGGTGAATACAGATCCAAACCCCTTGGATCTTAAAACAAGGAGAA
>NW_020664498.1:3111975-3117310 GCF_002925995.2 Terrapene triunguis
CTTCCCCCCTCCTTCCTTTCACCAACTCCTGGTGAATACAGATCCAACTCCCTTGGATCTAAAAACAAGGAAAAATCAATCAGGTTCTTAAAAAGAAGGCTTTTAATTAAAGAAAAAGGTAAAAATCATATATGCATTCGAAGAAGTGGGTTGTAGCCCACGAAAGCTTATGCTCTAATAAATTTGTTAGTCTCTAAGGTGCCACAAGTACTCCTGTTCTCCTTGCAATTTTGTTTTTAAAGGCATGGAAATATTTCTGTTGTTAGGTTTTGTATATATTTGTTCTTATACAGAGCCTGCAATTTGGGCACAAACTCAGCAGGAAGTGTTTCTTGGACATTTCTGCTCTCATGAAAAGTGTTGTGGAAACTTTAATAACCAAACCATCCGATCTGCATCTTTGCTGATTGAAGTGCAGATAGCAATGCTCCCTTCGTGCTTGCAAGGGGAGGAGTGCCACCTACTGAATCTGTAACAATCTCAAAGTCTCTGATGCAAGCACCAATCCAACCCAAACCACTTCTCCTAAGAACAAGATGATATAACTGCAGGTCGTGTTTTTTCTTCCTCCACAGTATCAGGTTTTGGGCTGTGGCTGGAAGCAAGATCTAGAACAGGAATTCTAAAGAAAGATACATGGTGAATTGCATGAAACTAAAAGCAACCAATTACCAAAATTGAAAGTAGGATATTGAGAACTATGCTTAATTATTGTTGAGTGTCTGGAAGATTAGATTGTCAGGCAGATGATTAATAAGGACAAGGGTCAGAATTTTATACCTCCATCTGGTACTTGACAGGATAACACATAAATGGCTTTCCTCCCCCACTCACCGCTATGTAGGCTACGTTTTATCATATCTGTACTAACAAAATATGATTAAATAATTTTTAAACCAGATGTTGCTGTTCCTAATTATTTGATTTATTCATGTTCCCACCTCTATCGACTTTAAATTTAGACCCCACTTACTTACATGTTGACTTCACTTGTTGCTAAAGCAAAAAACAAAACAACCAGAATTCCACAATTTCCAATGGGAATGTTTTACATCTGAAGTTGATTTGTGAGAACTTAAACCACCAGCATAAAATGTAACTGTTCCTGATATCATTCTCACTGTATTACAGGAGACACCAAATAATTTACATTCAGAGATGGCATTGGATGTGTTAGAGTCTAACAGTGACTTCAGTTTATGAATGTACAGCATTTCTGATCAAACAAACTGAGCCTTGTAAAATTGTAGCCTTGTAGCAGCTTTTCCACTTTCTGTCCCATTGATATTTTTATCTCCAACCAGAAAGATCCATCATCTATGATAATTAGGAAGAATTCAGACTCCCCCAGTCGATACTCTAGGGATCTGCCTATAACACAGGGCATCATTCAAAAGAGCATGCACGTTGTCATTTTCATGGTTATTTGGTCACTGTCTGTGGCTTATAAACCTTTTAATTTGTCTAAGCTCAATTAAAATATATCTATTAAAGCATTCTGTCTCCTGCTAGCTGCAGAATAGTTTCCTTTGAGTAGTCTGCATGCTGAGCAGTTGTTAAATGAAGTGATTTAATACCATGGAGTATTGTCCACAATTACATTTATGTCCTCAGGGTTGGTTTAAACTCAGGTATACTGTTTGCTTTACATTTACTATGGAGATATTTATAAAGTACAGCCGGAGAGGAATTCATGCAAAAGTCTGCACTACCATATGATTTTTCAGTCTGCACAGAGAACATGGCTCATAGCAGAAGCCCTTACTTCTGGTGGTTATGTAATAAGATATGTTAATTAGTAGTGATTCCGTTTCCATTGCAGTATGATGGGATTCATCAAGGAAGTAAAGTCCAAAGTTACTAATGTGGCTTCAGGATCCCAGGTTGAAAAATCACAGACAGTTCAATCACTTGTCCATATACACACATGCACTGGTTTGGGATTCAGCAAGTCTAAAATCTCCCTGGATCATGGACCAGCGGTCTAAAAGGAAAGCTACTTACGGGAGTGAATTTGCTGTTATTGATTAATGAATGCCCCACACTTTGTAAGCTGTGTGCACATATGTACATGTCTTCTGTCTTCAGTTCATGTTGAAAGATGGATGGATGGTATTCATTCAGTAATTGAGACTTTTTTTTCCTGCTTCTCTTGTTATGTTTTAAGTTTCTATTAAGTGCTTATGCAAGGCAATGTCCTGACAGCACAGGTGATTGAAGGAGACTGCCCACCAAACAAGTATAACAGTGGCAAATCAAATTTCCCCATGTGAGTCTGTCAATTTGCCTCAACCTTTGTCCAGAGAGATCACTTCTGTCAGCATGAGAGGAGAGTGAAGTCTCCATACTCATTCAGCCTCTTTTCTGAGGCCATCAGTTAGTTAGTTCTAATATTAAGGTAGACACCAGCTCACTAGCAACTAGACTATCGGGTCGCTTCACATAGGTCAGCGAGATGGTAACAAACTTTGACCTCTCAGTCATCCCGCATTTTGTGGGATGTCCCGTTTTAGTCCCAAAGTTATTTCCATTCCACACAAATTGGGCATCCCCCCACCTTTATTGTTGAAAACTTACATCTCACATGAAGAATTGTGGTTAAGGAAAGGATTATTTAAACCAAAGCCTTTTAAGTTCCATACATGAATCATTTGTATGTGTCCCTGATTTTGAGGGCCACTGCCGTACATTGTGTCCCACATTTGGGTTACAGAAGGCTGAGAGGTTCAGTGGGCCAGGTTCAGGCTGGAGCTTATTGGAAACATTTCATTTTGTGGAATTCAGACCAGTGTTACAGAGATAAAAGACTTCAAATCTCTTGGCCAGTCCAGCCCTCCCTTGTGTATGTTTATAACACTTGATGCTATAAGGAGGTAGTTTTTGTATTCCATGCATGTGTTTATTAGATATGCACTTAGGATTTAGAGTGTTCAAAATGGGTTTTATAAGATGCTGCTGACAAAGCTATTCCCAATATCGTGCATCCACCCAATCTTCCCTGCTTGTAATGGAAATATTGCTTTCAGAAAGCAAAAACTACTGTGGATGAAATTACAGTACTAGAAACTTCATTTCAGGTACATAATTCCCGGATATAGAAGACCACACTTTCAGAAATATGCTTGCATTTTTGCAAGCAATGCACACTAAAGACTAATGCATACAACCCCTGAATTTTGTGTGCATAAATGTATGCACAAGCTCGTGTTAGTGTTTGTACAGTACACTCTTGTATGCATACTTTAAGACCTGGCCTACCATCTACAGGAGTTGTTACTTCAGGTAGTGACTGTAAGAAACAAAGTAGTGCCCCTGACAGTTAATTGCAAAATTACCAGCCTGCCACTGGGTTGGTGGTGATACCTCCTGTTTAAAAGACCATGACAACATGTTGGAGCAATGAATAAACCTTCTGAAATAGAAATTCCACAGATGGGCTAGGTCTGTATGTATGTAATGTACAGTATGTGTAATGCACCATTTCTTCCATCTGAAGGAATCTTCTAGCCAAAAAAGGATTTCCTTAGATAGGAGTTCTATACCCACTCATTCACTTCAGTATGGTCCTTACAGATTTAATAATAGGACATATTTTGGGCTTGTGCCCAGTTACATTTATACAAAATTCCAGGAAGAGAATAAAAATCCATAATTGTCCAACATATCTACTCTAAAGAACAGTTTTTTCATACTTTAGGAAAAAAATTAGAAAGCTGAATTTATCAGAATTAAAGATCTTATCTATCTGACATTGTGTGTTGATAATTAGTGTAAAATTTCCTGCACATTTGGATGATTCTGTTTGAGCAGGAAAAGAAGTAAAGGAAAGAAACATTTTTGTGTCCCCCCCCAAAAAAATAGCCAAGTCAAGGATATTCCTGTTTAACAATGGATAAAACACAAATGTCATGCTAAATCTCCAAATTTAAGTAGGTATGCAATGCACCTTGAAACCTGAAGTTCATCCAGAATTGCTTTGTGTGTGTATTTCCACTAAAAGGCCAAGCAACAGCTTTCTGTTTTAGCCCCAAACCTTCCAGGTCATGTTTTGGTTCTGGATCTGCCACGTGTGGTGATCCTTGTAATGCAGTGGATAAAATGCCAGTAATTACTAAATGACAGTCTTTCAGTTTTTTCTGTGCTCCTATTAGTTTGCTGTTTCATTTGAAATCTCTCCCCCCCCCCTCACTCCACTCCACTCCCTCCTTAGCATAGAGCTGCTCCATGCCAGTTTAAATCAGTGCAAAGGAGAGGCCTGGGCTCTCGAAATGATGAAGAAGTGTAGCAGCTACAATTGGCTGGCAGTGAGCCCGCATGTTCAACTCCTTTTTATAGATTATTGACTGGAGAGGAGTGCGGTGCAACTTCTGGTTTTGGACTAGGCAGATAGCCTTATATAGAGCCCAGCTTACCTTTCTAGTTTATTTGATGTGGAATGCATGCTGAAAATAGGAAGTCTTGCTAGCAGGTCGGGAAAAGTTAGACCAGCTTTTGTACTGTCTGTCCCAATGAGTTTATCTGCCCTGAAAACATACCTGTTTCATTTTATTAATTCTCTTAGAAGAGACCCGTGTAGATGAAGTATATAGTGTGCTTAAATTACTTCAGGCTAGTTCCTTATCAGCATTAACAAATGAGGATTTGGATACAGAAAGACTAAATTTGTTGGAAGGATGAATTTGGATACAGATAACACCATCAAAATTGGTTCTAAATTGGTTAGACACTCTTAAACCTGATAATGGCGCCAAGGGGACAAACCTGAGAGTGATACGAGAAACAAGCAATGCACATGAAATTAAGAAAGAAGCTTTCAGATTGCAGGTATTGTATGCAACAGAAGCACAATGGCTCAAGGGTCTTCACCCACAGGCGTCTGTGACCTTCTCGGCCTGCCTCTTATCAAGCAAGTGCCCACCAGTGCCTTCCTGGTAGTGTAATATTTAAATCTTGAAGTGGAAATCTTTCAAAGCTCCTCTGGGGGATTTGGAATTAATGAGATGCAGGAGTCCAAATCTAGTAGGTGGCTTTGAAAATCTCAGATCTACATAATAAAAGAGCATTCTGCCTGGACTACTGGCTGCTGCTCTATGCCAGTCACAGAATTATGATCAATGGGGTTAGAACTGGTGACACTGGGCCCCCCTGCCCTGGAGCATTTCCTTTCTCTGCTAATACCAGAACACATCTGTAGCTTCCTTCTGAACAAATATCAGGGGGTAGCCGTGTTAGTCTGTATCTACAAAAACAACAAGGAGTCTGGTGGCACCTTAAAGACTAACAGATTTATTTGGGCATAAGCTTTCGTGAGTAAAAACCTCACTTCTTCGGATGC
>NW_020664498.1:3117710-3215344 GCF_002925995.2 Terrapene triunguis
TCTTGTTTTGTTCTTCGAGGGTTTTGTGCTTGCTGGCCCTTGGGGTTCTTTTCTGTTTCAAATAGGCCGGTTGCCTTTGCTTATTATCATTTGGATTTCAGAAGCCGTCAGGTGTGGGTTCCCATACATTAAAAAGTGTTGTTAATTATTATTTTTAGTGCGGGGGGGGGGGGGGGGGGGGGGAAAAATCCCTGGGTGGGAGAAATAATGTGAAGTAAATGAATTGCTACCTTTTCCTCCCCTAAAAATGTCAAGAGATGTGCCAGGAAGAGACAAACCGTCCCTTCTCCTTTTGATTTCAGAGGTGAGAGGTTTGAGGGCTAGAATCTGTAATGAATGGGGAATGCAGTACTTCCTCTGAAGTTCTGTGTACAGAGCAGCAGGAGCAGGAAGGTCCATTTGGAATTATTTGAAGATATCAGTTTAGGAGAGTATGTGGAGGATCAGGGGTGGCAAATATTAGAGTACGTGGGAGCCAAGGGTGGGAGTGCACTTAAATCAAACCCCACCAATATGATCACTATAAATCAAGGAAACCACCAGTTAGGTCAGCCTTCTTTCACATGCCTCAACTCTAAGCTAACCAATTAAAAAAATATAATAATTTAGGCTGGCTATTAGTCACAGCAAAAACAAAACAAACAAACAAACAAAAAAAACCATAGTTTTGTCTTGGTAAAAAATGCAAGCATCATCATTTTTGTTTGAAAAACAGGTAAAGGCAGACACACAATAATTAAGTTGTTTATGATGTGAAATTATTAAAAAAATACAGTTCCTTTATTTCACAATAAAATGGTTCAAAATTGTTTAGTAATAATTTAAGAAATACACCTCTACCTCGATATAACGCAACCCAATATAACACGAATTCGGATATAACACGATAAAGCAGTGCTCCGGGGGGGGCAGGGCTGCGCGCTCCGGCAGATCAAAGCAAGTTCGATATAACGTAATTCTAGTTATCTATATACCATGTGAAGAATGGTTAGACTTCCACAAGCCTATCCAGCGGTTCTGCCATAGGAATTGCAGCCCCCTTTAGCTCAGGGCTAGCCCTAAGCAATTACCCATGACTAGGTTTTTGGGTGGGAAGATCAAGTGGTGAGTTCCCTCGCCGTCTGCACTGGGGTGTGGGACTGGGCCCAATGTATGTGTGATGTTGGCCCTAATGCAATGTGTCTGTGTGGCCCACAGAGGCATTAATTGATCCTCTACTAATGCTTGCTAAGAGAGATCACCTTGGTGTCATTGGTGTTTCTGGAAGTGAAGGAGCAGGATTCCAGCCCTAGCTCTGTGTGACTTACATAGAAATTGTTGGTAAATGGTTCTACCACCCTAGTCACAAATTGCTGAGTCTACATAGGATAACTGGGTATAGAGGCTGGGAGAAATGTGGGTCTCCAAGTAGTTGTTTATCCTAAGGTGGTCTGTTTAGGCCAGTATTCAACTATGATCATTTTGAAGAGTGTAAGGTGGTTTATTTAGCTTCCAGGAACAGTTTAAAGAAATGGTTGTGTAATGTGACTTTGTGGTTCAGGGCCAGCTCCAGGGTTTTGGCCGCCCCAAGCAGCCGCCCCCCCAAAAAAGCCGCGATCACGATCTGTGGCGGCAATTCGGTGGGAGGTCCTTCGCTCCCAGCGGGAGTGAGGGACCGTCCGCCGAATTGCCGCCGAATAGCTGGACCTGCCGCCCCTCTCCGGAGTGGCCGCCCCAAGCACCTGCTTGTCAAGCTGGTGCCTGGAGCCGGCCCTGTTGTGGTTACAGAAGTGGTTCCGACATGTGGAAAGCAAAACAAACAAACAAATAAATAAATAAAATGCTTATACTGGCTTAATGCAGTTGGTCCCTCCAGGTCAGGGCTAAGGCATGTTGTTGCCTTAGCTTGTGCTGCTACTATCTGTGCTGTGCCTGTGAGGTGATCAGTCTCCAACGCACCTTCCTCTATCTTCTACAGACCCCAGGAAAAAACACAGCCCCTGCTATGAAGAGTTCACAGTCTAATGAGACCGAGATGCAATCTTAGGACAACCATTCAGAACAGGGGCGGATATGAAGAAATCAATACTGCAGATACTAGTGTCAAAGTGAATCTGAAGAAGTGGGTTTTAATGAAGGATGTGGGGAGTGTTTAAGTGCTTGTTGGCCAAGAAATGCGATATTGTTTCAAGCACATGGGTGAACAGGAATGAATTTATTCTTAACTTGTGAGTGAGCTTCTGTTATCTATTTTGACCTGTCTCTCACCACTCTGATATATTCATGTGCCCGTGTGTATAATATATAGTTTCTACATGTGTTTAATGCTGATAGTCAGCAATTTAAATGTTTTTTGAGATTTTTGTAAGGTTAAATAGTTTGAGCAGCTGTGGGTCACTGTTAATGAGACTGTAGTAATGAAGACTTTTCTCTCCCCAACTCTCTGCAAATTCATCCATGAAGTTTGTTTAGTCTCATTTATCTTTGGGAAAGCCCCCTTCTGTACTGCCTCCTGTTCTACAATTGCAGCTCTTTCCTTTCCAAACACAATTGTCTTGAGTTATTTATATTAACTTAAAAACATCCCTCCTGGGTGTAGGGCCGGGGAGAGAAACAGACTAAGTACAAGTAACTAGGGTTTTAGTTTTTGCAGTGGTTGTTTCCCATATGTATATAAGGTCTCTGGAATATGATCTGCAGAGATAAGATATGCTTTATGTATCATTGGCTCTTTGTTACACTGTCAGCCATAACACAGCAACTGACTTTTTGACCTTGGAAGTTTGGTTGAATAATGCTTAACTTTTCATACTGCCATATGGTTACATTGTTGGTGTATCTCAGATGCAGGGGGAGAAATCACTAGTGGCTCTATGCTATTCTGATAAAGGTGGAGCAGGAGGAATGGTTTAAGTCCAGTTAAATGACCTAGTTGAAGCATATACAGATCATAGGAAGGATAAACTAAAGGATAAAATTGCTAATTTGTTTTTTAAAGTTACAGAAGAGCTTTTGGTAGTAGTTTTTCTTCAGAGGTTCTGGAAATGCATCAACGAGATAAAATGTCAACTAGGAATGTCTTTAAATCTGCCCTATTTAGATGTCCCTACCCCTAGGAGTCAGTTATTTATGAATAAGAGGAACTGCTTAGTGGTACATGTTCAGAACAGGGCATGGGAGATAAATCCTGGCATTTATTCACAGGACTGGAATCTGTTTGTTAGTGTACCTTCCCTTCCACGTGCAATAGGGAATGTTTTGTTAACAATTTCACTGATGCCTCTATAAAACAAGGCTAGTTTCTGTGTAAGGTACCGCTAACTCACACACAAAGAGAACAGTGATTTCAGAATGTGACAACTGAAAACTAAATGAGAGTGTCTGGCTTTTAAACCCAAGTGAGACACTGTGTGACCTCAGGCAAAGTTATTTGACCTCAATGGGCCTTAGTTGAGCCAGCTGGAAAATTAAGAGTGGGGAGGAATTGTGAACTAGGAATTGTAAAATAGGAAATAGGTCAACTATTGTTAGGGCCATTTGAGATCTGTCTTGTATTAGTGTCTGTTTTTCATAGGCTTTCTTGTTTCAATAAGTCATTTATGGAGGCAAAATTTTGCAAGGGCTTTTTTTCTACACTGCATTTCCACCATCCAAAAAGTGAAGTAGAGCTGTGAATATGTAGCTTCAAAATCAAAAACGTACATACTGTAGAAAGAACAGATCTTTTGTAGTTTTGGCCCCATGAAGAGTCATTTTAAAGAGCCCTCGGGAAATGCGACAAATGAATAGAAATACTTCAGTAGCGTGTAGGTTATGGTATGGTCTACTGGATGGCATGGCAGATATTCAAGGTGTTTCATTTTATTATCCTCTCAGTCTTCACTGATTGGTTCACATCATCTTGGGCATGTGATAATAACCAGGTACGCTCTCTGCCCACAGTGTGGGCTGCACTACTACGAGCAGGAGAAATGGAAGCAGAGCTGTTTTTTCTCTCAGAGTTATTGGTGGGGGGGTGTGCGCAAATCCCTTCTTGGCCTTTTTAGTTTCAGACAACTTGCAAAGTATGATAGAAACATTTGCAGAATTATGTCAGATCCATGACAATAAACTAAAAAGTTCTATTTTTTTCTTTAAAAAACCCCAAAGCTAATCACAAAATATCTCAAGTCCTGAGATCTTTTGCAAATGAGGAGAAAGCAGAACTGGAACAAAGTTCATAATTTAGTGCAGGAGTTTGTGATCTCCACTGTGATTAGGTTGCACTGGTTCTGCATTCTATCATGCAGTTCACATGATTTTGCAGTTGAGATTGACCATCTAAGATGTATGTCTTTTGGTACTCTCAATGGGTTGGAAAGGAGACTGGCTCATCTTCTGGTATGTTTGTAATTATGAACTATTTGGAGTCCTCCAAAAGGATATAAGAATATAAGCACTCCTATGACACAACTGACAGCTCTTGGGAAATTATCTCAGAGAGTTGGTTGGAGCAGAAGGTTTTGTATGTGCTCCATTCCTCACACCCACATGTACAGTTTTATGGTTCACTGATGGTGTCAGTTATTCATCTTGCCACTACTTCAACTGGGTGCAAAGCCAGGAATTTCTCTTCCTATATGCTATAGGTATGGCTGTATATTTTGGCTGTTTATTTAATGAATGGCTTACAGGGCAGAAAGGGGAAAATAGCTGTCCATTTCGCTGAGAGCGGAGCCTTTGACATTCAAGTTCTCTAGCACATACTATGAAGACATTTGTGTTTTGAATATTAGACATGGGTATGTGTCTATCTTGCTCAGATTAATTGAAGTATAAGGCAGACATTTTAATTGCTCTACTGTTTTTATTTTCTGGGCTTATTCTATCCTTTGGTACATGGATGTATACTGCCATCTAAACCATCTTTTGGAACAGCTGCTGTGCAAAATAGTTCACTTCAGAGATTTTTTTAATATACTCATCAATACATCCCTACACATCTTTTAAAGTTCAGGGGTATCATAGCATACTACAAAGAATTAAGTCTCACGATTCCTCTGTGAGGAAGGGATTAGGATTAGCATCTCTCAACTCACTGCTAAAATAGGCGTTATACCTATACCCATTTACAGATTGACAAACTGAGGCACTAGAATGTAAGTGATCTGTGCAGTTCACATAAAGATTCTATAGCAAAATTAGAAAAAACTCAGAGAGTTGTGGCTCACAATCTTATTCTTCTGGTCATTAGGCCATATTTCAGAAGGCAGGTTTGACGGCTCACTTTTCAGATTGCCTCTGAGCTGGACATGTGTTCTCTCAAGAGCTTTATATTGAGTTTTCTCCTGAGGCTATTTTCGTGGTCACTGTGCCATAGAGTATGTTTGAAGAAAATAAATTATAAATGGCATTAGACATTTCCTGCTGTACATAATCATTAAGACCATGATTGTGCCTAAAACACCGGAACACCGGGTTTTTGATAGTGATCTTAGTGAGAAAGCAAGAGGTAGAAATTGCACAATAGAAAGATCATGTATCCAACATCAACATGTTTTTATAACGATTTTTATCTTTAGAAGCGAACTTTATTGCTTTCTGAAGATAAACTCTCAGAGCATTTTGCTAAGACCTGCATTTTGTCAGATCCTGCAATAAAGTACATAGCCCCACCAACCCTATTTCTTGAATCCTATTAGCAGCCGCATGGTGGTGATTCCTACTCTGGGGCAAGAATCATACTGAAGTTGTCACCGATGTTACCGAAGAAGTGATTCAAAGGGCTAGAAATGTGCATGACCCTAGTCTATCTAGGCTTTGTTGTAGAGTGAAGGCTGCAAGCATGCATGTAGCTTCCCATAGTGGAGCTCCTTTCTAAAAGGGCCAGATTAGCTAAACCTGGCTTAATGAACACATTCAGCCAATGGGCAGTCATCTGAGTCACAGAAGCAGACAAAAACTGGAACCTCATGGGAAGGAGACTTTTGCTGGAAAGGGGACCCCAGGCCAGAGGAAGTTTAACATCAGATTGAGTTTATGATTTTTTTTTTCTGGTAACTTTTGGTTGGGGTTATTCTTTTGTTTTGGTTGCTTCTTCTTTATGAGGAAAACATTTTTTTTCTCACCCTGATTGTCTGGAGTGTCCTTGTTATAAACTAACCTAGCTTCTCCATCTCTGACAGTTCCCTTCTGAAGTGTAGCTGGAGTAACTAGCTTTGTTCCATTTGTGAAGACAGTATGACTTGCTCCCAGGATCGCACTGTAACTAACCAAAATGGAGCATTTGTAAGTTTTTTTTTTTGTTTTGTTTTTTGGTTAATTCTCATGAGCATTTGACTGGGAGGCCTCCAAGGATCTGAGGTATTGCAAGACTTAGTGTTAGTTACTCGGTGGAAGGCATTCTTCCTTCTGTGACAGTGCTGAACCCACGCTCTACTATTGTACTTGAGGGCACTGTATCGACAGAGAAGCAGACTTTCAGATGAGATGCAAAACTGAAATCTTGACCACTTGCACTCATTAAAGATCCCATGATGCTTTTCCCAAGAATGAGTGCATTGAGAGATCTCGGATCCATTCAAGGGAGTACCCTTCCTCTCAAGACTCAATGTATCATCTCTTGGAGAAACAAAGTTGTCTTAGAAACATGCTGAAAATGAAGAATAAACTTAGCAGCTGAAACCTTCTGCAGGTATAATATGGAAAGGAAAAGTTAGAGCTAACTCTAATTAATAATTATTTACATTCCTGGGGTGGAAGCGTGGGGGTAAGGAAGACGCCAAAGACCTGAAAGTTTGTTAGAATGTTTGTGTGAGCTTTATTTTTTCATTTTCTTTTAGTGCAGTTGCTGATCAGAAGTGGATGCAGAGGCCCTGTCCTTGTAGGGAGATCAAAGTCCTCTTGTCAAAACCAGATGTTTGCAAGTTAGTGTTAGACTCTGCAATCCATGTCACTGACCCAGACTCATTCTTTCATTTTCCTTGTTTACAGAAGATTTTTAATGAAACAGCTTTGTCAGAAAATGGATGGTGAATAAACAGGATAGGTGTGACATACAGGGGTTACAGTTCTTTTGAGCACCTTTACTAGTGGAGTGGCTCTTACTTCCTTACTTTAGCAGTCTCCTCTCCAGCACTAGAAAGTGTATTGTATTACTGGAAGACTTAGTTTCACTCCTGGGGACTCTCAGTTCAGCATCTGAGGTGGCACAAGGTTACTTACTTATGGATTGGAGCAGGTTTGAAACTGTCACTCCTATTGTATAAATAAGGATTATGAGCCAATTTCTCTCACCCTTAATCACATTGAATGGTAACTTACCCAAGTAGCCCCACTGGAATGGATGACTACATTCAATGAGACTACTTGGGTACTATTCAGTGTGAGTAAGGGAGGCAGAATCTGGCCCTATATGTACAGGAAACATCTGTATCCAATTCATAGCAGCTAGAAGATGGTAGAAATGAAGCACCTGGGTTAGTATTTTGTGGAATATGCTGAACGTGTGCTGGGAAAAAAATGAAACATTGAGTGGGCTGTACACGAAATAGAGATGCAAACGTCTGTGCTGTCGTATGTTAAAGGATTATGGTTCCAGTTGTAAGGGATTTTTTTCCTAGGCCTCTAAGTGTATTCTGTTTCCTAATCTAGTGTCTGTCTACTGCCAGGGGAAAGTGCTTTCTTTATGGTAAATAGTACTTTGTTTGACTTCACATTTTTTTCAGAGAGATCCTGTACTCAGAAGAATCTCCTTCCCAGATCTCTGAGAGACAACTGTGAAAATAAACCTGTTAGTGTGGGGAATTTCACAGGCATTGCAGGAGGAATTGCCAGTGAATAATTCAATTGTAGTACCTCAGTGGACATAAGCTGCATTTTATGTACATTATTCTTCAGGAGTTCAATTAACTACACTGTGAAGGCATAGTGAGGTGGATACCAGGAACATGATTTTGGAAGTGTCCCCAACTCCTGTCATTATTTTAACCTGCAGGTGTGGTCCTGCCTACTGTCCAGCCTTCGTAATCTATATTTCTTAGTAACTCAGTATCAAGCATGCTGAAAATTACCAAAAATCAGTACTGAAAATAACTTTTTTTCATTGTAAAATCTTCCAGTTTTGTCCTAGAATAAGGACTCTCTCTTTTCCTTATTAAATAACGTGAGCAGGTGGGGGGAGTGGGGAAGAGTGAGACAGACACTGATTGAAATTAAAGGACAGCACATTTAAAATCAATAAAAAGAAATGCTTCTTTACACAGCATGTATTGGAGTTGTGGAATTCATTGCAATAGAAGGTCATCAAGGCAATCTGTAAAAGGACCACAATATGAATAGCTGTTAAGAGCAATTATAGCTACGGTATGATATGGGTAATTATAACTCAAACTACAGGAGGTGTGCATTTTGCCTGCAGGAGTCCAAAAAGAAGTTTTTCTTTTATGTTCAGCATTATGCAGTTGGACTGAGGCATGATGTGGGTACTTCCGTAGTATTTTTATTTCAGTAGTGGCTAGAGACCCCAATCAGGGTTCAGGGTTCCACAATTTTAGGTACTGTACAAACATATAGAAAGAGGCAATCCCCACCACTAAGAGCTTATAAAATAATTAAAAATGAAATGTAAAAGATGGATGTAATGCAAGGGGCGGGGGGAGGTCATGGTAACAGTAATGGACTCTCACCTTTCTTTGAATCATTGACTAACTGGCCAGCAATGGGGGCAGGATGGCAACACCAATGTTCTTCCTTGGAGAAGGGTGCACCTGTGTTCACTGGGGCTGTGTCTTGACCTATCATTTGTCTCCTTTTCACTTGTTTCCTCAATAAGTGGCCTAACTGCACCTGAACAGTTTTGTCAAGAGAAGTGCAGATTTTTGTTTGTTGAGGCCTCCATGCATGCTGCTTCCTTAAGCCACCTGCAGGGAGAGGTTGGGTGAGTTTTGGGAACAATGACATGTGTCTCCCTCAGCTTGGAGGCAGAACTCCTTTGCAACTGTCACTGTCTCCTATCCTAAAGCGATAACTCCTGAACTCTAAAGGGGCGAGGTGGGAGATCACCAGTAGAGCTGGAAAAACTCAGAACTTCCATTTCACAGGAAATGTTGATCCCCCCCCCCCTTTTTTTTGTTCTAAATCAGAACACAAACAAATATTTTGGAAAATTCTGAAAAAAATAGTTTCAAAAGTTTTGTTTTGGAAAATTTTCAAAACTTTATTTCAACATGAAATGTTTCTTTGGAATTTTATTTTGTTTTATGATTTTTTTATTTTATAATTGTTACATTATTTCATGTAGTAGTAATGAATAATGACATGCCATATGATATTACTACTGATGTGTCATAATATGACAATAATGGAAATATTCTATTTTTTATTTTATTTTAAAATCATTCTGAGCAGCTGTTTAGTTCTGATTGAAACATTTTATCTTATTTTCTAGAAAAATGATTCCAGACTTAACCTAAGGATATTGAACACAACTGCTCCTCTCATTAGTACACTGAGTGCTTATCTTCCTTTCGTGTTCAAAGTGTTAGTGTCAAACTGTTTCATTGCCACTAACAGGAAACACTTTCATCTAGAAAATAAGATGTTTCAATCAGTACTAAGTAGCAGCTGCCCCTGATGATTTTTAAAATAAAGTGAAATAAAAAATAAATTAATAGAATATTCAGACTAGTATATTATGTCATAATATGTTATGTATGTCATATTATGACATGCAGCAGTAGAAGTGCATAATAGGATATGACTTGACATGATGATGTCATTATGTACGGCTACTATGTCTGAAATAATGTAAAAATAAGAAAAGAAACAATGAAGAAAATAAATAAATTTTCAAAGGGCTCTCCATAGGGAGGGATATCAAGCAGCCAAAATAAAAGATACTACTTGTACGCATAAAGGCACTTCTGTGTTTAGAATTTAATTTCCCTGCTCTTATGCTTTGTCTTCAGCAAAGACAATTTGGAATAAGATATGCACAGTGGGGTATAGGTCTCATCATAAAACATCTTAATTATCTTGAAGATTTAAAGATCTGCAAATCCCACAGCTGGCCCAGGTAACAATATTTTGACCACACACCTCATGTAAGTTCAGGTTTTTAGATCCACCAGAGTAATCTCATGACCTTGGAAAATGCTTCTCTGTTAGCTTTCCTTAACACCGGAAGTTGCTTGTGATTATTAGAAAAGGTCCATCATGTAGGAGGACAAGTGGTTTCCTCTGTATGTCTAGGTGGATAAATAACATTATGGGATAGATATTTCCCAAGATCCCATTGACTTGTGCCTTTGAAAACCTACTCCTACCCTGAGTTTATCGCATTTTTAACAGAGCCAAGTGAAATTTTGCGGCTTTGCTTCATTTCACTTGTGCTCACATTTTCACTTTGTCAAACCACATAATTGTTTTTAAATCAAAATGTTTCATTTTGACATTTTTGAAACTAAAATTTCAGTTTGAAATGGTTTCAAATTCTTTAAAAAATGTATTTAAAAGATGTTTAGAAAACACAAATGTGTTGTTTCAGGTCAAACAAATGTTCTGTTCAACTTTACTTTTTCTTTTGCGACGTAAGGAAATTGCCTGTGAACCAAAGCTATTTTTCCAGCACTATTTGGAATAGCCCAATGGCTGTTCAGGTAGGGATCCCATCCTGCCTTGGTGGCAGGGTCTGTGATTGGGAAAACCTGGGGAGCACTTAGATACCCAGGCTGGTGAGGCCCTAGCCCGTGCCAGGCAATGCAGCTGGTGAAGATTCTGGTCCCTCACACTGGATTTAAAACCAAATCCATTGCACACACTCATTGCTATAATTAGTAACAGTGGGATTAAACAAGAACTGGCTGAAAAATGACAAGTATTTTTGTGAATTTTGAAATTTTGTTTCTGCATGTCAAAATCAACTTTAAAAAAAATAAAAAAAAAAGAATATTTTGGAAGTTTTGTTGTCTCCTTTCTTTTCCCTTTTTCCTGTTTTCCATTTTGCCACGGGGAAAAAAATGGGGATATGAAAACTGAATTTTTTTGTTTAATTTAATTTAATTTAATTTCTCGAAAAGTTTCTAAGAAAAATATCACTTTTTAAAAAAAGGGCCATTTTTCAACTACAAACTTCTTGACTGAAAAATTTCAACCAGCTCTAGTTAAAGTGTGTTTGGAGTGTGTGTTTTGGAGGCTCAGGTGTACAGACCTGTTTCATTTGCTTCCTCTTCCTTGCTGTAAGATGTGAAGCTGGGCAATTTTTTTGTTGTTGAAAAATTCTTTTTTCTAGGGCTAAAACTATTCAGTCAAAGGGGAAAAAATCAAAAGAACTGAAATATATAATTTAAACGTTTTGTTTCAAAATGTTTTATTGTGACTTTTCAGTTCAAAATGGTGTTTTGATTTCAAATTTGGCATATTAAAAAACAAAACAAAAAAGGATGAAAAACATGAAGTGTCCAGATAGGAAAAAAACTAAAAATTGTTCAGAGTCCATTCAAAACATTTTTTTTGTTCTAAATGAAATATTTTTGAGGATTTTTTTTAATTTGATGAAAATTTTTGAAAAAAAAATAATTATGGTTTGAACTGAACCAGGTTTTTTTTTTTTTTCATTTTTCAGTTTGGCCCTGACCCAAAAAATCCATTATTTGCTCATCACCATTGGGATGCCTTCACCCCATATATGGCTTGGAGGAGGAGTGAACAGGCTCAATCCTGTGCTTCCCAGTAATCCCTAGTACTGCACATTTCATAGGACTGTCTGCAACAGCTCTGTTGTGAATAAAGGTGCTGGAACTCTTCCAATAAAGCAGTCCCATTCCTGTGGATTAGTCCCTAGATTTCCTTATCAAAAGACAGCACTCCCTGCACTCAACTCTAAATGCTAGTGCCCAGCACAACACTGATGCCTAGGTATGAAGTCAGCCCAGGACTAACGACTCCTATGTGGCTCCATTAATTGAAAGACATTATGGAAATGAAAGGAGAAATCATCCCAGAAATTCAGGAATTGTGGAAAAACCATGAAGATCCCATACCCTCCTTGAGTCACTGCTTCAGAACAAGCCAGATACTGTATTCCACCTTGTCCTATGTCTCCTCCACTGCCCATTCTTTGCATTGCAGGATGGTGGAAGAGAGCTCATAAATAAACATTCAATGTCCCTAGCTAAAAAGAGGAGGAAATGTCAGAAAACACAAATATAAAATGCAAATCCAATTAATGTTGTAATTGAAGAAAAGGGGAATTCTCTTATTCTGTTACAGATAATGCCTCGGAATTCAGAACCTAGATTTACCAGGATTATGAAATAGGCCATTCATCAGATGTCAGCTTTAAAATACCTGACATTAATGGAAGGTAGAGCGATTGTCAAACATAACATTGTTTCAATATGCACTCCATTCTTATTGTAGCTGCCCCTGCCGTAGATTTCCTTGGCCAAGCTCCAATGGCATTCCCACTGGCAGAAGAGAGTTCAGACTTGGTTCATAGTTATTGTAATTTAACCCACTGCAGACTAATGACATTACTGCATTTTCCTTAGTGTTCAGGGGTAGCAGGTTTGTATAATTTTTGGTGGTGCCCAGAAAGGGTCCAAGTCCTGCCCCCCACGCCTGCCTTGTAAGCTGATATATATATTTTTAAATAATGTAAAAATGGACTGGAAACAATGTGTGTGTGTGGGGGGGGGAGGATGAGGGCTCTGGCTGGGGGTGAGGGGGTCTGGGGTGAGGCTGGGGATGAGGGGTTTGGGGTGTGGGAGGGACTCAGGGCTAGGGCAGAGGTTTGGGGTGTGGTGGGATGAGGGCTCTGGCTGGGGGTGTGGGCTCTGGGGTGGGGCCAGAGATAAGGAGTTTGGGGTGCAGGCAGGCTGCCCCGGGGCCAGGGCCAGAGAGGACAACACCCCCCAGCCCTCTGCCCGCTGGCAGCAGGGACGCTCTGGGGAGGCGTGCAGGAAGGTAGACGGGGCTGGGGGAGAGACACGGCCCCAAACATTGGTGGAGCTGTGCCCCCGGGCCCTGAATATTGCTGGAGCATGGGCCCCACGGGCCCATATAACTCACTGCCCCTGTTAGTGTTCACTATGCAGGAAGTCTGGAAAATGCTAGCACTCTAGAGGTTAAATGCAGAAAACATAATGTACTTGATTCATTAAAACGTAGAGACCCATGTTTGGTTTTGTTTTGATGCCATATTGTGGCTTGCTAATAGCGTTTCAGCACTCCCAACAGGATGGCCCTGGCTTATATTAATATTTGATTAGAGTTTAGAGTACTCAATATAACTTCTGGACAGCAGAGATTGCCATCCCTAGAATTGGAAGATTCTATTTCTGAAGGGGAATGGAGCAACATTTAGTGATTATTTCATATTTTCTTTTTAAATGCTAATCCTGTAGGGAAGGCTGTTTTATTTTTGATGGAAGAACTGTTTAAGATCTCAACTCAGTAACAGAATGGGTGCTGACAAAGATGTAAATGGTGGGATTTTCAAAATCACTTTGCATTGGTCTTTCTTGCATCTCATTAAAGTCCATGGTAAAACTCCCACTGATTTCAACAGAAGCGAGGCCACTTAGGTCAACACGGAGTACCTTTGAAATTCCCATTGTATCCTTACAGTGTACAACCAAGTATTTATAAATCACTTTCCTCCTTTATTTACTTGCACAGTTCCAAGCTCAGAATCCCTAGTTATTGCTGCAAAGTTAGACTATGTCACAAACATACTGAAGATCAGAAAACTGCGAAATCCTTTTTGGAGACAAAATATTTAAAAAAAAAAAAAATTGAAGACATTCTAATAACCTGTTCATGACCCCACATCTATCTGTCTTCATGGGAGGTAAGCCTGGACAACAGCTCTATGGAGGCTAATAATACAGTTCCTTATATATTATGGTTTGTGTATGTAACTAAAGACCTTACAAAATTGTTAGGGTCCCCATTCTGTCACTTCTATATATTGTGTTTAAATATACATATTATGGAGGCATCTATATTGGCTCCATGATTAACGATGCATCAGATTCCATCTTTGAAATTATTTTAAAAATTTGAAGGAATGAAGTCTAGCAGCTGTATTTGCATGACGGCAGTACATATGCTCACATATTATATCAATCTTGCAGAATGGTCATGAAAATTTGCTAGCCCATGTACAAAATCCACATGTCTACTCTTCATGTCATGATGATGATTGATGAAAAAAATGATATATTTATTCATCTGTAAATAAAAAATACTTCCACCTAGGTAAATGGTAAGGTTGAATTCTACACACTGAGCATACAGTATTTGTTTCCTAGGCCTTATGCAGCTGATTTCTTACTTCTGCCCGATAAGGCACAATGTGTGCGTTGTTGTTGGAAACATTTTGGGGTTTAGTGCGGTAGCCAATTGAAGATTTTGAAAAGGACCTTGTGATGTAATGAAAGGTAGAGAGAAAGAAGACATGAGGGAAGGGTATAGGGTTAACAGTGACAAGAACCCTTAAGAGAAGAACTCCAGGAATGGGTAGATACAGATTGAAGAAGTATCAGGTTGGGTCCCCCAGTACATCTGAATGTTGCTGACTAGAATTCCCATCTGGATTGATAACTTGTTTTGTGTATGCCTTAAGACTCGGTGGATAAGACGATGCTACAAAACAAGAGGACTGGCCTTGATCTATGCAAAGCAGGAGAATTTAGTAGTTTAAACTGGAGTAGACGGTGGCATTCTTTAATGAGGAGGTGTGGCCCACAGAAAGAAGAGGTCCCAGAATAAGAAGCTCCATGTTGATTAAAGCAGAGGCTGTGTTGAAGTTAAATGATTGGCCCAAAGTTGCATAAGTTCTGTGGTAGAGCTGGGAACTAAACCTGCACACGTAGAACTCTCATTATGCCTTAACCAGAAGTAAATTTTTCCTCCTGGACTTTGCATTCCCTACCATCCCAAAGAGGAACCAAGGAAAATAAAAGTGAGAGTTTTTAAATAACCAATATGTTTTTGCTGGCCCATTGTGTTTGTGGAACATTACAGAAGCGCTGTTTACATCTACCAAACCTATATGTTCATCTAAGAATTCATTGCAAGAGCCTGATTTGAATGAGGGGTTTCTTTAAGATACATTCAGCTTTGGACTGCAACCTCATTGGAGTTATTTCAGTAAAATAATTACCTGCCCACTCCCCTGCTCTCATTTGCACAAATGAAATTTATAAAGACATCATCACAATGCAACCATTATTGTCTATTTAAAAGTTTTCCTAAGAATTTTGTCTTTATTTTAGCAGTCCAAAACACACAACAACAAAAACCCAAACATACTGGTTTCTTATGTTCATGTGTGTGTGCATATACTATATATACCTACCCACTTCTTACTGTGCTGTCTATATTCTAATCTCGATTCTTTAGAAGCCAACTTGCAAGGGGCACAGAGGGGGTGGCTAGGGGTTACAGGAATCTTCTGAGTCTGGTAGGTATATTCTAGCTCACCAAAGAACGTCAGACAATGTCTCAAATAAAAGCCAGTGTCACACTGGTCAGATCAACATAATTGTGAAATGTGTATGGATGTTGTGGAAGGAGTTATGTATTGTGACATACCAGGGTACAATCTAGACTAATGAGCAGCTCTGTCACCCCTGCCCTGAAACCTTGGGTGCCTTTCAATGCTTTGCTGAAGTAACTACCACCTGGGCCACTCACAAACTGCCTTCCTATATGTAACTGTAGCCTGCCAGCCCCATTTGGGTTATACTGAGGCTCTGACCAGCCTTGTTTATACTTCAGGGTGACCCCAACACACCCCCAGTCATAGATTTCCCCCAGAAATGTATGTTCTGTACTTCCTAGGCTTCTCCTGAACAATACAAATTATATCAAGTCTGTTATTTTTTTAAAAGAATAATATGCACACCACTTGTCACTCCAAATGGAGTTTCCCAGACACTTCAATTAAAACACACTGGGTTAGATAAAATAATAAACAAGTTTATTAACTACAAAGAGATATAGTTTAAATGAGTTCAGGTAATGAGACATAAAAGTCAGAAATGGTTACAAGAAAAATAAAGATAAGATGTTTACTAATATCAAACTTAGCAAATTATATCATATTCAAACAAAGTTTCTCATCACATATTTTCAGCAGTCTTACTGGCCAAACCCTATCAGTAAGGACCCCTTCTCCTAGAGTTCAATGTAGGCTTCCTTTGTTGCTTCAGATCCAGTGAATGCAATGGGCAGGGAGAGAAAGAGGGGTCTCCTTGGGTGTTTGTTTCTCCTTTTTATAGTGTCAGTCCCTCTGTTGAAAAACATTTCCAGCTTGGCACCAGGAGACAAAAAGTCTATGTGGAAGGATGTTCCCTGCTGCTGTTTTTCTCACATGTTTGTGCTTTCTTTGTTTTCCTACATGATTGATGACTATTAACTATTTAAATGCAAATTATGCAGAACACATTCCTTTGTTTAGGACAGACCTCTTTGCCAACTTCTGTTTGGACAGGGCTGTGGAGTTGGGAACATGTGTTAATAATACCATACAGGGGTATCTTATAACTTCACATGCAATGTTGCCACACATATTTTACCAGAACAATAATGACCAGCAAATGACGAGCTTTCTAATGATACCTCAAAAGGCAAACTTTGTACAAAAATCATTACAATTGTGTGTAGGGTGTGAATACAGTGGTACATTCTCTCACGTGTATATATAGTGAAAATATGTTCTTAAAGTTTGTGTCTAGGTACTGGTCACCAGCAAAAATGAAAAAATAGGTCTTCTGTCAGACAAATATGTTTATCCAGCTATCTGTTTATGTGTAATTTGTTCTTGTTCACAATGAGTCTTCTATGACCAGTCTGAATTGAATGCAAATGAAGGATAATGAAAACTTCAGAAAGAAACTAACAAGAAGAGAAGAACACTGTGTGGGGAGGAGTTGGGGAAGGGAGGAGAACCTTATATTGAGGTGTACTACACAGATTTGCTCTACTATATTTGGGGGCAAAGACAATACCCTGACATCCCTCATCTAGGAAGTAAATGTACAGTTGGTTTGCTTCATTAAAATGGGTTCTCAACCAGGATTGATTGAAAATACTGGCGAGAACTTTGGGTGAGATAAACTTCTTCAGACAGGAGCTTAACCTGTTAGTTTAGTTTCTAGAAAGCATGTAATGAATTTTATTTTATATGTAACCATTTGTTTCCAGTATTCTTAGTCACTATCATTTGAATCTCTATTCTTTTAAAATAAACTTATTCGTGTTTTCATTATAAGTAGATCTAAGTGCTGTAGTATTAAGCAAAGTGGTGATCCTGAGTTGAATGTTATAAGCTGGTGTTGCTGTTCCTTTTGGAACAGTAGGCCTGGTAATGCTGTGAGAGTTCAGTGCATAAGGGGTGTCAGGGTTCCCTACCCACTCTGAACTCTGGGGTACAGATGTGGGGACCCGCATGAAAGACCCCCTAAGCTTATTTCTACCAGCTTAGGTTAAAAACTTCCCCAAGGCACAAATTCTTCCTTGTCCTTGGACGGTATGCTGCCACCACCAAGTGAGTTAGACAAAGATTCAGGAAAAGGACCACTTGGAGTTCCTGTTTCCCCAAAATATCCCCCCAAACCCCTTCAACCCCTTTCCTGGGGAGGCTGGAGAATAATATACCAACCAAATAGGTAAACAAGGTGAGCACAGACCAGACGCTTGGGTTTTTAGGACATTAAAAACCAATCAGGCTCTTAAAAACAGAACTTTATTAGAAAAAAGTAAAAGAAGCACCTCTGTAAAATCAGGATGGAAGATAATTTTACAGGGTAGTAAGAGTTAAAACATAGAGGATTCCCCTCTAGGCAAAACCTTAAAGTTACAAAAAACAGGAATAAACCTCCCTCTTAGCATAGGGAAAATTCACAAGCTAAAACAAAACATAATCTGATGCATTTCCTTGCTATTACTTACAATTTGTAATCTTAGGTGCTTATTTCAGATATGGCTTTAGGACAGGGGTCTCAAACACGTGGCCCGCAGGGTTATTTTCTGCAGCCTGTGAGCTCTTCGCGGCCCCCCGCCCTCCCCCAGCATTTACCTAGAGCGGCTTCGGCCCGATGCACACCGGGGGCAGGGCAGGGTCCCTGCTGCACCCCGCACCCTGACCCCCTGCCCTGAGCCCCCTGCTGCACCCCGACCCCCCTGCCCTGAACTCCTGCTGCACCCCGCACCCCTCCTGCACCCCAACCCCCTGCCACGAGCCCCCTGCCACATCCTGCACCCTGACCCCCTGCCCTGAACCCCCTGCTGCACCCCAACCCCCTGCCCTGAGCCCCCCTGCCGCACCCTGCACCCCAAGCCCCTGCCGTACCCCTCACCCCTCCTGCACCCCAACTCCCTGCCCAGAGCTCCCACCACACCCCACACCTCTCCTGCACCCCAACCCCCTGCCCTGAGCCCCCTGCTGCACCCTGACCCCCTGCCGCACCCCACACCCCAACTCCCTGCCCTGAGCCCCCACCACACCCCACACCTCTCCTGCAACCCCTTGGGGCAGGGAGGGGGCAGAGTTGGGGTGGGGATTTCAGGGAAGGGGTTGGAATGGGGGCAGGGAAGGGGTGGGAAGTGGGGCAGAGGCGGGGCCTCATGGAAGGGGTGGAGTGGGGGCGGAGCCGAGGGCGGCAAGGGGGAGGTGTCAGTAAACACGTCCCTCGGGCCAATGTACTAGTCCTCATGTGGCCCTCATGGTCATTTGAGTTTGAGACCCCTGCTTTAGGAGATGTATTTTTCCTGCGCTGGTCCCTCTCTGTCCCGGAGAGAACAACAAACAGAGCACAAAACAAAAACCTTCCCCCACACATTTGAAAGTATCTTCTCCCCTTATTGATCCTTTTTGTCAGGTGCCAACCAGGTTATTTGAGCTTCTTAACCCTTTACGGGTAAAGGAGGGATTTTATACTACCCTTAGCTGTATGTTCATGACAAGGGGCTAGACCAGGGGTGGGCAAACTATGACTTGTGGGCTGGATCCTGCCCACTAGCCATTTTAATCTGCCCCTCGAGCTCCCGCTGGGGAGTGGGGTCTGGGGCTTGCCTCGCTCCGGAGCTCCAGCCAGGGAGCAGGGTTGAGGGGCACTCCACATGGCTTCCGGAAGCAGCGGCATGTCCCCCCTCCGGCTCCTACGCGTAGGGGCAGCCAGGGGGCTCAACTCCACACGCTGTCCCCACCCCAACTGCTGCCCCCACAGCTCCCATTGGCTGGGAAATGCAGCCAATGGGAGCTGCAGGGGCAGTGCCTGCGGACGGGGCAGTGTGCAGCAGAGCCGCCTGGCTGCACCTCCACGTAGGAGCAAGAGGGGGGACATGCCGCTGCTTTGGGGAACTACTTGAGGTAAGCACCACCCGCAGCTTGCACCCCTGAGCCACCCCCCCATGCCCTAACCCCATGCCCCAGTCCTGATCCCCCTCCTATCCTCCGAACCCCTTGGTCCTAGCCCAGAGCACCCTCCCACACCCCAAACCTCTCATCCCCAGTCCCCCCGAGCCCTCACCCCCCTCCCGCACCCCACTCTCTCTACCCCAGCCCCCTCTCACACCCTGAACTCCTTATTTCTGGTCCCACCCTGGAGCCTGCACCCCCAACTAGAGCCCTCACCGCCTCCCACATCCCAACTTTGTGAGCATTCACGGCCTGCCATACAATTTCTATACCCAGATGTGGCCCTTGGGCCAAAAAGTTTACCCACCCCTGGGCTAGACACTGCAGGGAATGTTCCAAGTATTCTGTGTTTGTTGCATGCACATCATTACCTGTACAGAGAGGGCGAGACCTGTGGAGACCTGGAAGGCAGTGCTTGTGTTCCCAGATGCTGTTTGTTTCAGGGAGCTCATCCGCGGCCGGTACAGACAAGACTGCTTCATGCCAAGGACAGGTGGGGGTGAGGTGCTTCACAACCCTGGGCATCCCTGGGGTGAGTCACACCTACATATCTGTTTAGTCATAATGTGTCAATCTTAGGGAACCTACCCTGATTACTTTAAACAAATTATGCATCACTTAGAGCAGAATAGGCCTGAATTTGAATTTCGTGTTAAGACCCACAGCAGGAGATTTATCACTGAAATGTAGACTTGTCCTGTATTTAATGCTTAGTGCTTCATTGTTACTCATGGGTTCATTATTCATAGATTTTAAGGATTGAAGGGACCGTTTTGATCACCTGATCTGCCCTCTGTATTATATACATTATAGAATGTCACCCAATAATTCTTCCACTTACCCAGTAACCTGTAGTTTTGTGATTTTTGAGATGCTCATTGCTTTACTTATTGAAAGGTTAGCAAATCCTGAAAAATTTAATTAATTTTTACCAGAAAATGTATGGGTTTGCTATTTGTTGTTCATTTTTCATTATCTGTTCTTCTTTTTTAAAAGTTTCAGATAGACAATAAAGGAGTACAAACAAACATCATGTGACGTAAGTGACTAATCACGCATCACAAATAAAGAAGAGGAAGTAGCCAAAATGCAATTCTGAACATCCTTCATGCTGACTTACTTTTGTTCTCATAAGCTATTTGGTGAATACTTACAAATAACTAATATGTTAATAGAAATTGTGATTGGTTTGTGAACAATTAATGAATAGGAAAGTATAGGAGACTTTCCTGTTGCTAACAGAATTATATGGAGGTTAATGAGGTTGCACAGGTGTAACTAAAACCCAAACTTGGCCCAGTATGTTTGTACATACATATGTATATGTAGCTCGGTGTGTGTGCGTAGTGTTCCTCAGGATGACAGAACAGGATTGGCTTTGACACCTACATAGGTTACTATTGTCCCTTTAAGCCCTCCATTTTCTTTATGTAGTTCATTCATGGCACAGTGCATTAACCTCAGAGCCTTCCTTTCTTCCAGAGTGCCTTGAAACCGTAGGGGTGTTTTCTAGTGAGCGCAGATAAAATAAATGCTATGCATCTTCTGATGTGTCATAAAATACACTCATGCTAGTCTGTGAAAATTGATATTTATGATTCAGAGTGGTATTGTTCCAGAATTAATGGGATACTAAACTTAACTGAATGTTCCAGATGGAGGATGGTGTAAAATAAAATAAAGCCAGTCTTGATCATTTGGGGCTGGTTAGTGCAGTACGTCAATCTTGAGTAAGAGGCGGAAGGTGGGAGATACTTATCAACCATTTCAGGGGGGAGAAATTAAGGGGGGAGCAGGAGTGGAGACGGGTAGGAATTAAAATTGCCTCTCCAAAGATTTGGGGGTTGTAGTTTAAATAATATATTCTAGTAGCACAGTAACATTTTACTATAATCCCTAATATTTAGGCCTTTCTATGGTGGCTGTAAACATTTTCTGGGACTTGAATCACATCTCCTTGAGTCCATTCTTTGCTCTGACATTGATTTTCCACGTGAGCCTCTCTGATCTGTGCATGCCTCATTTTCTCCATCTGTAAAATGCAGATAATGCTCGCCTGCCTTCAGTCTTTGGATCAAAGATGTAATAGAACAATGTGTTACACAAGGTTAATTTGCATTAAAGTAAAGGAAATTTTAAAGAAATATCCCCTATAGAAGTCTTATAGCATAATTGTTCATTATGAGGGATTTACAGATATAACAAACACAGCTGAGCCACTCACAGTAGCCACAATATAATTAAGTTCAGTATCCTCAGGAGAAGAATCATATCATAAACTTAGCACTGTGACACTAACATTTAGAAAGCAGAATTTCAGAAAAAGGAAGACACTTGTTTAAAAAGGCCTTAACACCAGACGTAAGGAGTAATGTAAGGAAGTAAGAAGACAGGCATACCCTTAAACAAAGCAAACAAACAAAGGAAGCAGGGATGCAAAATAAAAACCTAGTATGGTTACATGACCAGGTCAAGAGTTTGTTAGTGCCAGCTAGGTTTTGTTCAGAAAATGGAAATCCAGCTCTAGTGAAGCCACAATAAAATATTTGTTCTTCTTTGAGTGATGATCCCTATCTGGCTTCCAGATGTGGGTGCGCATGTGCGCCATGTGCCAGAGCTGGAACTGTTCACAGTCATATCCATTGTGCATCATGCGTCGGCCATGTGGTGTGTCTGAGGTTTTAAGAGACTGCGCAGGTTGACGCCACTCCTATTCCCTTGTACTGCTGCATGACCAGAATCGGAACCCCTGTTCCTCAATGCTCTTAGCTTGCTAAGAGAACTCTTCTCCATTCCTTCTGTAAATATTTTTTTCTAGTTTTATATAGTTGTCTGCCAGTTTTTAGTCAGCTAGGGCTCCCCTGTTGGACTTTTTTCCCCTTGCAGGGCACTCCCCCATTCTGGGAACTACGCCCTGGCAAGCTAACTTCAAAAGCTGTGCTTCGTGCCTGTGCTCCTTCTCTGTAAGCAACAAGCCCCAACGCTGTCTCTATTGTCTCTGCAAAGCCCACGTACCTGGCCCCATACCCACCCCCAACTGCGGCCCCAGCGTCAGCCCCTTTACCTCTGTCCATGTTCCCCCCTCCCAGAGCATGGCCCCGCTCCTGACCCAGGCTCCGGGGGTGGGGTGGGGAGGAGGCATGGACAGGGAGAAGTGGGGTGCACAACCCTCAAAAGTTTGGGGACCACTGTTTTAGTAGCACCGGCAAGTAGCACCATAACATTTTCACTATATCCCTAATATTTAGGCCTTTATATGATGGCTGTACGCACTTGCTGGGACTTAAAACTTTCCTAAGGTTTAGGGAACTCTGAAGTAGGTCTCCTTGAGTCCATTCTCAGCTCTGCCATTGATTTTCTGTGTGAGCCTCTCTGATCTGTTTGTGCCTCACTTTTTCCATCTGTAAAATGGAAATAATGCTCACCCGTCTTCAGTCTTTGGATCAAAGATGTAATAGAACAATGTGTTACACAGCACCAATGCTGTCTCTGTAGTCTCAGTAAAGCCCATGCCATTGCCCGCTGCTCCATCTGCTGCTTGTTCCTGTCTTGAACTCAGGAAACTAGGGAACTTCACCTCTGCAAACCGCTGATAGGGGAGGCTATGTGCCCACATGTGCAATCGGCTCTAGCACCGATGGATCTGCTGGAGGGATGCCCATCATCGACGGTGAGCACCTCCTGAGCCCTTCCTGTACAGCAGGGGTTCTCAAACTGGGGGTCGGGACCCCTCAGGGGGTCATGAGGTTATTACATGTGGGGGTTGCGAGCTGTCAGCCTCCACCCCAAACCCCGCTTTTCCTCCAGCATTTATAATGGTGTTAAATATATAAAAGTGTTTTTAATTTATAAGGGGGGGTTGCTATGTAAAAGGGGTCACCAATACAATAGTTTGAGAACCACTGCTGTACAACATCAGAGGTATTGATGCAACTGCTAAAGCCCCACTGTGCATATAAGAAACATGGGCATGGGCATAAGGGAGGCTCACTGATGGGAAACCACCGCTACATACAGCATTGACTTCCCGAGATGTGCTAGGTCGCTTTGACAATGCGCTTATCCTGCCTTCCCTTCCCCTCCCCTCCAAGGACCATAGTCAATACCAGGACCTACTCCAACGCATAGCTGTGACTCTCAGTGAAAGATGTTCAGGACCCACAGAACCAGTTCCTGGACATCTTGTAGCCTTCTGGGACTTCCTGCATTGCCATCCCTATCCACAAAGTCACCTTGCAACCAGCTCGAGCAGTCTGGCCCACCCAGGCTTCCTGTGTCCCTACCCCGAAGTGGGTGGAACACTGCTACTTCCTGCCATCTAAGGGTATTTACTCCCCTGCCCCCGCCCCAACTCGCTTGTGGTTCACGCAGCAACTGAGCACGCCTGGCAACGACACCTCAATGTCACCCCTCCTGATTAGGCGGTGAAGAAGCTTGACCTGCTGGTGCGCAAGGTCTGTTCCTCCGTGGGCCTCCAGCTCCATGCTGCCAACTACCAGGCCATCCTGGCCAAGTATGACTTCCTCTCTTACTCCAAGTTGGCAGAGTTCCAGGCCTTTCTCCTGACAGAGAAACAGCAGGATTTTCAGGCCACACCTTTTTCACTCGCTATGCCATTGCCCCTGCAGCAGTGGCGGATGCGGCATACAGACCGTGACTTCTTGAGAGCCCTTGCACCCGCCTCCATGCTGAGCAAGGCTCGCTACTCTCCCATGTCTGGAATATATATAGGGAGCATTACTTGAAAAAGAAGAGGTTACTTACTGTAACTGGATATTCTTAGAGATGTGTGGTCCCTATCTGGATTCCAATACCCACGCTCCATCCCCTCTGCTGTGGGCTCCATTGCTTGCTGGTAAGAGGGACCTGGCATGGTATCGACCCATACAGCCTCTTAAAGCGTCGGACACACCATGTGGCTGACGCATGTGCAGGTCAATGGACTCTACTATGAACAGTTCCAGCTCCGGCGCATGGCACGCATGCGTACCCACATCTGGAATCCATTTAGGGACCACACATCTCGAAGAACCTCCAATTACAGTAAGTAACCTCCTCTTTCAAAACTTTCTGCAAGGAAACTGAAGTTTTTCATTTTCAGGTTTTCCTGTGAAAAATTTTATTTTCACAAAATTGTGTTTTTCGGTGGGAAAACTTTCCACCTGAAAAACTTTGACCAGCTCTACATATCTATTACATTACCTAGTAACAATCATGGAACAGCCCCTTACTCTCTACTACAGAGTTAATGTTGAACTAGAGCTTTGTCTGAACTTTAGTATGAAAGAAAACCTACTTCTTGAAATCCAATATATAAATATGTTAATGTAAACTCCAAAGTACACAGCTTCCCCACCCACCCTTGCTTTCTAGGTACAGCTTCCTCACAGTGACAATTTTGAAAGGACTATCTTTGAACAAATTTCAGTTAAATAATCAACTAATTATTTTGAGAACTGCTGTCACTATTGATAATTTTAAAAATATGTTTATATTGAAATGCTTTATCTGTCGGCATTTTCAATATTAAAAAAAATAACCCCTATGAACTGCACAGGCAGCTACTGAGGTGGATGGGAGTATAGCAACAGCACCAACAGGTCTTCAGTGAATATTTCTTGGCTCTTTCATCCTTCTTTTGAGAGTTAAGTTCCAGAAACCTGCTACTAAAAAGAAAAAAAAATTTTTTATCTCAGGTGCTGGGAACTGAATGGAACACTGAGAAATAGTTTGATTTAATGTAGCTATTTTAACCATTTTAAATTAATTTAGTGCTCCTGGAAATGTGCTGAATTTGAGAGTCTTGAGGAGTTGGGTCTTCAAGACTAGTTATCCATAAGATTACCTCACATCCATATGTCTTTATTCTGACCTGGAAGGACCATTTATAGGGATGAGAGAATATTTTAATCTCCACACTCCTTCAGTTCTTGGCTTCTCTGCTGACAGTGCTAATAAAAGAGCCAACTGTGATGGTGGTTTTAGTGATGTGGATATCTGTTCCCATGGGATAGATGTCCACTATGATAAAACATCAACAGCTATCAAGAAATACACTACAAACCTGCCCCAGATTTGCACTAGTTCATTACAGGTAGTAGGTTCTGATTTCATTTCTAAATCCCTGAGACATCTTTATTTAATAGGCACTGTATCTACTTAGAAGCTACTGTACCTACTATTTGTGGCCCATTATGTTTGTTTTTGTATATCAATTGTTATATTGTAATACATCTTAGACCTTCCGTTGTTTACTAAAGTTTCCAGAGTCCCAGTGATATACTGTAAAATCAAGTCATCTGAGGCAATAGGCGAGAATGCACAGTTGTCTAGTAATGTCATTTCAGGAAGGACAAAGGCAGGGAATAAAAAAATCTAATTCCTTGAAGCCTCACTGAGACTGAACAAGCTCTTTTGGTAAATTGCAGGGTTAGCATAAGGAAGTAAACATTATGCCACTTTGTCTCCCCCATCCAGAAATCCCCGTGAGGGAATTGAACATCTTAAAATAAGTCTTGGGAGGTGTAATAGTCCGGTGCAGGAGCTGTGCCCTCTAAGGGGCCGTCGGGAGCCAGGCCGAGTCACTACACGGCCCCCCAAGTCAGTCCTCGGGTACCGAAGGTCTTGGGGTTCTGCCCCTTAGGCAGGGGCTAAACGAAAGCACAAGGTTAGATAGGCCCAAACGCTAGCTCAGGGCGGGGCCACACACAAGGGTCTGAGGGGCTCAGAGCCTTCCTACAGGCTGAGCCAATACCGCAAATAACTAAGCCCCTGCCCTCAGTCAGGGCGGGGCACCTAACCCTTAGGGTTAGGGATTTTGGGCGCCAGTCCTTGCCTCAGGGGTTGGGCAAGAACACTAATCTCTGGGCTCAGTCCTTGCAGCAGGAGCTGAGCAATCACAGTTAGGTAGCCCAGGCCCTTAGTCAGGGCGGGGCAGCAAACAGTAGTTTCAGGGGAGGCTCAGTCTTTGCGGCAGGAGCTGAGCAAACACAGTTAAATAGCCCAGGCCCTTAGTCAGGGCGGGGCAGCAAACAATAGTTCGGGGGCGCAGGTCCTGGTAGCAGGAGCTGAGCGCTTTGGGGCAGTCCTTGCCCTAGGCGGGGAGGAGGAGAGACTGCCACCCGGTGTGGGGTGGCAGGGGGGAACACAGGCCCACCCACTCCACTGTGTTCCAGCCCGGGGCCCTATCCGCAGCAGTCCGTCTGCTACGGGGTCAGTGGGGATCCTGACCGCAACACACTGACATCGGTTCGGGGTCTGCTATCCCCGGGCCACTTCCCATCTCCTCCTCCCTCCATTGGTACCTGTTCCTCGCCGGGCTCGGCAGCGGGGTCCCACACCATAGGCTCCTCGGTTCGCTGAGGGTTGTCTAGGTCGGGCTGCTCCTCCGGTCTCGGGTCAGGGGGCCGCTCCTCGGGGTACCGCTCTCGGGGCAGGCTCGGCCAGTCGGCCTCGGGGTACCTGGCTCTGGGGAGGCTCGGCCAGTCCGCCTCGGGGTACCTGGCTCTGGGGAGGCTCGGCCCGTCGACGTCCGCGTACCTGGCTCTGGGAAGGCTCGGTCTCGCCGGAGCCCGAGCAGGAGCGTCTGGTCTCTCCGGCCGCTGGGCTCCAACTGAGTGCTGGGGCTTGGCTTTTATACTTCCTGTCCCGCCCCTTGACTTCCGGGGGGGCGGGAACAGGTGCCGGTGGCTCCGCCCACGTCCGGGGGGGCGGGAACAGGTGCCGGTGGCTCCGCCCACTTGGGTGCCTGTTCTGGCTCCTCTCTCTCAGGGGCCGTCGGGAGCCAGGCCGAGTCACTACAGGAAGTATATACAAATTTTAAAAATTGGTGGTGGTGGGTGTGTGATAGAGAATATAAATGGATGAAATCCTAGAAAACTGAATTTGTAGTGTCCAGCGCAGTAAGGTCCACAAATTATCTTGCATTTATCTCCTGAAGGCCTTTTTTCCCCAGCCTCCCTAAAAATTAAGATACAGATATGCTATCTAGCACAAACAAATCTTAAATACTGGCTGTCAAAGTGGCTTTACATTTTTTTCTGCCTTTTTAATATTCAGTATATTTTAGTTTTTGCTTGTACTTAGGTGGCAGGAGTTGATTCTCTTTTAGAGGCTAGATGAACACTATCTGATTGTTCTAAATTATAGGCATGTGATTGAAAGCATAATTCTCATCCATGTGTCTGTGTTATATCATGTATGGTGTATATTTATCAGTATATACCCTGATGGAAAACATCTGTACAAAGATAACTTTTTAAGCCATCCTAGAAGATTTAATAAAAATGTATAGCTGAGCAACAAAATTCTATAGGAAGAGTCTTTGGGGTCAGGGGAGAGAAAGAGAGGATCTCATTCATTTATATTATATAGGTTTTTAGAATAATTTCTAGAAAACTATTCAGTTTCCACAAGACCCTATAGGTCTCACAAATGAGTTGTGTGTGTGTTTTCACAAATGGGTTGTGTGTGTGTGTGTGTGTGTAAAATATCTATTATATATAATTTTCTTTTCATATAGACGCACCCACATGGAACATATTCCAGGCTGTGTCTGAGCTGCACATGGTACAAGAGTGGTGTGCATGTAAAAAAGGCTTTAAACAGAGGGGGCTCTGTAGAAAATAAAATAAAATAAAATGGAGCAACAGGCTGCATTAACATTTCTGTGGATTCCTTGCCAGTTAGATGGGGGGAAGATGAGACATGTCTGACAGCCCCCGGTTCTGATCCTTGTACTACCACAAAGTCAGCATGCCACAAAGGGTCTTCATGGGGTCTGGTGTTGGGGGAGGGTTCTGGGGAGTGGGTGTGATAGACTTCCCACACAGATAGGAGGAAATCCTGCCAAGTGTTAGATATTCCCTGTAGGTACTCCTCCCAAATAGCAGCTTTGTAGTCACAGGCTGCCTGGCAGCCTCTCCTCCACTCTTGCTTTCCCCTACAACCAGTGGGGAGCCGGGGGGAAGAGAAGAAGATTGGAGTTTTAGCTAGTGTAGTGACTCCCAGAGAGGCAGGTCAGAGCTGGAAAACGGTTGGGGTGGGGACAGGAAATTGAGGGGTTGGAAATTGAGGAGAAGGGAATTGGTAACAAACTGGTAGGGTCCTACCAAATTCACAGCCATGAAAAACATGTCACGGACCGTGAAATCTGGTCTCCCCCGTGAAATCTGTATAGTAGAAGGTGAAAGTACACAAAAGACCAGATTTCACAGGGGAGAGCAGCGTTTCTCAAACAGGGGTCCCAACCCAAAAGGTGGCTGGGAGGGGGTCGCAAGGTCATTGTAGAGGGGGTCACAGTATTGCCTCCTTTACTTCTGCACTGCCTTCAGAGCTGGGCAGCCGGAGAGCGGTGGCTGCTGGCCAAGGGCCCAGCTCTGAAGGCAGCAGCACAGAAGTAAGAGCGGCAATACTGTGACCTCCCCCCCACCCACAATAGCCTTGTGACACCCCTGCCCCCACAATCCCTATTTGGGTCAGGACTCCTACAGTTACAACACCATGAAATTTTAGATTTAAATAGTTGAAATCATGAAATTTACAATTTTTAAAATCCCATGACCGTGAAATTGACCAAAATGGACCGTGAATTTGGTAGGCCCCTACAAATTGGGGAGAAAAGCATTTCTGGATAGAGCATGACAGGTTATGAGAGGGGAATGTTGCAGATTGGAGGGGAACCTTGAGAAAGGGAAAGGAGCAACATAACAATTCATCCCTCCCCACCAGGAGGCATTCTGCCTTGCCCCTCAGCTCTGAACAGTGTCACTCCAGGAGCTCCTCACAACTTGGCAATGCACATGAAGTTAATGGAAACAATTGGTGCACAAGTGAAGACTATTTTTGTGAAGTATAATCATTTTAACCTGACGGTGTCCCTTTAAATTGTCTCACGCTCCTTCAGAACTGCACATCAGTTTGCAGAACTTTGTTCTTCTGAAGATGCCTCCTACTTTGGAGAGATTACAATAAATAGAAAGCTATTTATATTAGAGCTGTAGCAGACTCTCTGCATGTTACTTCAGACAAACTACAGAATTAGTGGGAAAGTCGGGGGGAGGTTACTTTTGCAGATAATATATTGCTGTCAGTTCCCACGATCTGAAACACCTTTGCAAAGGTCCTTACTTTATGCCATATAGCTCGTTGTAGGACTCAGTCCTTGAGGATTACTCAGATAGGTAAGGATTGCTGGATCAAGCTCATAATTTCCAGCTTCCTTTCTGTAGCTTTGTCTTGGTGATCACTACTGAGTTATTAGCGATAAGTTAATTATAAGGGATAAGGGCTATTATTTTCAATAGGTCTTTTAAATTTGGTGCAGTAAGTGCCATCTCTGTTGTTTATCGTTTTTGTGTGTGTGATGACCACTTTTATTATGGACAACTACCAAAGGTCTATATTTACAGGAAACTAGAAAATTAGTCCAACTGTAGTTACCAGCTCCATTTACTATTTTTAAAGGACCACTTTTTCTTATAAATGAGAAATGCCATTTATTTTGACTCACTCTGCAGTGCATTCATGGGAGAATGGGCCTCTTAGTATGCTAAGCATCTATTATTTATGAAAATTTTTAGTTGGTGATGAGAAAATCCTAATTTGGATTTGTACGGTGTCTGAACAGCTTTAGTTTACATTGATTTTTTCCCCTGAAGACAAAAGGTTACCATTGCAGATGTTGGTGAGACATGATGTACGTGTAAAGTATTACAATGGTGCCCTGCAAAATATAAATGGTTTGGCAAATGCATCCTGTACTCTCTAGTATAAAAACTTGCCTCCCTTTTGCAAAACTAACTCTTGCATCTTTAACCTATCCTACTATTTGAATTCACTGAGTCTTTTTTCTTGTTTTATTACCATTTGTTTGGCTTCAAAGCAACAGTGATACGAAGGTATGCAATTTAGTAAGTAGTTAGGCAGTTAACCTTCAATATATTCTGTGTTGCTATGCAGGTAACAATGTTAACAGGAAGTAATACACAGGTATTAACAGTTCATTATTTCACTGGTAGTTGGAAGTCAAGCTGGGACTTGGTGCAATAAATCAATTTCTAATCAAGCAGCAGGTGGACGTGCAGGCTTAAATACAAAATATACAAAATAATATTGATTTCTTAAGAATGGATTCAATAAAATTCATAGGTCGGGGGATGAAATTCAGCAGCGTGAACTGGAGATGTATGGGGGGAATACAGGGAGGGGAGAGAAAGAGCAGCTGTGCACATCTATATGGTGTGGAGAAGGTAGAGGTGTTAATGTAGATCCAGTGGTCCCCCTGCCTCCCCATCCTCTGCTGCAACAGCAGGCTCAGAGTTGTGGGGAGCTGCTCAATAACCCCTATAGGTTTGGGGTGGATTTTATTTTTTCATCCCCTCCATTCTCCTCCATTACAGAGCCCAGCTACTTGGGCTCTGTGTGGGCAGAGTGGATTTAACCACCAAAAAAGGCCCAGCAACCACCAACCATAATCATTATATCAGTAGGAAAGAAGTCTTTATCACAGAGCCATTATTTGTTATGCACTACAGCTCGCTATGAAAAACTGTGGACTATTGCCTGCTGTCTTTCCCAGCACGAAGATCCGTCAAAATGCATGGGAGTTTTGTTGGTCGATAGATAGCAGGATACAGTCCTCTCCTAAGGCCAAATTCCCTCAGATCCATAAAAGTGGCCCTCTTTGATTTCAGAGGGAGCCCCAAATGTACCCGAGGCCAGAAGCTGGCCTCTTGCCAGCCTCTCTGTAATAATAATTTCCTGAATTATGCAGTTCTTTGTCCGTGCTTCCTTCTCAAAGGTCTATTGTTAATTATTGTCACCGCTAATTATCCTGCAAAGGATTACTCACTGGAGTATTCCTTACTCACCTAAGCAATCTCATTTAAGTTACTGGGTCTAAGAACACAGGAACTGGCATGCTGGTTCAGACCAGTTGTCCATCTAGTCCAGAATCCTGTCAAAAACAGTGACTATTACCAGCTTTTCAGAAGAATTGCAAGAAATCCTACAGTGTAGTCATGGGGAACATGGCTCCTAGGAAAACTTCCTCCTAACCCCCAATAGCTATAAATTGGGTAAACCCTGAAATATGAAGGCTTTTAATTTTTCCAAAATCTCTTATTTTTAACATTTATTGTTCTAACTCTGGAAATTCTTGTTATCTATATAAAGGTCTAAACTCTTCATGTTATCTTGTGGCAAAGAGTTCCACAGGCTAATTGTGCATTGTGTGAAGAACAAGGACTGTGTGTTCATAAGGATAATTCACATTAGTAGGTTTTTAGGATCATGCCTGTAATTAGTTATTATTTCTGTTTTAGTTATATTAAATTTAGATTAAATTACTTTTATATTTTGTTTCCTTTACTATCTAACCTAATCTTAAACCTCTCTAGGGATGGAGCCTTATCTCTTTCCCTTTTGACAGATTATTCCATTGCTAAATTGCCTTTGCTATTACAATTTTATATCTAATGTCTATCCCAAATGTTTCCCTTAATTTGTTTTAAAGTAACCAGCTATTGTACCTTCTTATACAGTTCTCAGCAGTTGTAATCTTTCCCTGCTCCTGTATATTGTTACCTCTCAAATATTTGTAGGCATGTTTATCAGATCTCCCTCATCTAACTTAAATTAGAAACACAACATCAGACATACCCAGTTTTCTCTACTGTTTCTTGAGTAAGCTTCATACTTCCACTTGGAATAGCTGTAAAAGCTGTAAAAAAAGATTCCTGACAAGCTGATTTATCATGTACTATTTCGTCTTAGTTTTTTTAAGAGCAAAATTCTTTAAGATCCACACAGCAGACCTCTACACAGGTATTTTACAGTTCTTGTGTGTGAAGTGGAACATTGGGCTACATAGCTTCCATGTTGCTCAGAGACAGGAATTTTGTTCAAAATCTTTTATTATGGTTTATAGATGTTATTTCTTTCAGTAGTGGCTCAAAGACCAAACCCCATACAAAGCAATGCTTTTTACATTTAACAATTACACTAGGCACTCACAAGTAAAGTTGACCAGAGATGACAGTGGTGCTTTGTGGCACCTTTCAAACTTTCAAAATTTTGTTTTTGTTCCACACTGGAACAAAACCAAAACTGTGCGTGCCTTGCCATCTACTGGGGGTTAGGGCACTGGCTTAGAATGTGGGAGATGCAGGTTGAAGTTCCTGCCTCTGCCTGATTCTGAGCAGAGTTTTTCTTCCCAGATCACTCAGAATCAAGCAAAAGCAGGGACATGAACTTGTGGGCCTTCTACATCTCAAATCAGTACCCTAACCAGTAGTTTATAGAGTGTGAAGGAGACTTGTGCTTTCTCCCTCTCTTCCTTTCTGAGTCTAATGAATGTGCCACATCTCACAAAACATTTTGATTTCCACTGAAATTCACTTAGCAGTGGATTTTTTGGCTTCTCCCCTGCATGCGATCTTGCATGGAGAAGGGAATGCGTAGAGAAGATATGTACCTCACAGGCAGCCCTTCCCCACACCTCCAGTAGCCCTCTTCTGATGGCAAGGGTGGTTTTGCTGGCCTTAGAGAAGAGGTTGGATATTGCATCAGTGCAACGATTCCTAATGAATGCATTGTTGGATCACTAGACTTTGGAGAGAAAAGTAATTCTCATCAATAGTAGATGCTCAACATTTTGATAGATATAGACCTTGTCTGAAAGCTACTTACAAGTTTATTGTTTAATAAAATGCTCATTTCTGTGGTTAAACAGAGAAAACAATGTAATTAAAATTTATTAAGTTATACAAGAGCTGGCTAAATGGAGAACATTTTTAATAGCTGGCTTTTTTGTTAATCATCTCAAAATAACTTAGCACTTTCTCTGTTGCTGAGAATAGGTGCTAGTTATGAGCTCTGTGTGAGCTTTACAGACAGTGGCCCTGGACAGTAGTGTAATAAATATATCTCCATCTTGTTTGTTATGCCACCACAGTACAAACCTCTTGTTATCAAGTTGCTGCCTCCCTTTCCTTTTCTTTTTTGCACCTCCTTTTCCCCTTTCAGGACAAACTGCTAAATGGATATGTAGAGTGATATACTGTATACACATCAGTTTTACCTTGTGCAATTAGATCATGGATAAAGGGATTTGAAAGGGGGAACACAGGGGAACCTGAGGTCATTGTTTGGCTCATTTGTAACTTTTAGGGTTCTTGACACACATGCTGTGACATGCATGATGGTTTGAACTAACATGTGTTGCTCTAATTATGGTGCTTTCCTAGTGGGACCCACAACATAGAATCTTCACTTGTTGTTTCATGTCTTAAGTTAGTTTTCCAAGTTTAACATCAAGGTAATTTTGTGTCTGGTGCTTTTGAAATGCTCTGTAACAAACTTACTGAAGAAAAACCATGCTACAGCACCAAATAAGTAAATATCTTTTGTCCCATGTGGGTTTTACCAGCAGATTATGATTTACACCTTGCCTTTGGGAACCTGAGAAAGGTCATGATCAAATCCTGTAGTGAGACTGAATGAAGCAGTAAGACTTTTGAGCTGTGGTCTATGAATATAATGAGCAAGAGTTTCCTTTTCTGTTTAGAGAGAGTGACTAATTTTGAATTTTTGTGTCTGCAGTGTTGTCTAATCCACTGTATTAAGGGCAAAATACTCTAGAAACATTTAAAAAATAAAATAAAACTGGAATATAATATAAAATTGATTCTAGAGTCTGCTCCTGTTCTTTTTTAAATTAACAGGAGCAAGGTCAAGCCCCTACTCTACATCAAATTGTATAGAAGAAAATGTCACTTTTTGAAAAAAGTGTATTAAATGTAATAAAAAGGGAAAACTAATAATGAAAAAGAATCTGTCTCAACAGTTTGTAGGCATTGGGCAGTTCTGCAACTAGCAAAATTTCCACTGAAATCAGTGAGACCTTGACTCACAGCTTGAAATGCAGGGAATGCAGCTGTCAGGCAGAAAACTTTCAAGGCCTTTCTAATATAGTTTCTATTTTTAAAATGTCTAATTTATAATAAATTCAAACCATGAAAATTAACCAACATTTTTTTTTCTAAAAGAGAATAGTGCTTACTTTGTGACTTAGTCCCCTGGGCCCAGATTTTCAAAGTGCCTAGTGATTTTTGGATGACTCAAGTTTTAGGTGCCCAGTTTTGATATAAATTAAGGCAAGGTGGTTTTCAGAGCGCAGGTGTTCAGTACTTTTAATTAGGTGCCTTTGAGGTGTCTGAAATCGGGCAGCCAAAATCATAGCCAGTTAAAAATCTTGGCTCCTGCCTTTTTCAAGCATTAAGATACAGAACTGCATTTCCTGAGTTTCCAACCACATCACTAGACTGAACTTGAACTGTAAGAAATATAATAAAATGGCAGCTTTCACTACAAACCAACAACGCTTACATTTATGGTCAGACTGGAAGAGTGACAGATACTTTATTTAATTAAAAAAAAATAAAGTAAATAAGAACTGGGTTATGTCTGGACTTAAACACTCCCTTCCTCACTTTGCTACACAATGATGCAACAATGAGCTAGCTAGTATAAGAAAACCAGAAAGCAAAATCGTCTGATTAGTCTGTTTCAGTAATACAAGTTGAGTGAAATGCAAAATAGCAAATAGTGTAAATAGTGAAAAGTAAATTGGATTTTCAGTTTTAAATGTAGAGCTTGAACAATGGAAGATGTTCTCAGTGATGCAGTTGTACACCACTGATATTCAGCCCAAAGTTGCCAACTCTCACTGTGTTGTTGTGAATTTCACAATATCTGCTAGTGTTTCCTTTCCTTAAAGCCTCAGCTTCTGGAGTGATGGGATCACATGAAAATCTTTCTTTCTGTCTTTCTTTCGTAAATTTCTAGCTCTCACGGTTGTGAAGACGAGCTTGAACACATGAACCCTAAAGGCTAAAAAACAGAAGTTAAATAAATGGAACTCAAAATGTTATTAATATTAAAGTCTCATTACTTTGAAGCCAATCTTTTGATTTTTGTGGGGGTTGACTCATGATTTTTGAATGCTAGGGGCTGGCACTAATGTCAGCCTGTGGTCCGCCAGGAGCCAGCTAATCAGTCTTTCCTCTTTATTACCAGCTGTTACATTGCATTAAAAAGCAGCTAACACACATTAGACACCTCCCTAACACTACTTTTCCATGAAGGCAACTGATGCAGTTGTGATAGGGAGGATCTGCAATCACGATTTGGAGTGGAGGTGGCCTGAGAGATCATAATTGGGAGAGAAGGTTTCTACAAGACAATCTCTGTTAATATGTAGTGTGTGCTTTGGAAAATATGAGAACCCTCAGTATACATCTCTTCTAATCCTGCATAGAGACACCAATAACAAGTCCCATAGGAACACATACTGTCTGAGATCTTATCTGAATTTTTCTACAGAAACCCTGATTGTCATCACTTGTGCTTGAGCCTTATTGTAGACACTGGATGTGTTCATGTTATTTAATTACCTTATTGACAATCCAGATTACATTGTTCAAAATAAGCAATGCATTCAAGGAATCAGTATGGTACTGGGGTTTTAAGGCCCAGGTTGACAAAGCCCTGGCTGGGATGATTTAGTTGGGGTTGGTCTTGCTCTGAGCAGGGGGTTGGACTAGATGTCAGGAGGTCATCTCTTCCAACTCTAATCTTCTATGATTCTGTGATTCTATATCGGTCACAATTTATTTTTTGGCTGTGAAAATGGCATCCTTTGGTACATTTTGTCTTTAAACAAGTGACTTATTATTTGAAAAAAGCCCCACATTCAACAGACAGAACTTTGTGTGATAGTTTCTTACAGGAACATTTGTGTACAAAATAATGCTAAATGAAAATATCTTGTATTTTAGTGATGCCTAAATACCATCTATTTAGATTATAAGGGAAAGTAGGATTAAAAAAAAAATCCATTATGCTGGACTCCTCTAGCCCGTATTTAAAAAAAACGCTTCAGGCTCTTCATAGTAGAGTAAATGTAAAAAAATTGACATGCGTTTTTTTTCCAACTGCTTTATAAATGGTGATTTCTATCTTTCTTATGTATTCAGTTTTTAGTCAGGATGCATTGCCAGATTTTTAACCCCCTAATTGTGAACATCAATAACTATTGGAACACAGAAAAGGTGAAAATTGATAACAATGGTCATGGTTAATTGCAGGTGAGTAGATGTAATAAATATTGTCAATGTTGTATAGCTATTGTAAATCTTAAGGAATCCTTTTCCATTTGTTTCTGGTGGCGATAAGACAATAGTCAGAGTACTGACTCTCAGACTGCTGGTAGAAGAACTTCTTCCCACTTCATTCTCAGAAATGCAGAAAACTTCACTTACTAGTAGTATGTCTACATGACGGGTGCTAGTAGCACAGCTGCAGCACTACAAGTGTGCTGCTGTAGGCGCTGACATTGACGGAAGGGATGTTTTCCCAGCTGTGTCCATGCCAGGGGTTAGGTTGGCTTATCTATGGCGCTCAGGGGTATGAATTTTTCATACCCTTGAGTGATGTAGCTAAGTCAATCTAAATTTTAAATGTAGACCAGGGCTTAGTGATTTTTGGAATGGAGGTGGGGAGAGGGAGTTTTCAGTCTGCCATTTACATGGGTTGCTGAAGTAACCTCTAGTCATGCTTTTCTCTCTCCAGACTTAACCTCAGCAGATGAGCAGAGGGTGAAAGTTTGGGGTAAATGGGATTAGGAGTTAATGTACTATGTAACTACATTTTGTAAAGATGAAGTGCATACACTTTGTCATCATGCCTTCTTTCGGAGCTGTGAGGCAACCCATTCAAATAGTCTTCCTTACATAATCATTTTCATAGCTCAAGGACAGCCACTGTTCAGAACAATCTAATTTGTTCCTTGTGCTCTGTATCACATATGATGCTCACTAACTGAGGCCCAGATTCTGGAGTCTTGACTCAGGCAAAGATAACTTTGGCCCAACATGCATAGTTCAGTGAGCTGATGATAGTTATTGGTGCTGAAGAACAAAGCAGTAAAACACTGCTACAGATACCAAAGATTGTCGGCAGGCTGATGCAACCCAAGTAGTAGCTGAAGGTGAACTGGCCCTGTTTGAAGGATAGAAAGGAGTATTTTCAAGCAAACGTATTACTAGTTTTACTCCCTGGGAAGTTATGTGCTATTTTTCTGTGCCAAATCACAAATCTAGTGACCTTGCTAAGAGCTGCTTTAGATCTAAACGTACTTTTATTTTTACAAGCAATTGCTTTCTTAGATTTGTATCTGCACTTTGATAATTTTGGATTAGGAACATAGTTACTTTGCTTTAGAAAAGACAGACAACTCAAGAAAATAACAGGCAGGAAGACAGTGGTTTAGCTAAACTTGACTTTTTTGCAAGTTGGTTTGACTAATTTTGTTTGTATTTTGTCTGTGAAAACATCTGCATGTGATCTATATTTGCTAGTCTTATTCCCTTGTTCCAGGCCACACTTACACTTGCCAGCACTTGGCTAGATAAAGCACTTTGTTCTTTACATATGTCATGTTTTGTGCCTTCTGAAATATTGTAACCTAATTCCTTCTGCTGATTAATACCGTATATCAGGGTTATTCACACTGATCTGGGTTAAGAGACCTAAAATGTTTAGCTGGGTAGGGTAATAGTTTTCAACAAGATTGGAAAGAAATGGAACCTTTTTTTTTTTAAGCTTTCTCTAAGTGCCACATTGAGGAGGAATTATTTTCAGTGGATTCCTTTGGAAACCTACTGTAAATCAAGGAAGGGAAGAAAAATGTGGGTAGTGGAATTATGCAATGTTACATTTAACAGAGTCAGCAAACAGACAAAGATTTTAGAAATGAATGGTGCAACTTCAGCATGATGTAAAATGCTTCTTAAACTTCAATACCTACAATATTTTGTGACATTTAAGCTATAATTGACACATGGACAATTAATTTGCAGTTACCTCTGGCCTGACTTCCAGCTTTGGACAGAGCTCCCCATTCATTAGCAAGAACTTTTGTCTGTCTATTTGACCAGACTTTGAGCTCCCTCTCTAAGACACAATCCCATATAATATTCATATTTCCCACATTTTCCACACCTATTGTGAGCATGTCTCTTAGTCAGCTGACTTTCTTCCCATCTGTTAACTCCATAGTCTCCACCATCAACTCTGCCTTCTGTTCTACACTTGACAATTTCTCATTCCTCTGCTCCTGCTCGCACATTAACTCCAGGGAAAGCCCAGGGACTGTACAGACTTCCATGCTCCAAAAGGTACGCCTTGCTGAAATAGTTACATGGTGGAAAACCTGGAGTGTGTGTGGACTTGGGAGCAATATGAGGGCTACATTGTGCTCTTTATCCATGCACAAAATTCCCCATCATATCCATGGGAATTGGCTTGTAGCTCAAGGGAATATATGACTCTGAATTTGAAAGATTTAAGGGAAGTATTGCAATGTCAGGCAGTGCATCTGGGGGAGGGGAGAGAGTTTATGGGGAGAGGAGGCAAAAGGCATTTCAGAAAGAAGAGTCAGGCATATGCAGATAACCTAATGTCTGTGGCAATATGGAGTTGAGTTGCTGAAGCAGTGAAGCTCCAGGAGGTGGGTACTCTGTAGCTAATTGATTTTCCTGCCTGCAGAATGAGTAAAGATAGGAATGGATGGAACTCCATTGGCACCATCTGTGATTCACAGCCCTTTCATGGCATGCTTGTTACAAATGTAGGAGTATTCTTAAGTTGGCAATTTTGCATGTAAAAGTGGCTGTGATATGAGGGTTAATGCAATAAATGTGAGTCAGTTCAGCTACATAATAAATGGCACACTGTTGCTGGTTGTATCAGAAAAGAGGCCAGAATTACTTTCCTCATTCTCTAATGACTACAGTTTACCAGATTATGCATTTTGTATGTTACTAGTCCAATTGAGACTAGAATAAATTAATTGTAAATGCATCTTGTAGTTTCCATAAAGTCTTAGATATTCTAGGATGTTAAGGGATTTTTATCTTAAAACATCCCTCTAGATTTAGCCTGATTCCTGTTGTCCATTTTGCTGATCTTCAATTCCTGCATTTTTCAATTCTTAGTTTGGGGCAGTGCTCTTGGAATGGTGTAGTACTTCTGGCCCCAATACTCTTCCAGGGCTGCTATGAGGCTGTAATAGTGCTGACTAGATCAGTTCTGTGGGAGATGCATTGTGGCAGATCCAATTTTCAGTATTTCCCAAAACATTGAATCAGAATATGCCTGGATTTTATTCTCAGTAAATCTTATTCACATATGATGAATAAACTTGTCTTTCTGCAGGAAAGATACTAGAGTACTGAACCTTCAAGTCAACAAGAGGGACATCATAGTTCAAAACAAGAAGGGATGTAAAGTTTTATTGACAGGTTTGTGTCTATAGTGAATTTAGTGCAGGTGCAATATCCCAGATGGATAGCCCTAGAGAAGAGTGGACTTCTATGCACACAAAAAAAGGAGTAGTGCCAGTGCAAACTTCCCAACATGGTCCCATCAGTGTTCTTCAACCATATTCTTAAGCTCTCCTCTTGGTGTGTGAGGGCAATTCATTCTCTGTGCTTATTCAGTGCGTGGCCTCTCTGCCAAAAAAGTTACCAGTTGTGATGGCAGGTAATTTTGAGTTGTGGACATGAGTTCACTGTTCATTATCTTAGTCTAATTAGCCAGCAATCAGCATGTTTCACTTTAGCCATTGAACAGTAGTCAGCTGGGTCACTTTGAAATCATATGGTGCTAGATTTAAACAATATAATGTTTTTCTGCACAAGATCTTATTAAAATCATTTTATTGTAGCCTTCTAATAAATGGATCACATTATCTGCCACGTAATATATTTAGAAATACTATTAGTTGTGTTTATGTTTTAAACTAAATGTAGAAGCATTGAGTCTATGATCCTCCACTAAAGATTTTTTGGTCCTTCTGCATTTGGGATATTTAGGAGCAATTTGCCTGTTATCCAAGACAGAGTGTAAGAGGGAGGTCTGGACTCACCCCTGCGGCGCCTCCTGCTCGTCATCCAGGGAATTAGCTCACCAGCCTCTGGAGTGCCCTCTGCAGGGCAGTGATCCGCCTTGTCCTCTGCACTGGCCCCGTGTCCCTCCCAGGACCCCAGTGCCCCTTGCTCTGGATGCTGCCCCCTGGCAATACCCACACACACTAGGTCTCCCCTCCCAGGGGAACCCCCTCCCACTAACCCCACCTCACTGCAGGATAAGGCCACTACTAGTCACTAGCTAGCCCCACTCTCTGGGGCAGACTGCAGTATAGGCCACTCATCATCAGCAAGGTTGAGTTTGGACCTGCTGCCTTGGCCTAGTCCTGGGCTGCCCTCTGCAACCCCCAGTACCCCGGCCTTCTCCTAGGCCGCAGCCTGGGGCTTTCCAGGCTGGAGCTCCCCAGCCTTTCCCCAGCCCTGCTCCACCACAGGTACCCTGTCTAGCTCTCTACAGCCAGGCCCTTCTCTCTCTGAAGGCAGAGAGAGACTCTTGAGCTCCTGGTGCCCAGCCTCTTTATATAGGCCAGTTGAAGCCTGATTGGGGCATGGCCCAGCTGCAGCCACTTCCCCTAATCAGCCAGGGTTTTCTCTCTCACCCCCCCTCCTTTCCAAGGGCTGTTTTTAAACCCCTCAGAGCAGGAGCGGGTGACCACCCCGCTACACAGAGTATTTAAGTACTGACCAAAGAGTGGTGAAACTGCACAACCCATGGTTAAACCAGATTATTCTGAATAAACTAAGTGTCTGGCAGCAGCTATGGGTGTTAACTGCAGTGAAGGGGCTACTTAACCTACATAATAATCCAGAGAGTTATTTCTGTCACAGCTAGCCAGACAGTAATATTTTTCAATAAAACTACTGTAATTCAGAGAAGTCCTGAAATATACAGAAGAAATACAGGTGGAAAAAATGTATCTATTTTTCACATAGAGGAAAATAAAAAAATGTGGAAGGTGGCAGATGCTGCAGAAATTTCATCTGTATTATAGTGAGTTAGAGATGAGTTAGTGACTCTGTCTTCAGGTTGGGGTCAGTTTTTATTTAAAGGAAAGACTGTGTTATATGAAGGATACAGCATATCTTCCCCAAATTTATAGCACATAATTTTGGGGTAAAGACTGAATTTTCTGAGAATTTTCAAATAAATCTTTTTGAGTTAAAAACAAATGTTAAAATGGTAGCATTAAGACAGTTTCAGTCTTATCCTTTTCTGTGCCATTGTTGCTAACACATGGCTTGTTTGTTATCACTCACACTTTAGTTAAAACTCATCATCCACTATCTTCAAATGTATATTTCAAGAAATTAGCTATTAACCATTATTTTGCTGTCTTTCCCATGACATTCACAATTTTCCTTTACTCAAAATGGCTGCCAGTGGGACTGAAGCTACTCAATGGGTTTAAAGCCACTCATGACCTCCGTAATGCTATATTTACATTTTTTCATATTTAAAATGACTGCCATTTCCCATAATTTACAATGTGATTGAAACTACCCATGACTCCACTACCACCCTCCTTCTTTGTTCTACAGTTAAGGGAAGACACCACACCTAACACATTAATCTCCTTAACAGCTATAACACAAGTCTCTAATTATGACCTCATGCTTCACCCCATAAACAATTCTAAATATTTACTGATGTTCCTGAGATTATAATTAAGGTTTTGCATTATACTGTGAGGGACATTAATATTTTGTTAAGGGTTAGAGTCCATCATTGTAGAAATGTGCTATGTAGGCATTAGGGTATGGTTTAGAGGTGTCCCATAGGTTGGCCTTTTCTTGTTTTTTAGAGAGACTGTTTCATTTAAACAACCTTAACCTTTTTTTTAAAGAAAAGTGTTTTTTGTGAAATAGTGTAGGGCCTAGTTTTACCCTGGCCAGTACTTTTGCTACTTTGTGTTGCAGTGATGACCGAACCTTAACATTTTTGGATAATCATCCAAAATTAAAGTTTTTATGCAAGCTTCTCAGTTCTGCAAAATGGGTTTGAAAATCTTAATCCAAATCCTGATTACCATGCTTACATGACAAGTCCAAGTGCAAACAGACTTTCTACCAATATTTTTAGTACTTCCTGCTTCCATTTAGACCACACATATCACTGGAGCAGTCTTTCTTGTTTAATTTCAGAACTTCTACTTTTAGGTGAAACCAGGTAATGCAGAAGTATGGGAAAATGAAGGGAAAAGAATTTGTATCACTGGGAGAAATATTGATTCTTATCCTTTTTTCCTCTTTTGTATGGTCCAAATATTGTGAGAAGATTCAGGTCAGTTCTTATTTTTATCCAATGCAACTCTAAATTAGTTTACTCATCCCTCATCAATTTATTCTTAAAGGAACAGTGTTCCTCCCCCATCTCTGCCCAAGTAGACTTGTGAGTACGCAATTATATTGGTCTAATGGGTAGCAGCTCTTTGAGAAATGTGCTATAAAGCATAAGGGTCTTTAATCTGGAGCAAAAATGAAAAAAAAATTGATAAAGTTTTACAGAAAAAAAGTTAGAAATCCATTAAAAATGCTATTAATTTGCTTTAGTGGCTTGCTCAGTTTAATGACAGTGCCATCATTAAACCTGGGAACATTTAATGGGGAGGGGAGCAAGACCACTTCAAGGATGTTGATAATTGAGGGGGGAAAGAGAAAAAGATCTAGTAAGGGAGACAATGTTACCTGAGTTGTTAGTTTTGTAGTTCAGTATTGCAATGACAGAGCTTTTGGGCCTGCTGCCTCTTGAACAGGGACAATGTAAGCTTCTGGACAAGATGTAAAGAACAAATTTGGTCCTAAAGTTAGTCTCATAAGCTCCTATTCAGGCACTTAAATATGTTGCCTGATTTTCAAAAGAGGTGGTCACCTTGCATGTCCCTTTAGGTCTGTAGAATTCTCGAGGATTGCAGGATAGGTTTTGCAATAACTATTGCTGTAATAAAACCAAGGGTCTCAGTAGAGGCTGACATACCAAAGAAGGAACAAGGGGAGGGACTGTGCTTATGGGCCTCCCCCCCCTCGCCCCACTCCTGGACTCCTGAAGTACCCCAGTTCACTGGGGGAATGTGCAGACTTGTTCCCCAAATGCATCCTGGCTTCTTCTGCTGCCTAGCATGGAGCTCGTGGTTCTGCTTCCTCCCTGCCATTTGGCATGCTACAGACTCCAGTTGTCTGTGGCCTTGTGTGTGGTGTAGAAGGTAGGGGGGCCCTTTTACATAGACACAGCAAGGACCAATGGAGCAATCTGTCTTTAAGGCTGCAGGCACAAGTAACCTACCTCGAAGTTAGTTTGACTACATTAATTTCTCTCTGTTTGGATAACACTGTGGTGATTATGGATGGTTCCCTTCTCTCACCTCTTTCTCCACCCCTATTTTTTATTATACATTGGCGATAAAACTGGCACATTCTGTAAATAGTGAATTATAAGCCTGTCTTGAATATTAAAGATTTTGAAAATGAAAGAGTTGTGACATACTAATTGTTTCTTCACAACTGATCTTGGAATAGCCACTGGGACAAAGCACATTTGGACCACAGCTCCTTCTGGTGTCTGGCTTCTTTGGGGAGGCTGTCAATTCAGGAGTTCAGGAGCGAACGGCTTCTGTGAGCAGTTTGGGCTTTTACTGATGGCATTATCATTTTCTATGCATAAGTGGGATGTTTTAAGTGGGATCATTGTTAGATTTCCTCACTGGCTCATGACCGGTTGTTGCTAAGAGATATTCACACGTATTTGCTGTGTAAAGGAGTTCATATCTGCTTCTATGTGGATTTTGATAGCACAATCCAGCAGAGATGAATATGTGAATGTTTGAGCAGTGCAGAGTGGGGAATGACATGGTACCAAAAACCCCTGCACAGTTCTTTTCTGTCAATACATTTTGTTGCTATAAATGTATACTGTACATGAGGCTGTTCTCTTGTATGTGTTTCTTTTCTCCATCCAAACAAATCTTTCCAAACAGTGGCATCAAAAGTGTGTGGGGGGGAGGGGGATGGCACATAATATAGAAGTCTTATGTCATCCTGAACTTGTGAGGAACTGAAATCCCAGAAGTCCCAGTGAAATTCCTGGGATCGAGAGTCTTCAGCACAGGTTTGGATCAGGCCCTCCATGTTTAGAGTAGTGCCAAGGACTGTAAAAATATAAACTGTATGGGTTTTGGGAGAAAGGGTTCAGAAGTTGGGTTTGACTAAGCACCCAAAAGTCTGAAATCTGCCACAGACAGCTCCTATCTTAATTATGATTGGGCCAGAATTGCCACAAAAACAATTTTCCTCCTGGTATTTTGACATTTCTCCTTCTGCTTCCAGCCAAAACCAGGAACTGCAAAGACATGCAAAAATAAAAAGCAAGTTATCCAAATTTTTTATTGAACCTCAAGAAATGTTTTAGTTCAAGATTTGGGAGAAGGTTCAGGTTGGTTCTTGCTTTATGTGGACCATGTTCATCCATCCTGATCCAACTCCCATTGACTTCTGTGGGAGTTGGATCAGGCCCCTAATGAATAGGTACCATGCTGGGATCGGACTACATCCATCAGTGGAAGATAAGGAGTGCTGGAAGAAAAAACCCCATAAAATAGGGAACTGATACAAGTTCATGGTAATGCTTGAATTGGGAAGTGGATCATACCCACTTTTCTCTCTTGCCAGTTGAAAACAAGTTGAGAAGAAAGTTGAAGCCACCATAATATTTTTAAGGGCATTTCTGGACCATGACTATCTTATCTCTGAAGAGGGGTGATTGTATTTAGCTATTTAGAGCTAATTATAAAATTGTTTGTTTGAACTGGAATTAGTTCCCTGCAGAACAGGTCTTTGGAGCAAAAAAGTGTGAGTGAACAGTTTCATTTCCCTTATGACTATTGGGGCACATAAATGTTGGTGTCAGAAGAATTTAAAGAGAGATGGTCAAGGTTTGTGGGTCCCAAATTAAACCTACCATTACCCTTCCCTCACCCACTGCATGTGTTTGCTAAATCTTTGTAATCCGTTTATGTGCTTCTTTTCTTCCTTCATTATAAATGCTTCAGTGCTGTTGTTTATCAGTATAAATAAATTCAGTTCCACTAGCCTAATTCTCTGTAACAAACTAGTGTCTTTGTCTGTTTGTTTGAGATAGAGGAAATAACTTTTCAGTGAGGAAACCAGTTTCAAGCTTGTAAGAACGCATAAACAGTACAGATATTTTTTTAATTATGAAAAATTACCTTGACAGTGTGTCCTAATTATTCTCAGGATGTAAGACCGATAATGAACACTTCAAAACCGGCACAAAAATAACTTTACATTTCTTTGGGTGACTTTGAAATATTCTGGAAGTACTTTGGTGCTAGAAATAGGCCAGTGGTGCTTTGACTACCGCTACAAGCAATAGGGGTCACTGATACCATAGCCAATGAGTGACCCACAATAATTTCAGAGGTAATGGGAAATACAAGATGAATTATGGACCAAATGATTGATGTTGTTTGGCTAGGATAGAGCTTTAGGCTCTTTTAATGGACAGTCAGTGCTTTAAAAAGGGAAGGGCAATTAGTGCTCCAGGACTGAATTAAGATAAAATCTCCAAGCTGAATTAGTTAAATTGTTTTTCTCCTGGTGAGAATTTACTTGTAAAGAAAACCATCCTTTCAGGCTGCTGAAAGGATGACAGGCTGAAGGATCTTGCTGCTCTCCTTTATATTGTTGATTAATGGAAACTTCCGAATGGAGATTTAACCTATGTTTGAAGGAGACTAAACTCCGTGACCCTGGTTCAGGAAAGCACTTAAGCGCATGCTTTTAGCCTCATTGACCTCAGTAAGACTTAGCACACGTTTAAGTGGTATCCTGAATAAGGCTGCTTTCCTGCATCTGGCCTTAAATTGTACAACATAGCATTGCTTCCTGTTTATCTGAAGGACTAGGTTGTTTGGCCATTGATGTTTGTTGTCTCAGACAAACATGAATATAATAGTGTAATAATTAATATACGAATCTCCTCAGATAGTTTGGCTGAACAGAAGAGCTTGACATTGTTTCCTGAAGATCCAGAGGAGAAGTCAGTTTAAGAATAGAGTGCCCTCCGCTGAAGAAGGGGAAGAGTGGGGGAGATTTTTAAAGGCGCAAATGGCGGTTAGGGACCCAACTCCCATCTGCGCCTTTTAAAATCTCTCCCTACATTACCAATAGAAAAATCCTGACATCTGCATCTTGGTATATGTAGTAGATGTTGAAGGAAAATTGCCCTGAATATCCCTGTCAGGGTGGGCCGAACTCCAGAACTGTGATGATGTCCAATTCAAACTCGTCTGTAGTATCTTAAGTCCCTGGAAAGTTAATATCACTAATAGAGATTGTCAAACAAATTCAAATTTTGAAATTTTTCAAGGGGGGGGGGCGAGGGGAAGGAAAATTTTTCATGGAACTGTTCACAGTCCACCCTCCCCCAGTTTTATTAGCTTCTCTTAGTTGGCTTTATTCATCACACTCTGCCTGTCTTTCAAAATATAAGAAACAAAACTGAAGTTGTCACAATGTGGTTTTGTTGCTGCATGGTCAGTGCCTAGTATTGGCTCCTGTTTGAGAGATGCCTGAGGCTTTACATATTTTCATTGTCTAGAAAATGAGTTCCATGAGATGAGTTTTTTCTTAAGCTTAAGTTGCAAGTGACACATTTCTTTCTTTAGCTTCCTGCAAGAATTAGTATTGTTCAGCATTCTAGCCAAGGTTTATGAACAGAATTTGATGTCTGAGTAAAGAAAAAGCAAGGGCTGCTAATAATGCATTCTAAGGTGTTCAAGATATCAAGTAAATTGGATGAGAAAATGTTCAATCTGATGATGCATCTAATTCAAAAGAATATAAGAATATAATGCTTGCACATTCTAGCTTTTATCTCTGTCTGTACTCAGTATGGTCTCTGCATATCCTGCAGTGCTATTTTTAAAAAAAACCTATTTTAGTAAATGAAAAAAAAACATCTGATTTAAGGTTGCATGTTCAACTTTAGCTGTTGCATTTCCAAAATTTTGAGTGCTTGACTAGGCACCCTTAACATAACTTTTGCATTTTATTGTCTACGTCAGAAGGAATAAATAAAGTTCCCAGTTGTGTAATTAGAAAGTACTCACTGGTCAAAGCCAGCCTGTGCCTGTCATCATCAATAGTAAATTATATACCGGTATACTTAACAGGCATCAGTTAGGCCAAAGTGTGTCTCATTGGTATTGCAGGCCTAATCTGTATCTTTATACCTGGGCTCACATATCTTATAAGTGCACAGTTTAAGGGTATGACTACACTACGAGAGTAGTTCGATTTTACTTAAATCGAATATGTGGAATCGATATTACAAAGTCGAACGTGTGTATCCACACTAAGGACAGTAATTCGACTTTGTGAGTCCACACTAACGGGGCAAGCGTCGACATTGGAAGCGGTGCCCTGTGGGCAGCTATCCCACAGTTCCCGCAGTCCCCGCTGCCCATTGGAATTCTGGGTCGAGCCCCCAATGCCTGCTGGGGAAAAAAATGTGTCGAGGGTGGTTTTGGGTAACTGTCATCATCCAACCGTCACTCCCGCCCTCCCTCCCTGAAAGCGCCGGCGGGCAATCAGTTCGCGCACTTTTCTGGTCAGTGACAGCGCGGACGCCACAGCACTGCGAGCATGGAGCCCGCTGCGACCATCGCTGCAGTTATGGCCGTTGTCAACACCTCGCACCTTATCGTACACCTTTTCCAGAGGCAGATGCTGAGAAATCGGGCGAGGAGGCTACGGCAGCGCGGTGAGGACATTAAGTCTGAGAGGGGCACATACCTCTCGCAAAGCACGGGACACCGCGCCGTGAACATCATGGTGGCAATGGGTCATGTTGATGCTGTGGAACGGTGATTCTGGGCCCGGGAAACAAGCACGGACTGGTGGGACCGCATAGTGCTGCAGGTCTGGGATGAATCACAGTGGCTGCGAAACTTTCGGATGCGGAAGGGAACTTTCCTGGAACTTTGTGAGTTGCTGTCCCCTGCCCTGAAGCGCAAGGACACCCGGATGCGAGCAGCCCTGACTGTCCAGAAGCGAGTAGCCATAGCCCTCTGGAAGCTTGCAACGTCAGACAGCTACCGGTCAGTCGTGAACCACTTTGGCGTAGGCAAATCTACCGTGGGGGTTGCTGTGATGCAAGTAGCCAACGCAATCGTTGAGCTACTGCTGTCAAAGGTAGTGACCCTTGGAAACGTGCAGGTCATCATAGATGGCTTCGCCGCGATGGGATTCCCAAACTGCGGTGGGGCTATAGATGGAACTCACATCCCTATCCTGGGACCGGACCACCAGGTCAGCCAGTTCATTAACCGAAAGGGCTACTTTTCAATGGTGCTGCAAGCACTGGTGGACCATAGGGGACGTTTTACCAACATCAACGTCGGAGGGCCGGGCAAGGTTCATGACGCTCGTGTTTTCAGGAACTCTGGTCTGTTTAGATGGCTGCAGGAAGGTATTTACTTCCCGGACCACAAAATAACTGTTGGGGATGTGGAGATGCCTATAGTGATCCTCGGGGACCCAGCCTACCCGCTAATGCCCTGGCTCATGAAGCCCTATACAGGCGCCCTGGACACTGAAAAAGAACTCTTCAACTACCGGCTGAGCAAGTGCAGAATGGTGGTGGAGTGTGCTTTTGGACGTCTCAAGGGGAGATGGAGAAGCTTACTCACTCGCTCTGATCTCAGCGAAACCAATATCCCCATTGTTATTGCAGCTTGCTGTGTGCTCCATAATCTTTGTGAGAGCAAGGGGGAGACCTTTATGGCAGGGTGGGAGGTTGAGGCAAATAGCCTGGCTGCTGATTACGCCCAGCCAGACAGCCGGGCGATTAGAAGAGCCCAGCGGGATGCGCTGTGCATCCGGGAGGCTTTGAAAGCTAGGTTCCTCAGTGAGCAGGGTAATCAGTGACTTTTAAGTTTGTTTAAAGAGAAGCTGAACCTGCCCCCGTTTCTTTACCCGGTTAATGTTGACTATCCTCTCCAGCTACATACCCCTTTCACCCTGTCCCCCCCCACCTTTCCAATCCACGTTTAAAAATAAAATAAGTGGAACTTTGTTAATGAACCCCGTTTTCTTTATTGCGGGTTTCGCGGTAAACTGTTGAAACTGGGACGCAGACTGTGGTGGCGAGCGGGCGTAGTGATGGAAAGGACACTTCTAAACTCGAGGAATGACAGGCTCCTGCTCCTAGAGGGGTCCGCAGTGGTGGACTGGTTGTTTCAACGGAGCCTGCCACCCCTCCTGTTCGGGACTCTGTGTGTGGGGCCTATGTGACTTTGTGGCGGGGGAGGACGGTTACAGATCCCCTGCTGCGTGGCTCTGTGATCCAGGATAAGGACCGCTGCATAAGATCTCTAACCGCCCTCCCCCGCCACAAAGTCACATAGCCCCCCCCACACACAGAACATGAAAACCACCTCCCAGACTGACCAGGGTGCCTAGTGACTGCAATGTGTGTGTGACCTGCTGCTGAACCTGCCCCCGTGTCTGTACCCTGGTAAAGGTGACTGTCCTCTCCAATTACCAACCCCCTTCCACCCTTCAAACACACTCTCCTGTAAAAGAACATGATGGAAACAGTAATTAACAGAAACGTATTTTTTATTAGCAACTACACAGTTAGGGGATGAAACTGGGACGGGGGCTTGGGTGAGGCGGGAAGGAAAGGACTTATCAAATTTTGGGGAATGAGAGCCTTCTGGTACTCGAGCAGTCTGCAGGGGTGGAGTGACAGTTTTCACGGCCCCTGCCGCCCCTCCTTCTTGGGACTTTGGGTGAGGGGGGTATGGGACTTTGTGGCGGGGAAGGGCGGTTAGACAGAGACTGCAGCGGGGCTCTGTCCTCCTGCCTCCGGTCCTGCAGAACATCCACAAGGCGCCGGAGCGTGTCCGTTTGCTCCCTCATTAGTCCAAGCGGCGTTTGAGTCGCTTGCTGGTCTTCCTGCCGCCACCTCTCCTCCCGTTCAATGTTTGATCGATGGTACTGCGACATGTTCTCCCTCCACTGGGTCTGCTGGGCCACCTCGGCTCGGGAGCAGCCCATAAGTTCTGAGAACATGTCGTCCCGTGTCCTTTTCTTTCTCCGCCTAATCTGCGCCAGCCTCTGGGAGGGGGATGCCAGGGTAGGTCAGGAGACAGTCGCAGCTGTGGGATGGGAAAAAGGGAGTGAATTCCTCAAAAAGATAATTTTTTGTGAACAATGAACATAGTCTTTCTCTGTGAACAAGACCATGCACAGCACCTATCACATGCGCACTCAGGACAAGGTCGAATTTTCGGCCTTCGCATTCAGTGCCTGGGGTCTTGCAGTGGAGATCAGACAAGCGGGGCAGGACAGCGGAATTCGGGTAGCAGGCTGACATGGTAAGCCGTAGTCTTTTGGCTGCTTAAAACTTAAATTATAGCAGTGCCCTCCTTTCACGTTCAAAGCAATGCTCCTAGCGTTGGCCAGTTCCTGCTGCCGGCAATCCGGCAAGCATGAACTCTGCCCCTGTCCCACCCCCTCGCGGCTGTCCCCGGGAAAGATCCCTGTATGCTGCCCCTCTCCCGCCTCCACCACGTGGCTGTAAACCGCTGGTTACAGTTCTGTAAAGGAACAGGCAAGCAGTCCCAATAGTAACATTCCCCTAATTCTAAGCAGGTCACCATGAGCGACATCACTCTGCTGAGGATTTCTGAGACAGAGAAAGAACGCATGCTGCGTGAAAGCCAGCAAAAACCAGGGCTGTATGCCGCCATGTTCTGCAAGGCAATGATACTAGAGTACTTGATGATAGCCTGGCGCGGAAAAGTTTCCTACCACGGAGGACACAATAAGGCCGCTCTCCCCAGGAACCTCATGCAAAGGCTTTCCAATTACCTCCAGGAGAGCTTCGTGGAGATGTCAATGGAGGATTTCAGCTCTATCCCCGGACATATAGACCTTATTTTCCAGTAGCTGCACTGGCAAGGACTGAAAAGTAGAGCGCCTAGGGCAAACTAATCATGATAAACCGGACATTGTTAGATTCTTTTGCAGTAGTTGCACTGCCAAGGACTTAAATGTTAAGCGCCTAGGGCAAACCAATCATGAAAAACCCATTGTTAATGTTCCTGTTCTGTTCAAAATAAATGTTTACATGTTTAAAACACTTATCGACTGATCCTTCCCCTGATTCAGGATCTGGGTTAACGCCTGGGGACGGTTGGTAGGGGATCTCTGTGAGGGTGATGAAGAGATCCTGGCTGTCGGGGAAATCAGCGTTGTAAGCGCTGTCGACTGCCTCGTCCTCCTCATCTCCTTCCTCATCTTTCCCGTCCGCTAACATCTCCGAGGAAGCGGCCGTTGACAATATCCCATCCTCTGAGTCCACGGTCAGTGGTGGGGTAGTGGTGGCGGCCGCACCTAGAATGGAATGCAGTGCCTCGTAGAAACGGCATGTCTGGGGCTGGGATCCGGAGCGTCCGTTTGCCTCTTTGGTCTTCTGGTACCCTTGTCTCAGCTCCTTGATTTTCACGCGGCACTGCGTTGCATCCCGGCTGTATCCTCGCTCTGTCATGGCTTTTGAGATCTTCTCGTAGATCTTTGCATTCCGTCTTTTCGATCGCAGCTCCGAAAGCACAGACTCATCGCCCCACACAGCGATCAGCTCCAAGACTTCCCGATCAGTCCATGCTGGGACCCTCTTTCTATTCTGAGATTGCATGGTCACCTCTGCTGGAGAGCTCTGCATCGTTGCCAGTGCTGCTGAGCTCGCCACGATGTCCAAACAGGAAATGAGATTCAAACTGGCCAGACAGGAAAAGGAATTCAAATTTTCCCAGGGCTTTTCCTGTGTGGCTGGTCAGAGCATCCGAGCTCGGACTGCTGTCCAGAGCGTCAACAGAGTGGTGCACTGTGGGATAGCTCCCGGAGCTATTAGCGTCGAATTCCATCCACACCTACCCTAATTCGACATGGCCATGTCGAATTTAGCGCTACTCCCCTCGTTGGGGAGGAGTACAGAAATCGAATTTAGGAGACCTCTATGTCGAACTAATAGCTTTGTTGTGTGGACGGGTGCAAGGTTAATTCGATTTAACGCTGCTAAATTCGACATAACCTCCTAGTGTAGACCAGGCCTAAGAAATAGTTAAGGCAGATATATACCTCCCAATGCCTCTCCCACCCACCACCGTCAGCCCTTCTGCCTTCCTGCTGTGCCCTCAAATAGTGTTTTTTCTTGTTTTTGTTTCGTCCCCCCTCCCCACTCTCTTGTTTAAACAGATCTAAAGCATTAAAAGCAGGTTAAGGCTTAGGATAGGTTTAAGCTGTTTTTAGCTGCTTGAATGCTGTAGCTAATTTTTTGTGCTCCCTCCCACTGCAAAAAGCAAAAATCAACCCAAAGAACACAATTTTTGAGGTGGACCCCAAGGTTAGCAGGCCAGTGGATGGGAAGCTTAAGGAACAGTCAAACAAAAGCAAGTTGCTGATGCTGCTTAAACGTATCCTTTCTAAGAAGCGTGCATCTATCTTTAACTGTACATTTTCCAGTCTAATGAAAAATATACTGAGTTGCATCCTATTGGCTATAAAATGTTTTCTTTAATCGGTTTTAAGTAGGTGCTTTAGCCATTTCAAAGTGGTATTCCATCTTTTCAACTTTTTAAAAAAATACAATAATTGTAATAGTTTAAAGGAACCAGTAAATGCATACATTGAAAAATTCTGTGTTCGCTTAGTATATAATTTGTAAATTCTTCTCGTTTAAAAAGCCAAATAGTTCCCCCACCCTCCTTCAACTTTTTGAGGGCAGTGTTGACTGGGAGATTGGGGGTAATAATCAGACATTTTTGAATGCAGTCCAGGTAATGAAGAACCAGACTTGGAACAGATGAAGAGAGGGAAGGGGCCAAGGTTGTACTAAAATGACAATTACTTGGTACTCTGTCTTGCAGCAAAAACATGAGGCTGTTGTTGTTTTGGCATGTCCCCTATGTGAGGGCTACTGTTGTCAGAGTATTCTAGTCTTCGCATTCAAAGCTGTTCTTTACAAGGATCTCTTAAGTTTCCCATGTCAAATCATTATAATGGAATATGACTTCTCTAGAAAATGAACAGGTTCTGTGTAAAGCTTCAGAGAGCCCATTGCATTAATGGTGCTAAGCTGTTGCACAGCAGTTAAGCAGAAAAGGGCAGGAGCCAGTAGTGGCTCTGTGAGCTGTAGGGATGATATTTAGATTCTGTTCTACTCAAGAGACAAATCCTCTTGAATATAGGTCATAACAGCAATTAAACTTAGGTTCCTGGATCAGATGGAGGACAGAGTCTGTGTGTGTGAGGGGTGGAGAAGAATGTGGGGGATAAGGAACTTGTTGCTTAATTTCCTCCCAAGAAAAATCAGGATGAAAGGATTGGATAAGAAGTAAGAAGGCAGAGCTGGCATTTATTTTCAGATCACATGACTGGTATCCTTAGGAAAATGCTGTTTCCTCATTGCACTGTTTTCACCAGTGAACAAATTAAAAAATACTTAACACTTATCCATTTATATCTTCAAAGCCTCACATAAATATTGAGCCTGAGCCTGCTCCCAATGAATGTTTTGTCACTGGAGTTCAATGGGAGCAGATTGGTTTTATTAACTACTACTAACACCTCTGTGAGGTAGGTGTGATTAATGTAACTATTACATTCTGAGACTTTTGTATTCTGTGTTCTGCACTTTTTTATATTAAGCCTATGCAGAGACAGCAGCCATTTTCTTCAGAGCTGATGTACCCTTATACTGTGGTCATACACATGCATACATGTGCATGTACACCTCCCACTTCTCCCACAGACTTAGGCTTTCATGAGAAATTAAAGTGAGTTTTTGCAAAAACAAAACAGTAGGCAAATAAGCTGCGTTAAACCTTAGGTTACAGTTGGGAAACTGAGGGGCAGAGATTTGCCCAAGGGCAGATAGCGAATTGGTGACTGAGATAGGATTAGAATTCAGGAATTTTTGACTTGTAGTCTCATGCTCATTCCTCCAGACCACACTGCTTCTCAGATAAAGAAGTACTGCAGAGAAACAAAATATGAATGAGGGGGGAAAACCAAATGTGTCATACTTTTATATAAAGTAGCCATGCAACCTCTGACTGTGCTCTCTTAACCTCGACTGGATCAGTATCTAAGGTGGAGATGTCATTCCAACAGACCTCTTCTACCTGTGACTAATATTCTAGTTTATAGTTGTTATAATTCTAGATTTTTTTTACAGCCTCAGAATAAATTGCTTATGGACTTTTGGACTTAATTATCATCAGAGACAACACAAAGAAAGATCTAGGTGCTGCAGCAAATGGGATAGTTAATTCTGTAGGTGATACTATTCTCTTTGAGTGAAAAGCAGCCCCCCTGTATTATACTGTACTCTAGAAGGCACGCCGGCCACTTATCATTAAAAATCTCTGGGCATTAAACCCCAGTGTTATGCCTGGGAGATGACAAAAGATGTTCTTCGCTGTGTATAGCTATAGAGTGCTGCTGTGCTTTGGATAAAGGCTGCCACCTTCCAGCGTTGGAAATGTGTGCACTTCAGTGATGGATAAAGTTATTTCTCGGTGGTACTATATACAGTACAGCTTGAAATGTTTGAATGGTGTGAGATCCTTGGCTGAATGGTGCTATATAAATATTACAGTTTTATTGTTTGGTTTTGTAAACAATTGATTAAGCAAACATGACTATCTCCATACATACATAACAGGAGTTCCTGCCTGTGAGTCTCTGATAGTTGGAATCACCTCTTCATTGGCATGTTCTGTTTCTATTAGGTTGTCTGAAAGTTAGGGGGATTCTACAGAATGTCAGAAATATTCTTTGTGCAAAATCAAAAATGTGCTGATTTGCTACAGTTGAACACCTCCGGTTTGGATTTTTATCATAAACGAATGAAAGACAATGAGACAAGATAAGTGCTTCAGAATATTAATTAAGGCAGCTTACAATGTAATGCCTATAAGAATCAGGGACATATAGCAACATGTGTGAATGCTGAAATGTAGTCACTGAACTCTTAGTAAATTACTTTAAATTCTAATAATTATTAGCTCTTGTAGTTTAGTAGCCAATGAGAACTAAAGGTTCAAATAAGTCAAAAATATCCATGTTGGCTGTGAAGCCTCCATAAGAGTTTCCATGGCTCCCAATCCCATGTAGACTCATTGTGATTTGAAATCCATATGTTTTTGGGTTCTCCCAGTAACAAAGTCATACTCAAAGGTTTGGAACCCTCTGCCTTTTGCTGCAGTGGAACCTGAAGCTACCTCTCCATCCTTTACCATACGTTTGGATGATGGCTTCAGGGCTGATCTTAGACACAAGCAAAACAAATGACCGCTTCAGTAACTGCTCTGTTCAGAATCCCTTCTTCTTATGATCCCGTGAAATCTCTTCCACCAGCAATGGTAACAGAGGGGAAGAAAATAACTCCCTTCCAGATTGCTTCCCTCTAACAGCAGGTCTGGAGGAGGCGCAGCAACTCAGGCCTGATCCTTGTCCCTGAAGACATAGGGCCCTCAGAGTGTAAAGCCAGCTTTCTGTGGCCTGCACTACTGACATCAGTGATTCTGCTGAGCATGTTTAGAGAGAATAACATGACATCCATATGCAAGAGAGCTTCCGGAGACAGACTAATGACCCCTCTTCTTCCCCACATAAAGAATTTAAAGTGCAAGTGAAGTCAGAGAAGATCTGTGTAAAAATAAGTGACTATGTGGTGTTTAGGGTCGCCAGTTCTGGCTGGACGAATTCCTGGAGGTTTCATCACATGACATAATCTTTAATTAAAAATTAATCTTTAATTCCTGGAGACACCAGGACAATCCTGGAGGGTTCGCTCATTACTCCCCATGCTGCCTCACTGGCTTCCTGGTCAAATTTGAAGGCCCACACCAGCTCTGCAAACTCCATCCACATTCTAGAAGTCAGATAAGTTTCTTCTTGCCCATCACACACCATTACTGCTAATAAAAACACTGCAGTTAGGACTCAGCTTGCAATATGCTTGGAACATGAGACAGAATAGAATCCAGGTTGCTCTGCTATTGCAGTGTTGACACTCTAGAGCTAACAAAAATAAAACAGAAAAAGATTGGTTTTTATCTCTCAAATAAATAGAACTGGCTTGTAGACACACAGGGAACTAATGTTGCTAGTTTTCCTTTGGCTCAATCTTTTTTTTTCTTTCTGACCATAATCTCACTTTAAGGAGAAGCACATTTGATTATAGTTTGTCTGTCTGAATGCTTCTAAACTAGTATTTACAGGCTTGTTTTCATGTTAATAGCAGACCATTGTATCTCTTAATATGTCTCAATCCATGTGGGGTTTGGACCATTTGATCTACCCTATGTATTCTCTGCTACAGCTACGTCTACGTATCAGAATAGAGCCATAAGCAGAACAAACTGGTATGAGGCCAGTATTCTGCCTTTGTGACACTGGTAAGAGCACCACCTGCCAGACTTCTGAGCACTAAAACTTAATCTTTGCCTGGTTGCTGCCCATCATGGCAAGAACTGCGGACATGAATACAACTGGATTCCCTGTTCAGTGGTTTACCTTGTCTCCTGCAGGCCTTTTCTGACTTGCTAATGTCTGCAGGCAGCATTCCCCTGTTATGTGTACTCTGGTCAGGGCTGGCTCCAGCATTTCTGCCGCCCCAAGCAGGAAAAAAAAAAAAAAGCCGCGATCGGCGGCGGCAGTTCGGCGGCAGGTCCTTCGCTCCTAGAGGGAGTGAGGGACCTGCCACCCCCAAATTGCCGCAGGTGCCGCCCCTTTCCCTTGGCCGCCCCAAGCACCTGCTTGTTAAGCTGGTGCCTGGAGCCGGCCCTGACTCTGGTGACCCAAGGAATACAGATAGATTTCTCTGGCATCTGCTAGTATACAGTCGGTCTTGGTGACATCTAAAAGAGCCAATATAACCTACCTGAAAAAATGACCAACGGACTGTGTTTTCCTCACAGTACAGCTATCCTTTCATTCCCACTCAAGAGTGAATAGGGCTGTGATACCAATGAGTTGTGCCTTTACAGAGAAGGGACCTCTCACTGAACAGATGGAATGTATACCATTGTGCAAACTGTCTGTTTAATCCGATTATTCTTTAGCACCAAGGGTGAGAGTCCAAACATTGTCTGAGTGGGAACTGTGCTGTCCAAACAGGTGGGCATGATACTAGGCAATTAGACATCAATCCAGTCTTGGCACACACAATTACTTCTCTTTTAAATACTTTGGTATAGTAGCAGGAACTTGGCTGTTGTTGAAAGTGGTCTTGAGGGTTTTTTCCCCCCTATTTTATCAGAGAGATGGTAATACAGGGGTAATTTGTTGCACATACCACCATTTTAGAAGTCAATTTCTCTGGCACATTTGGGAATCTGGTGAGCTGGGCACCTCATAAACACAGATTGGTACTGTATTCTGGAGGTTTTGAAAGCAAGCTCCTGGCTGAAGCTCTGATTTTAATGCTTTTGTGTGATGACAACCCATTTATCAGATTCCTAAGAGACACTTCTGCTACAAACATTTTTTTTTCCCACTTCACTTTCTCCTTTTCTGTAGCAATTGGTCTGTACTTGCCAGCTTGGTTAGGGCCCTGCTCTAAATGGGGAAACTCCACCTGGTGGTCCTTCTATGCATGCCAATGACACTTGCAGCAAAAGCAACTACAGATTTCTATCTGTGAGATATACTGGCTTCTTTATTCCCTGGGTCAGTTTCAACCAAGATCCTGCTCCTCTTGGTGCATTTTCAGCATTATTTACTATGTTGCTTTTTGCTATTAAGGTGCTGAGAATACTAGGTCTTCTAGAAAGGAAAGCAATAGTGGTCTTATAAAATCACCATTCATTTGAATGAAGATTATCAACGTGCCCCCTCCATGAGCCTGATTTCATTGTAACATCAGGGCCGGCGCTTCCATTTAGGTGACCTAGGCGGTCGCCTAGGGTGCCAGGATTTGGGGGGGCGGCAGTTCGGCGGCGGGGGGTCCTTCCGCGCTCCGGGTCTTGGGCGGCAATTCTGCGGCAGGTCCTTCACTCCTCCGGGACCCGCCGCAGAAGTGCCCCGAAGACCAGGAGCGCGGAAGGACCCCCCCGCCGCAGAATTGCGACGACGACCGGGAGCATGGAAGGACCCCCGCCTAGAGCGCCAAAAACCCTGGTGTCACTCCTGTGTAACATTATATTGAAAAACATCCTGAAGAGAATTGATTGTACTTCAGCCACTTTTTAATCTCACAGACATCTCTTATATGCAGGGCATTAAAAATAACTTGGTGGCTAACAACAGCCTCAAAATAATGGTCAGGAAAGTATTTAGAAAAGATGAAATGTTAACGAAAATTAGATTTCTGGAGTTACTTGTTTATTGCTGATTTTCTTTACCCTCTGGAATGTTTTCTGCTTTATGTTTAGTAATCCATGTACATCAAAGTGTATTAGGTCTATTTTATCCAAACGTAGTACAGTATTTATCAGGCTGGGCCTATATTTTTCATAGTGTTATATCTAGCTATCTGCAAAGACGTACTGTACCTCTGCATTATGCTTATCATGTTGTAAAGTACCTTTGCCAGATTTTTCAAAGCATCCCATATATTTTGGATACAGCCTTCAGCATATTTCTTATGGTAATTTGTGAGTGTCTTATTTCATGATTGTGTTTGCATGGTAAGCATCTTGAGCTTTTGGTATAATCCAGTTTTATTCAGTGCCGATGCAAAATTGTCCCCAAATAAAATGGAAATCTGGATTGAAAGTGGAGTGAACAGAGTCTAAATGCTGTTTATTTAATATATTATTTTCCTGTAAAGTGTATTTTTGTGTGAAGATATTAACATTAAAACCAAGATATAGAAATTTTTGGGAAAGTCATTTTATTTGTTGACAGGTACAACATTGACTGGAAAAAAATAATTTTTTAAAGAAAATGTTATTTACCAAGTTACTTAGTGAAATTAGCTTGAAAAATTGCTCTGAAAAAAAGCTAACCACTATAACATCAGAAAATATTATTCTATCCAAGTGAAGATACATACCGTACATGTACTGTAGACACAAGAGAAATAGAGTAGTCAGTACGAGGCAACACACAGTGTTGACTTAAACTCTTTTTGTTTCCCATGATAGTGAAAAATAACCAAGCTTAAATACATCTTGCAGTAATCACAGAGTGTACCCAAATGCTATGTAGCCCTTGGATGGAATCAAGATACCCCGGAAGGGAAATGGAGAGGCCTTATTTTCCTGTTTCTCCCTCTCACACGGTCTCAGAGGCACTGTAGCAAAGCACATTTGAGCAATTTATTCATCCCGTGTTTTCCATTTACGAAGACCATTCACAGTAGTGGACTAGCAGTGTACAAAAGGCCAATTTACAATGGCAGCTGCCTCTGAAATGGATGTATAGGCACAGAGTTAACTTTGGTAATAACAGAAGATAAGAGATGATACTGTTGTACCTGGTTCTGAATTTCTGGTTTCTGTATCAGCTAAGATACATTTTCAATAGTTCATCATGGGACATAAAGAATGAAACTCAGCAATTTAAATATAATAGTATTTAGTAACATGTTGTACAGATGGCCTGTAAATCTCAGGATGCTTTATAAAAAGGGTAAGCATTATTATACCCAGTACATAGATAGGGTAACTGAAGTCCGGAGAGATTAACTCATGGCTTGTCCAAGGTTATACAGCAAATCAGCTTCATAACCAGAATTAGAAATTAAGTCACCTGCCTATTATGTCATCTCTCTCTCTCTCCCCTAGAGAGACTATTGTGTCTTCATTTTCCCCTTGTCACTGTCTGAACTTTATTAACTGTCTGAAAATTAGTGAGAGCTGAACCTCATTAACAAGCAGATGTGTACATATATTTCATGTCTGGAGTATGTCATTTAAATGGACATAATGTAGATGTTTCATATCTTTTTAGGGAAGGGGGGAGAGGAGGAAGAATGATAATGATTAGAAAGAAGTTTTCAGCAACTTTCTTCCTAGACTTTTTGTGGCTTGATTTTTCAGTGGTGCTGAACACTGGAGTCAGTTGGAACAGAGGGTGCTAAGATCTCTGAAAATAAGGTCATGGTTGTATTAAAGGCAAAAACTTTTTAAATTCTGATGCCTTTCAGTTCCACTTGCTACCCTCTGATTTTCTTCATGAGTCACATGGCACTGTTATGCAGACCTGGCATTTAGCTGGCATTTTTGCATTTTGTTCTCACAGAAGCATAAAACTAACATAGTAAAGGGGGTGGAGGTAGAAATGCAGCCTGAATACTTCCTCTGTCAGCAATTGAAAATTGAAATGGAGTCCTGGGCCAGGTAGTGGCTGACTTTTGTTAGCACCATAACCTCTGCTGACAGTTCCCTTTGCCTTGTCTTATCTGTTGTGAGGCATTCAGACACCAAATCTTTTGTTGGGAAGAAATCTGGAAATGAAATTGTCAACGCTTTTGAGTGATAATGTGATCCCTCTCCATCCATGTAACTCTTCTACTCTGCTTCCTGTCAGACAGCCCAACCACTCGGATTGATTAACGAGACAGATGTAGGCAGCTGTTATTGATTGATGGTATCCATTACTTGATAAGTGCAAGCCGGCCCAGTCTACCAAGCTATGTCCATGTAGTATTTGTGTCTAGAAAATTAAACAACATAATGTCATCAAATACCACTTACGCCTGTTGGGTTGCTTTCTGCTTGGTAATATGATGAAATAAATGGTTGCTGGTAGCTAGCTTCTCTCTAATTTGAAGACATTTACAACAAGAGTGCAGGGGAAAAGTTGGTTGTCATATTTTTCATGTGGGTGTGGGGATCATGTACCAGCTCACTTGTTACCTTTTTTTTTTTTTTTGCTGTGAAGATTAATGGTAGTTGAATCTATGATGTGTGAAATCACTTGCTGCTCTCATGAGGGCATAATTGTCACATAGATACTTAGTGTCATCACCCTAAGCCTATTTCTCCCATTGAAGTACTATAAAATATCTGGGCCTCTATGGCATAGCAGTGTCTTTACATTGGAGTGCTTTACTGACATTCTTCAAAAAGCCAGGATTTACGTTCTATGACTTCTTACTGTTGAGAGTCTCAAGGTCTTAGCACCCTCACCAATTATCACTCTGCAGGGCAATAATGTGCATCTCACAGGATGGAAATACGTCACCCCCTCACTCCACATCATGTATCTGGAGTCAGTCACAAGTCAGCCTAATTGGGCACATAAATAATTGTAGTTAAATTAATCTTAAAAAATAATGGGAAATATTTGTTAATCTAAATTAATAATTTAAAGGAACCACTGTCAAGATAAAGATGATAAATCATTATAAAGTCCTAACCTATGTAGCTGGAGGACATGGTTTAATGGCTTGATATATTTCTGGAACTACAGGATGTTGTGGTTGTTGTTTATTTCTATTACTGAAGCACCTGAGAGCCCCAAACATGGAGCGGGGCCCCCATTATGCTAAGTGCTGTACAAACAGAACAAAAAGATGGTCCCTGCCCCAAAGACCTTATAATCTAAGTATAAGACAAGAGGCAACAGATGGATATGGACAGACGGGGAGCATAAGGAAACAATGAGACAACATTGACTAAAAAGCTAAGACAGACACAGGGGGGCAGGAATCATAGAACTATAGGGTTAGGAGGGACCACAAGGGTCATCTAGTCTACCCCCCTGCCAAGATGCTGGATTTGTTGTCTTTAAACCACCCAAGACAGTGAAGGAGCTTCCACAAAAAGGTTAGTGGTATGTTAGTAATTATTAGGAAAGGGATAGAAAATAAGACAGAAAATATCATAATGCCACTATATAAATCCATGGAGCTCTCCCACACCTTGAAATTGTGTCCAGTTTTGGTTGTGACAGGCTTCCCACCGGGGTATCACCTGAAACTGGGGTACTACTGAGCCCCCGACCCACCAGCTCGGGCTCCCTCTCACACTGTACTGCTGTGACAAACTGCAAAGCCCTCCAGCCTGCACTTTCACCACCAGCATGCATATAGGTAGGGACACACCCAGCTGCAGTTACATGCAGGCTCTCTGACCAGCCCCTGTGTGGGAAGGCTACTCCCAGCTCCTCAGGCACGCATCCCCTCTGGAGTATAAACCCAGAACTGTACAGCGTAAGCTCATAAAATTTCCCCCCTCCCTCAATGTGGAGAGGAATATGCAATTACCTTTTGCCCTTGAGTTATGGTTCCCACACACTTCACTCCAACTCACTGGTTTAGATAAAGCAAAACCAAGTTTATTAATTACAAAAGATAGATTTTAAGTGATTATAAATGATAGCAAACAGATCAAAGCAGATTACCTAGCAAATAAACAAAAATGCAAACTAAGCTTGATATACTAAATAGACTGGATAAAAATAGCAGATTCTCACCCTAAGAGATGACACAAGCAGGCTGCAGATTCTTAAGGGGCAAGCTGTACTTGCTTTACAACTTGCTTTCTCTGGTGTTTCATTCACAGGCTAAAAATCCCTTTAGCCTGGGTCCAGCACTTCCCCCAGTTTAGTCTTTGTTCCTCAGGTGTTTCCAGGAGTCTTCTTGTGTGCAGAGCGAAGAACCCCAGATGATGTCACTCCCTACCTTATATAGCTTTTGCATACGGTGGGAACCCTTTGTTCAAAGTCTGTGGAAAAATACTGACATCCCAAGATGGAGTCTAGAGACGTGGTCACATCACATGTCCTTGTAGAGTTATAGCAGCCATTACTTGGAAGCTGTCTGTAGCGTTCTCAGGAAGGCTTATCTCCAGGTGGGAGATAAGCTTCTCCTAAGGACTATTGTTTTTTTCCTAATGGCCCATTGCCCTGAATAGGCCCTTCCACACCCACTATCTAGACTGAAAGCATCTTGTCTAGTGGGCATTACCCAGGTGTAACTACATTTGAAATACAGATACATAATTAATATTCATAACTTCAGATACACAGGGCCATCCCTTGGGGAGTGCAGGATCCGGGGCGGAAGTGACGGATTCATCTTCCGGGACCGACTGCACCGGCCTGTGGGGCCCCCCTAAGCGCAGGGCCTGGAGCAGTTGCCCCGATTCGCCCTACCCAAGGGATGGCTCTGCAGATACAAAAATGATACATGCATACAAATAGGATAATCATATTAAGCAAATCAAAACTTTTCCAATGACACTTCACATCACTTAGCTTGCATAAAATACATTATAATGATGTCATAATCATATAATGATATCACTGCAAAGAATATGGGGTGCAGTGTCACACTGGTCATCCCTTCTCAAAAAGGATATAGTGGAACTGGAAGAAGTTCAAAGAAGGGCACCCAAGATGATCAAGGGTATGGAATGACTTCTGTATGAGGAGACACTATAAGATTAGGGTTGCTCATCTTAGAAAAGAGAAGACTAAGGGGGGATATGACAGAGGTCTATAAATCAGGAATGGTGTGGAAAAAGTGAATACAGGAGTGTTGCTTATTCTTTTATACAATAGAAAAACCAGGCATAACTTAATGAAATTAATAGGCAGCAGGTTTAATACAAACAAGAGGAAGTACTTTTTCACACAACAAATAACTAACCTGTGGAACTCATTGCCATAGGATGTTGTGACCACCAAGGTATAACTAGGTTCAAAAAATAACTGAATGATTTCCTGGAAGATAGGTCATTAGTCAGGAATGCTACCCCATGCTTTGGGTGTCTCTAAACCTCTGACTATTGGAAGCCAGGAGTGGAAGATGGGGAGATCACTTCATATTTGCCCTGTTCTGTACACTCCCCCTAAAACTCTGGTATGGATCACTGTCAGAGAAAGTATGCCGGGGAAGATGGACCATGGTCTGTGACGCAGTATGGCAGCTCCATTGTTCTTATGTTCTTTAACATCATCTCTTGTTTCTTTTCCCTTTACCTGGAGAGAGTCTTTAGAAGGAACTCTCCCCCTGCCCTTGCCTGACAGTCTCTTAGATGAAACCAAAGATGGTAATGGCTGTCCTTTTGGGGGAAAAGAGAAAAAGTTAGTTGAGATGGTCTGGAGCTGTGGTTATTGCTGCTGTTAAGGTCTAGTCCTCTTTTCTAAAAGGCAGAACAAGGCAAACATAGGGAAGACCCAGTAACAGGAAATCTAGAAAATGTAGTTTCTGTCTCTGGTGTTGACTTTCACTTGTAATCTCATTGTTGGAAAAATGCAGGCACAGATCATGGTCTTATCAGGCACTTTGAGACTTGTCAAACTTGTATCAGCATCGGGATGTTTAGGACATTGCTCTTTGTTGCCTCTCTGGTCACAGGCTCACAGAAGTGTTGCAAAATATACAATCTTGGCCAGCTAAGCCATTCTTATTAGACAGAAGGCAAAAGGAGAGAGATAGGAAAGAGAAGAAATAAGGTTGGGGAAGGAAAAGGACACACTGGTGGAAGGTGTGTGTGAGACAAAGTGGTATTCAGGATTTAGCCACTGCCAGTAGAGGTGGTGATATCATCTGGGTTCTTGTCTCTGGCCCAGTCTGGTCAGGATATCTCTCAGGATCAGGGTAATGAAGGCCTGGAGATAGTGGGGGTCAGCCATGATGTTGAAGCTCACTCCAGTAGCCAGTTTTTCTCCCAATGTCTCTTTCTTTAAGAACCCCAAAAAGCAGTGTTGGGTGGAATAACACATCCCCTCGTTGTTTTGTCCAGCAGTTAGGCCTAATTTCTGGCACACCAGTTTTGGTTCATTGATTTCCAGTCTGACACTGGTCTTGTTTACCAAGCATGATCTTAACACATTCCTTGAGTTATATCAGTTGGCCTTTTTGTTTGGACTAATGCCGTCTTGATTTGCTTTTGCACCTTTTCCCTTCAACATTTGTTGTTATAGGTTATTGTGACATTTTATGAACTGTCACTCACTTCTCATAATTGAGCTCACAATTAGGGTAAATTTGTAGGCCCAATTATTACACCAGTCTACATTAGGTGCCAGTTAATGTTTAAAACCAGTTCCCATTCTGAAAAATTTTGATAATCTGACCTTCAATATACACTCACTTTTGGGTAGTTTATGGCAGCCTGACCCAGTGCTGCTGAACCAGTTTTAAAACCAGGTAGCGAGTTTTCTCAGTGTAGACAGGCCTCTTGAGGATCCCCTCAGCTTTGTGAGCTTGTGCTGTAAGGCCTATCTGCCTGCTTGGGCTGGAAGGGAAGGGGCAGGGAAGAGGGAAGGGAGTTTTATTAGGAGCAGATTAGATCTTGGTTTTTATTTTGTCATTTATTTGTATAACCCCAACTGAGATCAGGGCCCCATTGTGCTAGGCTCTGTACCAACATACTGAGGAGCGGTCCTTGCTTCTTGTATTTTCAATGTGTGTAAAAGCCTGTAAGAGCAAAGGATAGGCACCTTTTTTTGTATACATTGGTAGAAAATTCAATAAATAAATGGAGACCATGATTGCATTGTCTTCTTGAAGCATACTGATTACAGTGTCTTCATCTCGGAGAAGTGCTGAAGGAGAAACTCCTCTTCTCCCCCCACCCCCAAGACTCTACCCTCTCATCATCAAGAAATGCACCAAAACAGGAAGCTGAAATGAATTTATAATTAATTGTTGCAAAACGGTGTGGGTTTTAAAGTTGGATAAGCAAAATTTGAATTGTCCCCTCGAAGGGCTTGTTTAATTAGATACCCAATTAGATACCCAAATGTGGATGTTTGACTTATTACTGCCTGGAGAGGACTGAATGATGAATGGAAATCACTTTTAATGTAAATTAGCTCGTAACCTCACTAAATCAGGTTTTAACCAATACAGATGGTGCTTAACTGACTATATGGATGGCACATGTTCATTTTCATTATAACAAGTCTCATGAGAGTGGTTCAATAAACTAGGAAAGTTGCTGTAGGCTGGACGTTTTTCACACCTTGCCTTCTAATGCCTCTAATCTGCAATAGAAATTATTCATCATGAGGAGCCTAATGACTCTTTTGTGTGTTAAAATCATGAGATAAAAGATTGATTATGAGATTGGTCAGTGACATTTATATATAGCATTGATAAATACACATACTGACATGGGGTTAGTGCATTCTCTTTTCACTCTTGACTTTAAAAAAATAAACTTTCATCAGAATTAGGCCTTGTATTCATGAAAAAAATTGTGTTCTTAACTCAAATTAACAAACACAAGGTAAAATTCTAGTGATGACCAGGTAGTTTATAGTTTTCACAAGAGTTAGCAGGTCAAACTAAACCCCAGAATTCCCCATTGTCTTTAACTTGACCGCTAACTCAGGTGAAAACTACAAACTGCCTTGTCTTCACTAGGATTTTACCTCATGTTCATTGTCTTGAGTTAGCGGTCTCCAGTTAAGAACACACCCTTTTTCCTAGTGAAGATGCATCTTTAAAGAGAGGCCCAACTCACACATTTCAGATACAGATCTGAGCTTCGCCAAAGTTTGGAAGTGTTTTGATGTAGGGTTTTGGTGTGGCTCATTATGAGCTCTGAAGTTTATATCTGGGTCTGAATACCCGTAAAGTTTGGGGAAGTTCAGATTCATGGATTGGCTTCTTGTCTATGCCTGGTCACAAGTGAAAATAGTATGGTATCTCAGTGTGGACCAAATCACTGCAGTTTGCTTCATGGCTGGGAGTTTCTGCTCAAAGGAGCTGTGGCTGTAATAGAGGGTGTGTTGCAGTTCCTAAATTAAGGGCAGAGGGGAAACTTGCATATAGAACTGGTTGAAAATTTTCCAGTGAAACAGGTTTCATCTGAAAATGAAAATGCCAGTTCATCATACCGGAATTGTTTCATGAAAACAGTCTGGGTTTGATGAATTTTCATTCGCAGAACCTGGTTCCCTGCCTGCTTGCCTGGCAGGCTGCAGGAGACCTCGTATTTCAGGGTCTGCAACTCTAGGACATTCCTGCTTCATGGACTGCCTGGGGGCTGGAGACCCAGGACTTCCAGCTAGGGAAGCCTGGAAGCCCTTGGAGTCCACCTGAAGCCATGGATCTAGTACACAAGAAGCAGACACCACTGATTTGGTTAACTTAATGCACACTTTCTACACACATGCAGGGCTGGCTCCAGGCACCAGCTTACCAAGCAGGTGCTTGGGGCGGCCACTTTGGAGAGGGCCGGCACGTCCAGCTGTTCGGCGGCAATTCGGCGGACGGTCCCTCACTCCTGCTCGGAGCGAAGGACCTCCGACCGAATTGCCGCCGCAGATCACAATCGCGGCTTTTTTTTTGTTTTGTTTTGTTTGGCTGCTTGGGGTGGCCAAAACCCTGGAGCCGGCCCTGCACACATGCACATAATATGTCATTTGAAAGTGTATTATGTCTGCTTCAAGACGACGTATGCTGTGGAGTGGTCAAGTGGTGCCGTTACCATAGAAACAGGGGCAAACAATAACACCATCAACATATTAAAATGACCACTTTGAAATATTTGCATTTGTTTCTCTTAGTTTAATGATTCTGTGTATTATTTCAATACATGAAGTTGGATTTCTTTGTGACCTCAAAGCATCACAACAACAATCTAAAGTATAAAACAAAATCTAATAATAAATTTGTACAAGAATAATTGAAATGTAGTAGCACTGGTGAGATTTCTAATCAACATCATTATCATCGTATTCATCATTATGATCTCTGTCGAGATTGTGTGGGTTACCATAGTCTTCGTTGCCTTGGTATGTACTCAGTTCAGTGCAGGGAAGATTGTTCTGACTATAGCAGGGGTGGGCAAACTATGGCCCGCAGGCCAGATCCGGCCCCTCAGGGCTTTGGATCCAGCCTGCGGGATTGTCCCCCGTGGCGCCGCGGGACCTGCGCCACTCTCGGGCGGGGGTCAGAGGGCTCCGTGCACTGCCCTCGCCTCCAGGCACTGCCCCCCGCAGCTCCCATTGGCTGGGAACGGGGAACTGCGGCCAATGGGAGCTTCGGGGGAGGTACCAGGAGGTGCGGCAAGGGCAGCACATGCAGAGGCCTCCGCCCCCCACCTCCCCCAGGGGCCGCAGTGCTTCCTGCAGCGGCGCGGGGCCGGGGGCAGGGCAGACATGCAGGGAGCCTGCCCTGGCCCCGGTGCGTGCCGCTGCCACCTCGGAGCCTGAACCCCTCCTGCACCCCTTCCCCCAACTCCCTGCCCTAAGCCCCCTGCCTGCACCTCTCAACCCAACTCCCTGCCCTGAGCCCCCTCATACACAGTGCACCCCTCATACACCCCACAACCCCCTGCCCTGAGCTCCCTGCTGCACCCTGTACCCCTCTGCACCCCAACCCCTGCCCTGAGCCCTCTACCGCAGTCCTCACCCCTCCTGCACCCCAACCCCCTTCTCTGAGCCCCCTCATACACCACGCACCCCTCCTCTGCCCCAATCCCTTGCCCCGAGCCCCTTCCTGCACACTGCACCCCCTTCCACACCCTGCACTCGCTCCCGCACCCCAGCTGCCTGCCCCGGCCCTGCATACAATTTCTCCACCCAGATGTGGCCCTCGGCCCAAAAAGTTTGCCCACCCCTGGACTAGGGGGACAGTTGATGGTGCAGTGACCCCTACTTGTATAGGCACAGATAAGGTCTTGTAGAAGGTTAAATGATGTTGGGTGCTTGAAGAATACAGCAAGTGGTTTATCATCCACATTTTTCCATTCATGTTGCAATGGTAATCCAATATCTGGTTTACCAGTGTGCAAAGACGTCCAAATCTTTGTTTGCCAAGATGCTCTTTTGATATACTCTTCAAAACTGTCCTCGCATGGTGGGAGTTTGGCCAGTGACTTGTCCTTTTTGATGGCTAGATTGAGGCACAAGCAATTAAGGTCTCTGTGGGTCTCCTTTTCTTTCTCTCTCTGGTCATACAACACTGCTACCAACTTCCTTGCCGCTTGTCCCAATTTGGCAAGATCTCTGAAGCAGTAAGCAACTTTTCTTTTCTTTTCTTTTCTTTTCTTTTCTTTTCTTTTCTTTTCTTTTCAACAACATTAAACACAGATTTTTTCTCAATATCAAATAGGGATGACAGAAAGAACTTTGTTATAGGAGTGAGCGCGTCACAAATTGCATGCATAGGTATGAAGTTATGGTTGTCAGTTGTGCTGTGCCTATTTCAATCCACAAATTATCTATGTGTTCCAATTTTTGGAAGTAGTGAACAGCAAGGACCAAAACATCTGTATCAGCAAATTTCAATGGAAATTATAGAAAACTATTATAATCACTTGTGAGTGACTTTGACAATGAAGATTATGCAATGTGAAAACATTTCATGTTAGTATATTGCAAAATGTCGATAGTTTCATCATTTCTGGAAAAAAAAATTGCCCATACAAAACCAATAATGTTTTCATACATTGTCATTTGACCAATAAAGACCACATGAATGTGTTGAAATTAACTTAATCAGTAAAAACTGCAGTCATAGTCATATTGCAGTGTTTCTGGAACTGTGTAAAAAATTACACTTTCTCTCTTTGGAAACCATAGTTTCACCTCTCCTGTATGCTTGCAAGCACCACTTGACAGCTCCACATCTTACCTCATTTAAATGTACAAAATAAGCTTTCAAATTATATATGTGTATGTGTGTTGGTGAGTACATTAAAGTCCAAAAATATGACCCTTTTGGAGAATTGCCACATGCATAAGGGCCTAGGCTCCTGGCACTGCAGCAGGCAGCCTGGAAGCCTCTGAGGTCAGCTGGCTCCCCAGGCTGCCCAACTTCTGGGGCAGCTCTCTCCCCATACTGAAGGAGTCAGGCAGCCCAGGGATCCAGCTAGCCTGGGAGTTTGTGAGTCCTGACACAAATCATGTCAGTTTCACTGAGCTGCTGACAGGGATCCCGGGGACATATTTTATTTTGAAAACACCATGTTTCGGTGCTTCCAAGATGAAATTTTTTGAACACTCCACCCTGTGGGAACTTTAGAAATGTCAGAATTTCCCATGAACCAGAAATGCTGAGTTTTTGGTATCTGCCTGCACTTTTCTTGGCTCAAGCCAGTGCTCTGCCTTTGATCTTTTCTTAAAAAATGAATTTGAAATTTGCTCACAGTTTATTTCCTTTAAAAGTGCATCTAAGCTGTTAATATATTTATACCTCACTTACTCTTGTTTAATCTTTAACATAAATTTTAGATATAGCTACATTTTTTTCTACAGATGGTGCTAGAGGCCTCTCATTAATTTCTCTCATCTTTGGGTCTACTTAATAACTTCTTTATTAGTGTTACGAAAATATAACAGTATAGATGGATGGAATCCTTTATTTAGGCAAACAAAAGGAGCAGGCACTCAGGCAGCATGTGCCACAGATCAGCAATTCTTACTATCACTAAGTATCTCTAGATCCAGGGAGAAAATTCAAATGTATGGTCTGGACTCATCCGTTGGATTCCCTTGGGTTGCAGACAGTCTATGAAGCACAATTTCAGGTAAATGTAAGCTTTGTAGAAGCTGCATTTAAAGTGAGATGAAAACTGGAAATAGTTTGTATTCACCTGCTAAGACCTTGGTATCCAACAGAAGAGCTGTGCGAATAACTGAGTTATCAGTTCAGTGGCCAAACCGGTAGGGATGGGACTTGGAGAGGCTAGGGTTTGTTTCATGTCAACCAAAATAAAAAAGTTTTGAATTTTCTGGTGAGCCAAAAGAGACAAATTTTGTTTTGTTTTGAGTTTTTTAACCTGGTAAAATAAAATTCAAGTAAAAATCAGAACACAAGATCATTTTGAAATGAAAAACTGAAAGTTTTGTTTTGAAAAGTCTCAACAATTTTGAAAACTGAGAGTCAGAAAAAAATAAGAAAACATAAGACTTCATGTTACTTTGCTCTGCATGTTTGTGAAGTAGGATTTTGTTCTTGAGCCTCAGAATTTAGAGTTGCCACTTTTCATGAGACACACTAATAAAAGTTGCAAGGCAGCCCCACTGTTCAGGAAATGGGCTCACCTTGTTATCACGATGCACTGAAGGTATGTAGATATAGCCATCATACTCCATGCCACATTCCTGTATTCTCGAAATGGAAAAAAATACTGATACCACATAGGTAATAAATCCCAGACATATCATTTAATTGGGATGCCCTTAATTAGGATTGCTGAATTATTGCACTGACTCCTAAGAAACCAGTGAATGTTTAATTACTGGATTTAGCTAGTGCCAAGGGGTTAAGTGAACCTTAACCAGATGCTAAATATTGTATGGATAGTAGATGTGTGACATAGTTACAGGGCTAGCTGCACCTCAGTCCCCTTTTCAGTCTCTCTGTGTGCATCCCCAGGTGTTTGGCCTTATGCCTTAACTTATTGTGAGGTGGAATTTGCAATCCTCCTGCTCCTAGACCAGCTTCTGGTCTTCAGTATGCTGTGTATCAACCATATTTGCCCTGGAGGTCCAACTGAGTTCAGCACCTGCAGTTCTGCCCTTCGGGAGTCTATGACCACTAGTATGTAGTGGTTAGACAGCTTTCCTAAAACCAAAGTATTGTTTATTTATTAGAAGGATCAAAGCTTCTAGAGAGAAAAGGGATTTAAAAACAACAAATAGCCTAAACACTTCTATCTCACCTAGAAGCTTCCCATACCCTGATGATAACCTAGGCAGATCTAATTTCTTCGGACACACCAGCCGTTCCCTGTGTCTCCTCTGGTTCCCCTGAATAACTACTGCCTCTCTCTGAGAGAATGCCCCTTTTTGTCCTGCCAGAGTTCTTTTGTCCTTCTGTGTTTATGGGCCTTTTTCTATCCTGGTCCAAGCAGTTTTCTAGGTTGGCTGCAGAGGAGGCAAAACTAGCAAAGCTAATGGTTCTAGCATTGTCCCTTAACTTTTTGCTGAAAGGTGGCTGTCTTAAGCTATTCTTTTCCTTCTGGCTGTTTTTCCAGACTCCTGTTGTGTTAAACCAATAGTCATATAGAAAAAGTCCCAGTAATCAGGCCAACCTGCAGTATTCATAAAATATGACAGAGCAGCTCCAAATCTCTCACAATGTGAAATTTTGAACTCTGGCTTTTCATAGAGAAGCTGACAGATAAAGACACAGGGAATAAGACATAAAGTTGAATGCACTTATTCTTGCATTTGATTTAGTACAGTATCTTATTTCATGTACACTTTTTTTCTTCAAATTGTTTAAAGGTACCTTGACTTAAGTAGGGCAGCTGCTTAATTGGGCTAATAGGCCATCTACCACGGTGTCTCAATTAAGAGACTGTGCCAAGCTTGTAATACAATGGAACAGGTCTATAATGAACTTGGGATATAAGCAAATTCTCTTTATATTAGAGGTGGCTGTGAACCAGGAAATCTGATCCAAATATTCCAAACTTTCGTTCCAGATCTGTGCATCATGATTGAGGCTTATTTCTTAAATTTATGGAGATATCCTATCTCCTAGAACTGGAAGGGACCTTGAAAGGTCATCGAGTCCAGCCCCCTGCCTTCACTAGCAGGACCAAGTACTGATTTTTGCTTCAGATCCCTAAGTGGCCCCCTCAAGGATTGAACTCACAACCCTGGGTTTAGCAGGCCCAATGCTCAAACCACTGTTTGTCTACACTGAAGAAGTAATTCACTTCAGTTCTCCAGTTTCAAATACAGTAATTGTGGAAAAATATGTGACCGTGCCATGGGCAACATTTTCAACCTGAAATCCTCAATTGTGCATGTAGAATTGTATGTGCCTGCACTTTGCAGATACAAACAGCTGTGCAAGTGCATAGGAAAGTGTTCGAATCTGCACCTGCAAAACAGATTAGGCACCATTATGTTTTGCAGGCATGAAGTCTGTCATGTGCATGTGAATTATTAAACGGCATGCCCAAGTTTGTGGGCTCAAATATATGTATGTAAAAGGATGTGCTTGCACCAATGGGCGCTGGATAGGGGGCTGGCTGAAACCATATCCTCATAAGACTTCTGTAACTGTTACCTATATGTATTGAATTTTGCTGGTAGCACTGAAAGACACAGAGTGGCAGTATGTTGTATCAAATGGCTCCTCCAGAGGTACATTTTATTCATCTAGCACACAGCATGTCATAGTTTTACTGTATTTTTTAAAATATGAGATGTTATAGTAATGTACAGATACATCTCTAGTGTAATCTAGTAAGCATCCTGGATTGGATTCATCCCCGGGGTAATTATCTCCCTTGAAGTGGGAGAGTTTGGTCTATTCTCTTTTCTGTTTGTAGTCTTCAGAATCATAGGATCCTTTGATTCTGGTCCTGTACCTTCACTAGGGACCAGAGCAAAAGAGGGAAACAGACACCTAGTCTAATGAGAATACTGTGAGATACCTGCAGTTTAAATAGGTATTTACCATTAACAGCCACAAACCTATGAAGTGAGAGGCTGTCATTTTCCTATCTCTTAGTTGTTGAAATGGGGCCGAAAGTTTATGAAGTGAGAAACTGAGTCCAGCTAAAGCCCCTCATTACCTTAATGACTAATTGAGTCAGAATGAAAAAAGATTGAGTTAACTTGCCTACTAGGCACCCAGCAACGAATGTGTATGACAACTAAAAGAGTGATGGATAAAGAAAAGAACTGGGGGGAGAGAATGAGTGATTTAAAAGCCATTTTTGATGCATCGTTATCAGTGCATCCAATTAAAAAGAAATTAAAGTGTAAATCTCTGCTGACTGCCTGAATTAAAAAAGGGTTCTTCTTTTGGCCTCTCTAAGCACTTGAGCAAATTAATTAGACATGTGCTGAAAGGGGTACCAGTGAAGTTCACCCATCTGAGAACATCACAGACACCTACCTCTTCCTGCTGCCAAATGAGTCTATTCTGGGACTGAAATGAATGCCACTTTCAGAGACCAGAAATAAGGCTAAGTCAGGAATTGCTTTAATTTTGGTAATTACATTCATTTCATCTTTAGCTTTTAATTCGTATTGATAACATGGTGGATTGACATATTTGTAGTGGACGTAAGGGCTCTACATGTGTGGTTAGTGCAGGCATGGGTGTCTATCTGGGGGAACAGTCAAGAGAATATATGACACCTGTAACTGCAGTAAGTTGTAATAGAGTAAAAACTTGAGAAGGACATATTCCCCCCTGCCTTTAGTGATTCTACATATGTTATACAGGAGACCTGGAGTCAGGACTCCTGGATACTGATCTTGGCTGTGCCACTAACCTAGGGCAAGTCAGTTAACTGCTCTGTCCATCAGTTTTTTGGGTAGGTCTACACTATGGGGTTAAGTCGACCTAAGTTACACAATTCCAGCTACGTGAATAACGTAGCTGGAGTCAATGTAGCTTAGGTCAACTTAACCGCACTGGGTTGATGGGAGAAACTCTCCCGTTGACTTACCTTATGCTTTTCGTTCCAGTGGAGTACTGGAGTTGATGGGAAAGTGATCAGCGGTTGATTTAGTGGGTCTTCACTAGACCCGCTAAATCGACCCCTGGTGGATCTATCGCTGCAGCATCGATCCACGGTAAGGGTAGACATACCCTAAGTCTGTATAATGGGAACAAAAATGCTTCATGAAGTATTATGACGCTTAACTAATGCTTGTAAAGCAGTTTGAGATGCTTGGCAAAAAGATGTTACAGAATTTTTGTGCAGGCAGCCATTGTAAGTCCTAGAAAAACAGCCTTCCTTATTGGACATTTGGGAGTATGTATATATAGTTGCTTGGTTTGCAGCTTTATTCTCATGCTGCTTACTACTCTCCAGGTACTCAGCATTTGGAAGCAGCTGAATTTTCTCTTATTACTTGGGCTTGACCTTTGATTCCAGCTGATTGTGTAGAAATGGGGAAGACACAGGAAGAGCTATTGCAGTTCATTATATTATAAAAAATTAAACCATGGGTTATCAAATATTTAATTCATTCTGATGAATGGACTGTATAAAATCTATAATGAATTCTTTGCTTTGATTAAATAAAATTGAGGGACTTAAGTATTCATTCCAGCACTCTGAAATAAATTGTTTTTGGATTGTCATAATAACCTCAGTGCACACAGTGGTTTTGGCCTAAATCCCTGGGTGATGAACATTTTATGCGTATGCTTCAGACCAGAATTATCTGAATTAGAGCTGAACTGCTGACCTGTTCATGGAGGTCATTGTTGCTACCATAGTCTTGACTCTATTATTTACTATGGAATAATGTAGTCTACAAGAAATACAGACAGCACTTAAACCCTGTTTGTTTGCAAAAAAAAATGATATACAATTTAGACACATTATAGTGTTGGAGAATACACTGTTATTTTCATTCCTATTCCAACATGCAGAGTGGGAAATAAAGGCCCCAATTATGTAGCCATTGGTGAGGCTGTGCTTCCTCATGTGAGTAGTTCCACTGAGTTAAATGGGACTACTTGCATCACTGTGTCCTCACCAGTAGTTATCTGGGATGCACGATGCAGCCCATAAGGGTTAACATTGGTATGTTTAGATAAAGCTTAAAGCTGATGAATTACAAACATGCGTTGAAAAGATAATAGACCGGGTAATGAAATCAAACAGTTAAACTGTTTCAAGGGGATTGTTGTTCTGATATGGTGCCATCAGTCCATTTCCTAGTGCACGAGATTCCATGTCACAAAACCACCACCACACCCGGCCCTCTTGCTGGCAGTCTCAGCCAAAAGGCTAAGGACTAAACTGGAATGAAATTGAAATATCCTGTCACTCCACCATGTGATTTCCCCCCCTACATTAAGGCATATTGGAGAGCTGGCGACAGGTAAACCTGCATGTATCCCCCTGATTATGGGGTAACTGTTCTGAGGATAACTATAATACTATAACATGATACTGCACCACTGAACTCAGTGGGACTTTTGCTATTGACTTACTGGGGAGCAGGATGGGGATCTTGATGTCTCTCTGGTATATTTCACCAGCACTGAAATTCACTGGCATAGTAAAGCGAGAAAAAACAATCCCAAAAGAGTTCAAGACAGAGTAACATAAAAATGGCCTTCAAAGGGGCCCTAAGATGATGACCCTTTAAGGGCAGCTAACATGGGCCATTAAAGTGGCAGGTGTATGAACCCAACACTAGTTACAACTGTTCCCATTGCCTGATCACAACATTTGATTATCCTCATGTGAATCTGATCCCCATTGTGGGGAACTTAGCTATTAACTACAATTGTGTGTTCTTCGTTTTCTTTTGTAAAAGTTTGCAAGAAAGAAGAGGGAAAGAAATGTAATGCAAAGCTTCATGAGACCATTCTCAATCCTGTTTTCTCCCTATTTTGTCATGTTAATAATGGTCGCTAAGGAGTTTTGCAGCCATCCATAGTGTCTGGACGAAAGAAAATCAAGAAAAATTGTTCTTGCTAGAGCCACACACACCTGATGAGACTATTGAATTATTTTTTGGCTTAATGAGTTGGCCTCCCTAGGCAGAGACTAGCTATTAAATCTCCATTTACTGAACACTGCAGTGTGAATCTATTGATGCTAACTATTTTAGTATCTTGAGTTATCCTTTTTACTCTATTATCCACACAGGTTTATTCTGTTGTCCAAAGTAGTAAATGAGTTTCCCAGGTTCCTTTAGGAAACTGTGACATGCTGAAGTAATCTCAGGGTTATTAATACGCTACTGTGCTTGGGGGACAAAAAGGACTTAATCTATAAATCACCATAGCTAGCCATGAAACAGGGGTATAAGACAAATAAGCATGAGAGCCTGGGGATGGATAGATAAACAGGGCTAAAGAGGAAATGCCCACTCCTGGGAAGTGGCATTGCTGGGGAATGACATGGGTCATATAGATGAATCAAAGAGCCTGGAGTTATCCTGAGGCAAAGGTCTGAAGAGGATTATGGAGGAGACAGGCATGGGAAATCTAATGAGTAAAACGTTCACTGTGTGAGATATGCTGATGACAACAGCTGACTTTAAAAATACCAGTGAGTTGTTTTGGTTTTGAATTTGCAATATGTATTCCTTTTGTGTCTGCCCTTTTGACATGATTTATATTAATAGCCCTTAAATGTATCAAGGGCTTCTAGTGATTAGAATATAGAATAGCAGGCTCCCAGGGAGGTGTGCTTGACACAGAATGGCTTTTCTTTTGAATGTCACAGAATGTAGCTCTGAATGTACCTTCAAGACATTGGTTATAGGTGCTGTGACCTTTCTGGGGAAAACCAAAAACATATGTCCTTTAAGACTAACATAACAAGAAGTCTCCATGGCTGTGAAATCCTAACATTTTACATAAGAGAAATATTTGTATATAGAAAGAGCAAGATCAAAACACAAAGTAGCTGACTCACACTATTCTGCTCTTTCAGTGATTTTACAGTCTGACCTTGAGATGACCACTGTCTGACCTTGACATCACACTCCCACCCCAACCCCGGCACTTTCTTTCAGAAGGGAGATAAGGTCATTTTTCTGCTTTGGTCCAAGTCCCTCTCCACAACCTTCTCTCTCCTCCCAGGATCATTCTTCATTCCAGCTCCTTGCCTTTTAAGTACCCCATAATGGGGTTTCTACCCTTCTTTTTCTCTCATGTAGTCCCAGCCTGACTGGTTTGTTGAAATTGTACAGGTGTCCTAGGTTTCTCAGTTAAATGTGCTCAGGAGCACCTTACTATGAAAGAGCATGCACAGGTTAACACAAGTTGGCTGGCCTGAAGGATGGAGGCCTACACAGTCTGGTCTTAAAGACTTCTTAAAAGTGACCTGCAAAGAGAGAGAAAAAATAGAGTTTGAACCCTTTCTCTTCCCCCCCCCTTTTTTGATGCTATATTTTAAAAGGACTGGAAGTCATGATTTTTATTTTCCATTTTTATTTCTAATTTTTGTGCTCTTTGAATTTGTGAATATCCCTTGGTTTGGTACAGGATGTGGAGATTTTGAGGTCTATGGCTTTTATTTGAATGCTGAAGATATTGAATCTCTAACAAGACATATTTTCTTCTAAATGTTCCTCAAGCATTTGAATTAAATGGGTGGGTTGTTTTTAATTTACTTCCTGAGTATTTCTGATGTTATCCTAACAGTTGTCTGGACAGATGTTAGGTTGGTTTCATGATTAGTCTGAATCCAAGAGCAATGTAACTTGACAGTAAATATAGAGTTTTGAAAAAAATTGCATCAGTTTTTATGGTGGAGAAATATCAGCCAACTTCCCTGTTAGGATGTACATTGTAATAGTTCCCTATTTGCTAAAATTGAGCTGTGTGTACATATGATATTGTTTTAGTAGCTACTAGTGGGAACTTTCCTTCCACCATTAAAAAGAACTAAGCACGTCTCTATTCACCCATCTGAAAAATAGGACATGTCGGTGAAAACTCAGGGAATAAATACTAGGACTCAGTGATACAGCTAGCTAATTCGGTAGTTTCATGAAGATATGTTTTGTAACACGCACAGAAGTAGAAGGAGCAGTCACTTCATGTATGAGGATGATTATTTGGTCTCTCCTGTACTTCTCCTTGATAACTTGCTCCAATATCTCCAAAATGTCTTCAACATTATAAGTGATGACAGAAAGCTGTAGCCAACACAGAAACCACTAGAAGAAATGTACCTAGACTCTTTGAACTCAAATCTCAGGCTGTAGTACGATTGCAGTCCTATGTGCCATTAATTGCTCATCGCTAGCAGAGCTGACTCCTTAGTCCTTGGCATTACTCATGTTTTGGCAGAAGTTATACAACATAGTTTTGAGACAGATGAAAATAGCTAAACTTCTTGCCAGATGGGCTGTATAGATACTATAAATGGAGGCTGAGTCCACAGCAGGGTTTGCTTCAGGTTGCTGGTTCTTTGCTTGCCCATTTTACTTTGTTGTAATTCTTACCCTGCATTCTCCTTTTTGGCAAAAAACACTCTCATAATTTCTTTTTTTGTGCAGGGCCTGTCTCTTGCCCCTGCCCTTTATAACGCTTGGCAGCCACTGGAACCAATGGAAACAGATGGATTTATCTCAACTGAGCCCGTATCTAAAAATAAACATTCATCTTTACAATACTTATAATAGTTTGTTGCCTACTGTTGACAGTCTGTTATTGATAGGGGAAGTATCTGAACAGGAGATGTCACCAAGGGATTGGCATTCCAACAGGAACCCTGTCAATCTCTCGGAGTTGGAAACGAGGGAGTAGATATTGCAAACTGCAGAGATTTAGTCTTTCTAAGATTTTGCATGTATGTCATCTGCATATTGGTTTGACTTGTCTGTTAGAATTGTAAACCCTTCAGGGAAGGGACCGTCTCCAGCTCTGTGTCAGTACACAGCCTAGCACAGTGGGACCTTGCTCATTGTTGGGGTTTGTAGGTGCTACTGTGATTCAAATAATATGGAATAATAAGATTAGGGCAGAGCTAGTGAAGCATAGAAACATGGTGCAGCCTGAGGGCCAGATTTTGGAAGGCTTCCCAGCTCTTTCTGTCAAAATTTTACTGCATGTGTTTGTGTGCACAAGACATCACATTTTGGAGGGAAATTGAGGGTAGAGGAGACTAGAGGGCAGTGGAACCTACACCACGCTGGGAGCATAGAAGAAAGCTTATGCTGAGGTTTATGTTTATTTGAAGACATTGCAGGAAGGGGGTGAGTGTAGACACTAATACATTGTGTGTCTTCTGTCTCAAAAGCTGGTAAAGTATTTGTGACATTACGCTCCATATTCTTCATTCATCATATGATATGAATATGGCATAACTAGGATATGTTTTATGCAAGACGGGTTATGTGAGATATCATTGGAAAGGTTATGATTTACTGAATGTGATTACCCAATTTGTATGCATGTATCATTCCTGTATCTAAAGTTAGGAATATTGACTATGTAACCATTACAACTGTGTGTATACTTGGGAAATACCCACCAGACAGTATGCAAACAGCCTGGATGGGCCATTAGGAAGGACAATAAGACTTTAAAGATACTAATCTCACACCTTCCTGAGAAGCTTCCTGGGATGCTTCTTTGACACTGCAGGGTCATGTGATCATGTCACCTGGTACAGGACACCATCTTGGACTGCTGTATTCTTCCACTAGGAGGGGGTGGGGGTCAAACTGGGAAACAAAGGATTCCCGCCATATGCAAATCCTATTTAAGGCTGGGGAGTGAGTTAATCTAGGCTCTTCTCCACTGCCTCCCTGCCCAAGCAGTGAGACTGCTGAAAACACTGGAAGAAACAAAGAAACTAAGCTGGGGGTGGGGGCAAAGGCTGAGCCTAGGCGAGAAATGTCTAGCCCTGTGAAAGGAATATTAGGAGATTTAAGCTGCAAGCAGTGCAGTTTACCTTCAAGAAACTCTGTAACCTGCATAAAACAACATTTAGGGTGAGAATTTGCTACTATTAACCAGTTAATTTAGTGTGTTAAGTTTAGTTTGTGTGTTTTGTTTTATTTGCTCACTAATCTGCTTTTATCTGTGTGCTATCCCTTATAATCACTGAAAATCTACCTTTTGTAGTTAATAAACTTGTTTTTTGTTTATTCTAAAACCAGTTTATATAATTCATAATGGGGGTTTGGGGGAAGCTGTGCATATCTTCCTCCACATTGAGGAAGGGTGTGAATTTCATGAGCTTATGCTGTATAAATCTCTATACAGCGCAAGGCAATATAATTTAGGATTTATACTCCAGAGGGTGTATGCAGCTGAGTGCTGGGTTATTCCCTAGCTGAAAGCCTTCCCATGCAGCACTGATTTCAGTATTGGTGTCATTCTGCGGCTAGGTGTGTCCCTACATCTGTGTATGTGTCTGTGCGTGTGTGCATACACGCACAGCAGGAGAGGGTGAGGGAGCCAAGGCTGGTGGAATAGGCAGGATCAGTGGAACCCCAGTGCATCACATGGCACCCCAGAAGGGGGGTCCAACCCATCACAGTATTATGTTGATTTTTTTAAGAGGGTTGGTTTAGCTTGTGTCTCATCCCTGAGTCTGGCCCCACTGATGTTTCCTGCAACAGTTCTTGTGGTGCCGGGATCTTTCTTTTCCTCCTGCTCTGATGGATCTATTCTAATTTATTTTAAACAGAGGTAATTTACCTTGTTAAAGGATATATTCAAAAGTGAAGGTGACCCAGTTCTGGCAAAGGAAAATCTGAAAGTACCTGCAGGCTTTTAGGAGGGGAAATCTCATCACTTTACTACAGTAATGGCAGATAGCTAAGTACCCAAGATAGACAGAAATTATTAATAGAATTTAACAGAGGTTTGAGAGGTGAATTGAAAGCAGGAATTTACCTTATGTTGGTTTCTTTTGTAAGCTGTGACTTGATAACAGTTCCTCCAGATACACTGACTTGCACACATTGCAGCTACAAGACTAGATGAACGACATGTATAGGAAGGTGGGTTTTGTACTTGTGATGTAAATGAAAACCTGACCAAAGCCCCTTGCATACTGTATCACCAGACTTTCATCTGGAAATCTCTTTAGAGGAATGCTGGAGCATTTAAAGTAAGATGTTAGCCTCCCCATAGATATAGCTTTATCTCTCAGTGATTTTTTTCTTTTAATTTAAGCCACTGATAACAATTATCTGGATTTCTACAAAGTGGCACTTTCCTGTCCCCCCTTCTTCTCTACCTGGCAGGCAGCTAAAGATAAGATTGGTGAGGAAGATCAAATTCTAACTGAAGGTCAATCAGTATGATTGCTAGGACTGCCATAAATGAGATTTGAGAAAGGAGTGCCACGTTCTGCTGAGTTTGCACTGGGTTTTCTGAAACTGGTCACAAGCTAAGCTTTTATCTTTAGAAAGCACTATGTTTCTAATGAACCTGCCACCAATGGGAGCACTCTAAACAATGCATTTATTTGGCTAACTTAACCTCTCTGCAAATTTGAATTTATTTGTCTTAAACAAGAGCCGGAATGATGTGTATTGGTGAAACTTCCAAGGCCAGCAGGTGACAAACACTGATCCAGCAGTATATTTTGTCATATTACAACTTACTCTAGAGTATTTTAGGCTAATATTCAAGAACAAGAAAAAAGGTCCTATATCAAAATGTAATGTGGTAAATTGCTTTCTTACTTTAGTACCGGCAGCTGCGTCTATATGATTGCTATGTAAGCAAAGCTATGTATTTTAATATGAGCTTTAAAAGAATTCTGCAGTTCTTCATTCAAGGTATGTTTGAGATAACTGATGAGTTTGAGTAGAGATTTTTTTATTACTATTAATACACAGTTTTAACAAAGCACTTGAGGTCCTAGCAAATCTGGTACTGAGGTGACCCAGTAACTGGATAGTTTCTTGAAGTCCCTTTAAAGCAAACTGTGGTCCTGCAAATCCAGTGCATTGTTCCAGAAACAATGACCAGTTGTATGGTATGTGATCATAGGCAGGAACTGTAATTTAGACAGCAGTCATGTACATTGTCAGTAATTGGGGACCCTGCCAAAAAAAGTGCAGGGATTTCCAGTTGTTGTCAAAATATAACCACTGTCTGAAGACTATTCTGGTAGGCATCTCCAATTTTCTTGATTTTTCTCCCCCCTCCCCCCCGTGCCTCTTCTCTTTCTATACCATCACCAACAGTGATCTCATAAGACATGTGAGTGGCAACTTTAGGAAGGTTACTGTATGAGCAACATTTCTTCCAGCAGCCAGACCCTTTCAGACTATGATTTTGTCAGATCTCCTAAATTAAACAAGGTCCAGGAGACCTCCAAAGAGTATTGATAATTCAACAAGTGGCTCTGTTCCACTTGAATCAGTATTAAAGCAACTGGTTGTTTTTTTGATAGTGCTAAAGTGGATGAAGGGAATAAAGTAGATGTTATATATTTGCATTTTAGTAAAGCATTTGATACCCTGTCTCAATCTTACTTAAAAAAAAAAAGATTTCAAATTGGCTTGGACAGGCACACTGTGATGTGGAATGAAAACTGGCTGAAAGTCCCTCATCAAAGGTACTTTCTATGCTTAGGGAACATTCCTACTGTTAACATCAATTCAACTCCCCTGACATTAGTAACATTTGGAATGTAGAAAGCCTCCTGTCTGACATCTCCGTTTTCAGCATGGTGGGCCAGCTTTACAAAGGTATTTAGGTGTCACAAAATGCAGATAGGCACCTAGAGGAATTTACAAAAGCACTAAGCAGCTTAGGCTTGAAGATCCCAGCCTAGAAGCATAGGCAGAAAATGACAATATTAGAGATAAAAAAATATGTAAGTCAGGCATTCAGTGGGAGGGAGAAACCTGGACAGCTCTAATCTTGAATTGCACCTTCCAGAGCCGGGGGAGATAGTAGACAGCAAATCAGATGAGAATTGGCTATATCTTATGGCAGGAAAAAAGACCAATATAATTTTGGCCTGCATATGTAGAGGGATTTCACAGTGGAGCAGGGGAATACATAGCTGCTTTCTGTGGGGTGGCAAATAGGTGTCACTTAGCAGAAACAGATGAACAAATTGGAGGAAATTCAATGAAATGCAACAAAAATGCTCACAGGCCTCCAGAAAGGAAGGAGAAGAGGTAAATGTTAGAGCTGAATGAAATTTGGAATTTCCATCTTGCAGAGGGCGATGAACACCTCCCAAGGTAAATGATGGAAGCCCTGTTGCTTGGGTAGTTTAAAACTAGTCTGGACAAAATGATAGAAAATGTGCAGTTGGGAACAATCTTAATTTGGCAGGGAGATGGACTGAAGAACTAGCTAGAATAAGTGTATTATTCTAAGCTCTGACTTCTAGGATTTCATGATAGGTGCTCATCGCTAGTGCTGTGAGGGGCAAGTGCTGTTGGAGGTACAATCTTTAGGATGCAGTGTAAAATGGAGGGGTATTAAACAGAGCTTTGTAAAACACACTGGTGGGTTATGTGGCTTTTGTGAATGGTGAATTTTGTTTGTGGGGATTGTTAACACCTGACTCAGTACCACACTGTATGAACACCAGTGTGTTGTGAGTGGACCCGGTTGCTGGGGTCCACTCCCAGCCAGTTGGGTCTGGGCAGAGTCCAGTCACTGTTTCTAGCTCTGGGACTATAAATAGGGCTCTACCAAATTCACAGGCATGAAAAATGCATCACAGACCATGAAATCTGGTCTCGCACCATGAAATCTGGTCTTTTGTGTGCTTTTACCCTATACTATACAGATTTCACAGAGAGACCAGCATTTCTCAAATTGGGGGTCCTGAGCCAAAAAGGAGTTGCAGGGGGGTCGTAAGGTTATTTTAAGGAGGTCGTGGTATTGCCCCCCTTACTTTTAGCTGGGTGGCTGGAGAGCAGAGGCTGCTGGCCAAGTGCCCAGCTCTGAAGGCAGTACCACACAGCAGCAGTGCAGAAATAAGGGTGGCAAGGCCATACCATGCCACTTTTAATTTTGCGCTTCTGCCTTCAGAGCTTGGCGGCAGGAGAGTGGCAGCTGCTGACTGAGGGCCCAGCTCTGCAGCCAGCAACGCAGAAGTAAGGGTGGCAATACCATGCCATGCCATCCTTACTTTTGTGGTGCTGCTGGCAGCGGCTCTTCAGCTGCCCAGCTCTGAAGGTAGTGCCACTGCCTGCAGCAGCGCAGAAGTAAGGGTAGAGTACTGCAACACCCCCACAATAACCTTATGGACCCCCCACCACCACTCCTTTTTGGGTCAAGACCCCTACAATTACAATACCATGAAATTTCAGATTTAAACAGCTGAAATCATGAAATATATTATTTTTAAAATGCTATGACCGTAAAATTGACCAAAATGACCGTGAATTTGGTAGGACCCTAACGATAAGGTACCCTCCCAGGCTCAGACCTCTTGTCTGTGCCCTTACTTGGGATGTAGGACTCAGCAGTCCATCTGTCCTAGGCTCTGAAACCAGTGTTTCAGACCTCCTGAGCCTCCCGCCTCACTTTCACTTACACCATGTGGATTCTCTGGGCATCTACTTCAACCCCTTCAGGGACAACAGTAGGAAATTAGGGAACACAGGCTTAGTAAAGCAATTTCTTAACCAAAGACACTTTACTCTTGAAAGCATTAAAGAGTTAATAGATTTTTTTAAAACAACAAAAGCCCTGGCACATACTGTCCCCGTGTCTGTTCTCACCCTTTCTGTGAGTCCTAGGTATGTCAGTGTTCCAGACTGGGCAGAGTCCATCTTGCCTTCTCCCTTTCCTGCACATCCTCCTTACGTGTGCTGATGGTCAGCACCCTGTGTGGAGGAGCACCCTACTCTTAAATAGAGTCTCTGTCTCCTTAGGATGTGCTCAATTGGAAAACTTTAATCCTCTTCCCTGGTTATGCCACTTTGGGCCTCTGTGTAGAAAGTCATTGCTCCATGGAGGTGGCTCAATGGCTTCTCCATGGTAGTCTATCAATGAGATGTCAAGTGTCTTTCCTGGACAGGTCCACTTTCTGTGATGCAATTTGATAGACTTGCCTTGGGCACTCTGAGATATGTGTTCAATGCACAAAACAAAATGGAGTTCATAACTTGATATAAGCATATCCTACTCTGTCTCAGGTATCACAGCCCTCATACATCATTCAGGGTTTTTTTTTTTTTTTTTTTTTTTTTTTTTTGGAGACTTATGTTCATACCGGTTTAAATTCAAAGGCAAGCCTGTAGTTAAACTTCATGGACTAGTTGAATTTCACATTGGTTTTGGTTTCTTAAAGTGATTGCAGAGTTCTAGTGTAGTGCAATTGCCACAACATTTTTGGGATTTATTTTCTGACAGCCAAAAATTCCCCCTGGAGCTTTATTTGGAGAATTTACTCATCACTACTTCTCCTAAAATAATGTTGGGTGACAATAGTGGTGTTGGCTGCTCCATTGCACCCTAAAGGTGGCTATATTTCAATGGTGGGTAAGGATCCCTACATATACATTGATAAAGGAATTTGGAATCCTTTAGGAAGAAAAGTGTTCTAAAAACATCAGATATAAGGCTATACAACTCTTCAGATCCTGTGGGAGAGGTGCCATAAAATTAATAATTATATTTAATAGAGCTACGGTTATGCAGCAATATACAGTAACTCCTCACTTAATGTTGTAGTTATGTTCCTGAAAAATGCGACTTTAAGCGAAACGATGTTAAGCGAATCCAATTTCCCCGTAAGAATTAATGTAAATGCGTGGGTTAGGTTCCAGGGAAATTTTTTTCACCAGACAAAAGACTACACACACACACACACACACAGTGTAAGTTTTAAACAAACAATTTAATACTGGTACACAGTGATGATGATTGTGAAGCTTGGTTGAGGTGGAGGAGTCAGAGGGTGGGATATTTCCCTTTCTGCTAAATGATGAACTAGTAATTGGCTGAGCCCTCAAGGGTTAACTCTCTCACTCTGCAAGGCAGCAGGAATGGAGGGAGATATGCGCATTTCCCTTAAGTACACTGCCTTATTAATTAGATCAGTTTGCTGAGACCACAGCTGCTGCAAGCTCCCTCCATCCTGAGCCCTGCTCTATGGAAGATGGGGTGAGTGGGGTGCAGGAGCAGGGGGGAGGGGGACACCCTGACATTAGCCCCCCTCTTCCTTCCCCCCACCCCGGCACAGCAAGCAGGAGTCTCGGGGAGCAGCTCCAAGGCAGAGGGCAGGAGTAGCACATTGCAGTGGGGGGAGGGACACAGCTGAGCTGCAGGCAGCTGCAGCACAGGGAACTTAGGGGAACGGGGAGCTGATAGGGGGTTACCGGTCCACCCTGGTTCCAAGCCCCCACCAGCTAGCTCTTCCTGCAAGCAGTAGACAAAGCAGGCGGCTGCCAAACGACGTTAGAAGGGAGCATTACACAACTTTAAACGAACATGTTCCCTAATTGATTGGCAATGTAACAACGAAACGTTAACCAGGACGACTTTAAGTGAGGAGTTACTGTACTCGATAGTTACCAGTGCTTGCTTACTGCATAGTTATGTCAAATGCCATGCCATTCACAGAGGCTAATCCCCTACTTTAGTTATTATGTATTTTCCTGCTGGCTTATAATTCTGTGTTACTTTCTTTTCACCCTTCTATAGTCTCTACTCGTGTATACCACCTTTGTGTTCATTGCCATGAAAGGTGATTTTCCAAATCAATCTATAATTTTTTTATATAACTAAGCAAGTAAATGACATATATTATTCTAACTCTGACACAAAGTGAAACATGAAACCCTGCTGATAAACTTACAATTCCACTGAGATGTTGATACCTGCACCTCTTGTAATAATAAAACATCCCTACTCTTTAGCTCATTTTTAGTGCATATGCAATCAATTACTTAAGATCAGCTCCTTTTGGGTTTTTCTGTAATGAGCTGTTTTTTTGAGGCAAATGCTACTTCTCAGCAAAAAAACAAAAACAACCCCCCCCAACCAAACAACAATAACAGCAACAAAAAAACCCCTGAAAAAACTATTATTTTTTTATTCTTGTATTATTATTCTAACTATTATGATTCTATTATTATTATTATTATTATTATTTTATTATACACTATTATTCTAACATAAAAAAAACCTGCAGTTCTTAGTTGCTAGTCCTAGTTTGACAGAACTGACTTATGTGTGGGTTGCTGTCTTCTCCAGTAGAGAGTAAAACAAAAAAATGAAAGGAAGGCAATTAGTGTGATTCCACGCTCTTAGATCATGGTAGGCATGTTTTTAAAGGTGAATTTAGGAAGGTGCCTGAAGAACATAGTCAGAAACTTTAACAGAACAGATGTACAGAGTACAACTCAGGCAGATGTAGTGCAAGCTGTCCAGCACTGATCTAGCTGTGTACCATCACTGAACTGGAGGATCAACCTCTCTGTGCTACAGGGGCATTCTCTGTGCCAGTTCAATTGTCTGCCTCTCTGCTGAGACTATAATGAGAGTTCCAATTTGTGCTGGTGTAGCTGTGAAGTTACAAACTAATTAAGCCACTGACTGCAAAGCAGTTGTCCACCCGTGTCCAGTGGAACTCCCTGAGCATGGCCCACATGTGGAACACATGAGCTGTGGATGAACTAAGGAACTGGAGATGAATAGCTGGTTACTAGCATGATGCAGGGTACTCATCTGTGTGGTGTTCTGGGGAATGAAGCAATGTCCCCTTCCCATCCACATGCAAGAAGTATAGGAGCCTTGCAAGAGAGCCTGTTCTCATGAGACTTCTGACCCAATTCCAAAGACCCAAGCACTTAATGTAAGATTTGGATGTGTCTTCCCTTTGGGTGCTTATCCCAACCTCTGAGCCTCTTGATATTCACCCCTAGCTTGTGATCTGATTTACCTGGTAGATTAAAACATTTAAAGTGTTGGATTTGATACTGTGGATCTCACCAATCATGTGCAAAAATATCACCTATGACCTTCTAATAGGATTACACTGTTTCCAGTTTCAGTTCTTTCCTGGGTAAGGGTTACACTGGCTGCCATTTCAGAATGTCAGTTTCCAACTTTTTTAAATATGTTTAATTAGGAGGAAGGTTCTGAGACACCTGTAAAAGGGAAAGGGCTTTGATCATGCCTCCCTTAAAATATTTATGTGAAAGGAAAACCTTTTTTTAAGAGGTAGTGAATCACAGAAACCAAGATCTCAGTGGGTTGCCAATTATACCTCTCTTGAGCTGCTTTCTTGTTTGCCATTTGGCCTTGTTTATGTGGACAAGATAGACACACATGCTGCTTGGTGAATAAGCACTGTTATTTTATTTATTGTGCAGCATACATAATTTGTTTTGGATTAGAGTTATTGGGAGCAAGATAACCAGCAAATTAAATAGAATACTGTTTTGTGAATACACTGCTCAACTTGGAATACACAGCCACTAATACAGACAGCAATTTATACTCGTAGCACATTGAGAGACTCTATAGTCCTATGTAAATAACTGTCCTTAGAACTTCTGTAAGGCATTTCACCTGAGCATTGTATAAATTTATCTACAGTGCTTTACAGGGGTGTTCATGAGGCACAGACAGCCTGTACAAATTGTCCAAGGATACACTTTTCTGTGGCATAGTCAAGAATAAATTCAGAAAAACGAATTCAAAACCACTGTAGTGTTTACTCTAATCACTGAGCCACAATGACACTTTCAACATCTGAATTAAGGAGGATGTCAATGTCTGTGTCATTTTCAATATAAAGGGTTTCTACCATCCCTTTATTCTGTATCACCACTGAGACTGCCCAAAAGTGTTTAGTTAGCAGAGAATTCTTTTGGGGCCAATAAAAATGCATTGCTATCAATCTTTTATATCACTGAATTCACCAATCTGGATGTTTGCAGACTCCTGCATTTCTCTGTGAGATTTAATGTTGATATTGTCTAATGAGTGTTTTTTGGGAGTGCCACTGTGCGTCTCTTGGATAGTTCACGAACTGCTTAGCTGCATATGAAGAAAGGGGGAACCGCCAAGGAAATAATGTACTGGGGATTGCAATCTAGCTTGCTGGATTTGGCTCACCCAAGCCAAATTTCTTGTCATGTTTAGAAAGTCTCTTCTCCATCCATCATATCTGTCAATTCAGGGTAAGTGCTTGAGGGTAGCTTGGTGAATGCATAGGAAAAGGCAAGCGGGGAATTTGCTAATACATGATGACCTATATCACCTTTTATAAATTGCTATATAAAGAAACCCTTCAAATAAAATCATACAGTCCTAGAGAGTTGGATGGGGTGATCTAATAGGTCTTTTCCATCTCTGTAATCCTGAAAAAATGCAGGAATATCCCTTGCTGTGTATTGCTTTCTATCTGATCAGGTTTTAAACACCCCAAGAAGTTGGGTTTCCAAACTTTCCTAAGGAGACTGATCCACCACAGCCAATATCTCACTGTCAGGAAGTCTGTCTTGATAGCCGACCTATTTTTTCCCTTTCTTAGATTCACCCCATTACTTCTATTTATACCCCCATATGCCACATTAATTTACATCATCTGTCTCTTAGTGTTTACACACTTCAGCAATTGGTAGATTATCCTGCCTCCTTAGTCATCAGCAAAGCTGCACATATTTTGCTGCTTTAATCTTGCCTTTTAACCAAATCCCTTCAATACACTGATCATTTTTATTGTTCTTCTCTGAACTACCTCCATTTTTAATGTAGGGTAGGTGTTTGGCACTTCTTGAAAATCAGGTTTTTTTTAAGTGTCTCAGGGCGGACAGTCAAAAAATGGAGGAACTCAGAATTTCGCGTCACTTCTGAAAATCATGGTCAAAATTCTTGTTATGGAATAAACAAAGCTTACCTCTAAACTCTGAAAACTCTGTGAGTGACCTTCACTAGGAAAAAGGTGTATTCTTACTTTGTGTTAGCTATCATGGTAACTAACACAAGGTAAAATCTCAGTGAAGACAGGGCATTTTGTAGTTTTCTAATGCATTAGCAGGTCAAGCCTAGGGTTTACCTCCACCTGTGAAATCATATTAAAACTACAACTGCCTTGTCTGCACTAAGCTTTTATCTTGTTAGTTACCACGTGTTAGCTGACATGAGGTAAGAACACATCTTTTTTCCTAGTGAAGTCTGGAGGTATCTGATTAACAACCAGGCCTGGAAAAGTGTGTTTCAACATTTCAGTGTTTTTTGTGCTTTTTCAGGAGGAAGAAGGTCTGCAATTCCATCTTCCTTCTCATGGACGTTGCCAGATCAGAACACCAATTGCTCTCTGCTGACTTCTTTGCAGAGGATTAAGCTCAGTACATGCTGTATCGATGCTTTGAGGCGAACTACTGCCAAAAGCAAATGTGTACTAAACTCAGTGGAACTCTGATGAAGTGCACCTCGAGTGCCTTCTTGCTGAAGGAAAAAGTCCTCAGCATATTAACTCATTGTGAAGGAGTTTTTCAGAAACCAATTTCACTAAGTATTGCAAGACCTACTTAACAAGATTAGAATGTAACAAATGAATATGGCTTTCATTTTGTAATCCATGAATGGCTGGTAACTTACAAATGGCATGTGAAATTATTTAATGGTTTTCCATTAAATGTAGCATTTATTTTACCAGTGATTAAAGAAGCAGTAAACACTTTAATTAGACATTGCTTGTGAAATAAGAATGTGTAATGCCCTGTGGGTCCGGTTCTGTTCAATATCTTCATCAGTGATTTAGATAATGGCATAGAGAGTACATTTATAAAGTTTGTGGATGATACCAAGCTGGGAGGGGTTGCAAGTGCTTTGGAGGATAGGATTAAAATTCAAAATGATCTGGACAAACTGGAGAAATGGTCTGAAGTAAATAGGATGAAATTCAATAAGGACAAATGCAGAGTACTCCAGTTAGGAAGGAAGAATCAGTTGCACATATACAAAATGGGAAATGACTGCCTAGGAAGGAGTACTACGGAAAGGGATCTGGGGGTTATAGTGGACCACAAAGCAAATATGAGTCAACAGTGTAGCGCTGTTGTAAAAAAAAAAAAAGCGAACATCATTCTGGGATGTATTAGCAGGAGTGTTGTAAGCAAAACACGAGAAGTAATTGTTCCGCTCAACTCCATGTTGATTAGGCCTCAACTGGAGTATTGTGTCCAGTTCTGGGCACCACATTTCAGGAGGGATGTGGACAAATTGGAGGAAGTCCAGAGAAGAGTGACAAACATGATTAAATGTGACCTATGAGGGAAGATTGAAAAAATTGGGTTTGTTTAGTCTGGAAAAGAGAAGACTGGAGGTGGAGGCGGGGGGGGAACATGATAACAGTTTTCAAGTACGTAAAAGGTTGTTACAAGCAGGAGGGAGAAAAATTGTTTTTCTTAACCTCTGAGGATAGGACAAGAAGCAGTGGGCTTAAATTGCAGCAAGGGAGGTTTAGGCTGGACATTAGGAAAAACTTCCTAACTGTCAGGGTGGTTAAACACTGGAATAAATTGCCTAGGGAGGTTGTGGAATCTCCATCATTGGAGATTTTTAAGAGCAGGTTAGACAAACACCTGTCAGGGATGGTCTAGATGATACTTAGTCCTGCCATGAGTGCAGGGGACTGGACTAGATGATCTCTCGAGGTCCCTTCCAGTCCTATGATTCTATGTTTTCAAATGGAGTAGTATTTTTGAATCTGACTGAAGAATAAATAAACATCTCTGAAGTGCGCTATAAAGTAAGTTGGACTCAGTTTCTCTGTCTATACTGGTGATATAATACCTTATATTCACCCCATTAATTTCTTCAGAGACTTTTCTTTTCCAGACTTGTGCTGTTACCCGGCATTCTTTCCTATGGCCAAAAAAAGCAACTGTGATGGATGATGCCATCCAGTAATTACCTGAGCCTTTACTTTTATCAAATATAAGGCCAAATCCTGCAGTTTGTACTTGGGGACTGATTCTACAATGCCAGTTTGCTTTGACTAATACAGTGTGTGCATAGTGCTATTCAAATTGTGTTATACTCAATCTTTATTTATTACAAACTCCCAATTATTTTGGTGAGCATTTTGACTATGTAAAGACTTCAGAATTTGACTCATTTGCTGCAGTATTTAATTCCACAGACATAGGAACCAAGGACCTGAATCTTCAGCTGAAGTCTCCCATTTAATTCTAACACACCATAATTATGTTTTTCTGGCTACTTTTATGCATTTTTTGTGAGAACTCTAACAACTAAGATTTTTATGGTTTTTTTTCCCCATTCTCAAACCCATATTGATCTTGTATATATTTTTGGTTCTGTAGGGTTTAAGTTGACTCATTCTTAAACCAATCATGTAGAGTCTGAAATATCAAACTCCACAGTTCTAATTTATTTTCTGAAGTAATGTTTCCTTGGGCTGTAGCTACTAAAGAATAAAAGCTGAATGGAGAGAGAAAAATGGAATTACATGAATGGAATTACATGACCTGACCTAGTTTTCATAGACTGCAGAGATCTGAATGGCTGAGGTAATTGTATTAAAAAGAAATCTCATTCGGATGTGTAGCTTACATTTAATTCTTTAGTTTAAAGATCTCAAAAATCATTTAACAACCAGTCTTGTGTTTAGTTTATTTGTTTACTTATGGCCTCTTTAAATGTAGAAGTGATTCCTTTCAGTATCCCAGATACACTCCCATGTGTGCTTCAATATAGACCTGGTGTTAAGAGATCATCCCCTTCCTGTTGTCTTTATTTTATTTTTGCATTATGGCCAGAACTGCAAAGCAATTACATTCCCTGAAACCATTGTTAATTTTTTAGTAACCTGTCCTATTTAAATGAAATAGGGGAGAATGAAATTATCATTTGATTGCTTGGCTGCATTGGAATGGAAAGAATCCCAGTGGAGGAATGGGAGAGAGAAAAAAAATCAATTAATGTGTGTGTTATGCAATTATATCTTGTTATTGATATCGTGAGTTTTTTTAAAAAGAAAGAATGACTGGGATAAGTAGAGCTGAGGCCAAAGAGGTTTGTAGGCCTGTCAGAACCAATTTTACCTGCTTGACCTCTTAAAACACTGGAAGTCGTTGCTGCTGTCTTGTAGTTTTTATATTTTATTTTTATACCTTCTATAAGTATCCCCATCCTTTCCCCACTGAAACTGGTGCTTCTAGACATTTTATCAAATTATAAAAAACGAGGCTGGAGGAGTTGGAAATTATGGCAAGGCTCTGGTGAATAATTAAGCATTTTGGGGACAGTTCATCTTTGATTGATGGGGGTTGCAGGGAGAGAATTGGCATATAAGATGATAATACTTTGCAGTTATATTAATATTCAGAGTGTTGATGGTGCTTCTCATCTGAGGATTTCAAAGTAGTTTATGCAAATTAACATATAACCAGTCTGTGTCAGAGCCAGGAACAGAACCTAGAAGCCCTGACTAATTGTTAGACACATTGCCTCTACTTCTTTATAGCAGAAGGTGTTTTAACCATTATGCCCTTAAACATTCAGTACAGCTGTCTAAAGGGTTGCTTAGGAAATATAGACTGCTGTACAAAGAGAATGCAGAAGTACTACATTCTGTTCCACCATCCCACCAAAGGTCTGTTTGATAAGCAGTATAGAAAGCCAAACAACAGAGAATACAGCATGGCCTAGTGAACAGGGAAAAGGATTGGGAGTCAAGAGACCTGGATTATGCTCCCAGTTTTGCCACTAATTTACTGTGTGACCTTGGGCAAGTCACTTAAGGTGCATCTATACTGCATGCTGCTTTCGGTGGTGTGTCAAGTACATACATGCGTAGCCCCCCTACCATGGCTTAAATAACTGTAGCAGGTGAGGCACGTCTTAGGTGAGTAAATGCATGCCTAGAATGTGTGGGTATGTATGCAAGTACATACCCTAGATACGCTCTGCTAGCCCAGGCCATGCCTCCCCATCTACACTGCTGTTTTAGCAGTGTTGTGTTCCACTGCTTCCTCACTGCAGAAAAAGAATGCCTCAGTGGGGAAAGGCTCTGGCAGAGTGAAGGCAGCGGGGAAAGGCTTTGGGAAACTCCCCTTTGCTGGAGCCCTTTCCCATTGCAGGGAAAGACTCCAGCAGACTGGAAAGGCTCCGCTAGTTCCCTGGCTTTTCCCTGCTATCTTCTCCCTGACAGAGTCTTTCTCTGACATGCGTAGCTACATACGACAGTGTGGACGCAGCAGGTTTTTCACTGCAGCATGTAGCTATGGTTACCCCACATAGCAGAATTGGGCGAAGTGGTCCCTCTTACCTCAAAGGGTTGTTGTGAGGAATAATTCATATTTGTAAGAGCTTTGAGCTCCTCTAATGAAAGCACAGCACAGGGCTATTTTTGTGACACAAGGCACTGTATAAATGTAAGATTTGATAGATAGCAATATGCCAGTATAACATTTAAGATGTATTCCCCCTTTTCTCCACCATTATTTGCTCTTTAGCAGTATTAGCAGATGCAGACTCCCTAGCTGATCTTCCTAAAGGAGTGTGTTCAGACATTTTAAAAAAAGGATTTCCCTCTATTGAGCCTAGTATCCTCCAGGGCACTTAGTATGCTAGAGGCTAAGCTTACATATGGATTTTTTGCTGGGAGTGTAATTATCTTTTACTTTGTCAAATTAACAAATGTGGTTCCTCAAAGTAAGACACTCCATGTTAACCAGGATAATCCACTGTACCATAGCACTTCCTAATAAACCTAAGGGATTTCTTCCACTCAGACACAAGTTCCATTGCAGTATGTGAATTGCTCCTGGCAGTGACAGCCCACATTAAAGACACTGAAGTGAACACTGGTTTCTCCTCTGACTTGTGTCAGTTTTGTTCCAGTGTAAATCCAATGACTTTCAGTGGAGTTACACCAGTTTTGCACAAGTGTAACTGAACATGGCCCTCAGTCTTCACCACTGAACATTGTGAAATGACACTATCCTGGAGGTATAGTAGAGAGCACAATAGTACCTACCACAGCAGTTGAAAAACACAATATTTCCAATAAATTCTTGGACCGTTTTGGGAACAGCTTTTTGTTCCAGAAAGTGGAGGCAGTAACCCGGTGTTACTTGATTCTGACCAACAGGGAGGAATTGGTAGAAACTCTGAAGATGAAAGGCAACTTGGGTGGCAATGATCATGAAATGATGATTTTATTATTCTAAGAAAAGGAAAGAGTGATAGGAACAGAATAAGAAGAATGGACTTCAAAAAAGCAGGTGTTAACAAACTCAGAGGACGGGTAGCTAAGGTCCCATGGGAAGAAAATCTAAAGGAAAAATGAGTTCAGGAGATCTGGCAGTTCCTCAAGGAGATAATATTAAAGGCACAACTGTAAATTATTCTAATGCAAAGAAAAGATAGGACGAACAGAAAGAGGCCAATATGGCTCCATCAGGAGCTCTTTAATGACCTGAAAATCAAAAAGGAAACCTGCAAAAGGGTGAAAACATGGTCAAATTGATAAGAAGGCGTACAAAAGAACAGCACAAGTATGTAGGGAAAAAATCAGAAAAGCTAAGGCACAAAATCAGTTACATTTGCAAGGGACATAAAAGGCAATAAGAGGAGGCTCTTTAAATACATAAGGAGCAAGAGAAAGATGAAGGAAAGTGTAGGTCCTCTACTTAAGTAGGAAGGAGTGCTAATAACTGTTGACATCAAGAAAGCTGAGGTGCTTAATGCCTATTTTACTTCAGACCTCACTAAAAAGGTTAATGATGACCAGATACTCAACCACTGGGAAGGAATGCAGGAGAAAATAGGGAAAGAACAGGTTAATTAATATTTAGATAAGTGGAATGCATTCAAGTCAGCAGGGCCTGATGAAATGCATCCTAGGGTACTTAAGGATCTAGCTGAAGCAATCTCTGAACCATTAGCAATTATCATTGAGAACTCCTGGAAGACAGGAGAGGTTGCAGAATACTGGAGAAGGGCAAACATAGTACCTATCTGTAAAAGGGGAACAAAGACGATCCTGAGAATTATAGACCAGTCAGTCTAACTAACTCCAGTACCTGGAAAGATACTGTAAAAATTATTAAATAACCAATCTGTAAGCATCTAGAGAATAATAGGGTGATAAGGAATAGTCAGCATGGATTTGTCAAGGACAAATCATGCCAAACCAACTTAATTTCCTTCTTTGATAGGATTACTGACCTAGTGGATGGGGGCGGGGAAGCAGTAGATGTGATATATCTTGCTTTAAGTAAGGCTTTTGACACAGTTCTGCATGACATTCTCGTAAGCAAACTAGGGAAATGTGGTGTAGATTAAATTACTACAAAGTGGGTGCAGAACTGATTGAAGACCACACTCAGAGTAGTTATCAATGGTTTTCTGTCAAATTGGGAGGGTGTATCTAGTGGGCTCCCACAGGGGCCAGTCTTGGGTCTGGTACTATTCAATATTTTCATTAATGACTTGGATAATGGAGAAGAGAGCATGCTTATAAAACTTGCAGATGACACCAAGCTGGGAGTGGTTACAAGCACTTTGGAGGACAGGGTTTAAAATTCAAAACGACCTTGACAAATTGGAGAATTGTTCTGAATTCAACAAGATGAAATTCAAAAAAGGCAAGTGCAAAGTACTTCACTTAGCAAAGACAAATCAAATGCACCACTACAAAATGGGGAATAACTATCTAGGTGAGAATACTGCTGAAAATGATCTGGGGGTTATAGTGGACCACAAACTGAATATGAATCATCAGTGTGATGCAGATGCAAAAAAAAGGCTAATCTAATTCTGGGTTGCATTCACAGGTGTGTTGTATGTAAGACATAGGCGGTAACTGTCTTGCTGTACTAGACACTGGTGAGGCCTCAGTTGGAGTACTGCGTCCGGGTTTGGGCACCAGGGCCGGCTCCAGGCACCAGCCGACCAAGCACGTGCTTGGGGCGGCACCTGGGGGCAG
>NW_020664498.1:3215444-3270025 GCF_002925995.2 Terrapene triunguis
TTGGGGCAGGGCGGTGCTCGATTTTTTTCATTTTTTTATTTTTTTGGATTCGGCGGCGCGGCGCTCAGAGCGGGGGCGGGGGCTTCGGGCGGTGCTCGGAGGGGGGGTGGGGCTTCGGGCGGCGCGGTGCTCGGAGGGGGGAGGGGCTTCGGGCGGAGCGGTGCTCAGAGGGGGGGCGGGGGCTTTGGGCGGCGCGGTGCTCGGAGGGGGCGGGGCTTCGGGCAGCGTGGTGCTTGGAGGGGGGTGGGGCTTCGGGTGGCGTGGTGCTAGGGGGGCGGGGATTTCGGCGGTGCTCGCGGGGGGAGGTACGGCAGGGTGGCTCTCTTCTTTTTTGCCTGGGGCGGCAAAAAAGTTAGAGCCGGCCCTGCTGGGCACCATGATTTAGAAAAGATGTAGTTACACTGGAGAGAGTCCAGAGAGAGCAACAAAGATGATAAAAGGTTTAGAAAACTTGACCTCTGAGGAAAGGTTAAAAAAACTGAGCATGTTTAGTCTTGAGAAAAGAAGAGTGGTGAGGGGAGGGGCTAATAACAGGCTGTTATATAGAGGACAGCAATCAATTGTTCTCCATGTGCACTGAAGGTAGGACAAGAAGTAATGGGCTTAATCTGCAGCAAGGAAGATTTAGGTTGGATATTAGGAAATACTTTCTAACTGTGAATGTAATTAAGCTCTGGAATAGGCTTCCAAAGAAGGTTGTGGAGTTCCCATCATTGGAAGCTTTGAATATCTAGTTGGACAAAGACCTGTCAGGGATGGTCTAGGTTTACTTGGTCCTGCTACAGCACAAGGGGCTGGGCTTGATGACTTCTTGAAGTCCCTTCCAGTCCTACATTTCTATGAGCCTAGGCAAGTGCATAAAATGAAAATGAGGAAAAGGCAAAAAGATTTGAATTAAAAAAAAAAAAAAAAAAAGGAGAAGCACTTTCCCGTGCATCCTCTGCAAATCTCAAACACAGCCCTGACTGAAACTTTCTTTAGGATGAAACAAAGTTTCCTTGACACTTCTAAGGAAGAAATGTGCAGCCAAAGTATATGGGAGAGACATGCTTGCCAACTATCCCATGTTGGCGGGGCCTGGGATTGTCTCATGTTTTAAATTCCGTCCTGTGGGCCTGCTTCTTTACTGCCTTGCATCACACATAGTCATTTTACACCTGTGCAAAGTGGGTGAAAACTATCAAATCAGAGCACTCTGTTCACTGCCACTGGTGGTCTCATTTTACACCCAATTTTCACGCTGTACACCAAGTGCAAGGCAGAGAAGAAGCAGGCCCTGGATTATTAACAATCCTGGGCAGCTGGCTGAATTTAAAAAAAATAAAGCTGTTTTATTGCCGTTAGAGTGAGGAAAGGCTTTGATGAGAACCTGTTGAGGTCACTGAGAGAATTACAATTTTGCAATCCATCCTACTATTTGGTGTTTGTTTTAACAGTTAATATGATGGCATTGATATGTGGAAAATTGCTGACCACGAAGGTAATTTTTTGAACATCAAGAATCAGTCACTGAAGTAACAATTAAGAAGCAACAAGAAATAAAGCATGGTTATAGTATCACTTTAAATCCACCTTGGATTTGGAACAGACTACATGTAATATCTCTCCATATATGCCATTTTAATGGTTTTGTCAGAATTTCAAATAAAAGGGCATTCTCAAACATTCAGAGCTTCATGATTCAGGTCTGATAAATTATAACTATACCAGAACTTCTTTAGGCTGATCATTTCTTGCTTCTGTGTTATTTTTGGAAGCTACTATCCAAGGGATCTATTCTGCTTTGTTTTGCTCTATATCTTTTTAATTCATTCAAAAATTAAATGGTACTACATGGATCTCTCATTCAGATTATGCAATATTGTCATTCTCTAGAATTCAGTTTTGCCAACTCTTACTACTTTATCACAAGTCTCGCAATATTTTCTTGTGATTACAGGAGAATCTGTTTTAATTTTAAATGAAAGTAAGTTTCTAGCTTTTGTGATTGTGGAGCTTGAAAATATGAACCCTCAAGGCTCTGAAACAAGAAGGCAAATAAAACAAAACCCTCAAATGTATTGTTTTAAAAATCTCATGATTTTGAAGTCCATCATGTTTTTTTGGGCCTGACTCAATACAAGGTTCAGACAGAGTGAGCTGTAGAACCTTTCTCTGCCTTAGTTTCTTTCTCTATACAATGAGACTAATAATACTTAAACTCCCAAAGGACTTGTCAGGATGAATTTGTGAATGCTTGTAAAGATGTGTGAGATCTTGAAATGGGAAGTGCTGCTGTAGAAGTACAATGTATTGTTAGACCATCACCAAGCTGCCTCAAGCTGCTTTAATATACATGACCAACTCTTTCAAGAGCTCATCCCTACCTTGGCAACTTGCAGGGATTTTAGTTGCACCCTTCTTGCAAAAATGTATCCAGTCTAGTCTCTTGCAGGCACAAGTAGGTTTCAGCATCAGGCAAGCCTGTCTTAATATTACCACCTGTTTTTTTTTAATTCAACTCACATTCATTTATAGGTATTTTAAATGAAATTCCAGTCTCTGTTAATATGAATTTTCCTGCCCTCTTATAGATTCCCAGGGTAAATAATTCACATTCCTGTCTCTCAGTGAACTTCATGTCTGCCATGCAATACAGTAACATGTAATGTTTACTGTTCTTTGTTGACACAATATCTTTTATGTCCTAGGCTATACCTATGTTATTTATTTATAATACAGTAGCCCACAGAGACCCCAACCAAGATCAGAGCCCAGTTGTGGTAGGCAGTGTACAGACACTTAGTAACAGACAGTTCTTTCCTCACAGAGCTTACAATCTAAATAGACAAGAACTACAAAGAGTGGGAAGGAATATAGGGACACAGAGATGAAGTGAATTGTCTAAGGTCACACAGCAAGTCTGTTGCAAAACAAGGAATAGAATCTATGTATCCTGAGTCCCACCCCAATTCCCTCTCCACAAAACCACACCGCTTCTCTACCTGCTATTTCAACTTCTGCAGGACTCTTTTTTTGGACTGGTACTTACTTCTCCTTGCACTTTTCAATATAATCCATTATTTTTCAGATATCTTAAGGCAGAATAAATGTATATGCAAAAATCCCTAAAAATAACATCACATTAAATTTGAGATTATAATTACAAACATTCAGTATTAAGGTTCTTACAGTAATTTTACTCATAACTCTAACTCTTGTATATGTTCATTACAATGGGGTATTTGATGATACAATCATACAACATCCAGTAATGTGACATAACATTCAGTGGATAATACAATTTCTAAGTAAAAAGAAACATTAAAATGGGATTACATTTGTAAATATATAATGGGTATGTTGGTCTTTTGGCACCCCTTAGAGCAGCCCTGGAGTCATGATGCGGCCCATACCACTGGTAACTCTGGGGAGAGGAATAGCTATGCTGGGAAGTGGCATGGGACTTTTGGGGTTAATTCCCCCAGTCCTTTCTGCACTTCTGATAATCAAGTACAGCTGAAACTAGATAGGCTTAGAGCCTTAAAAAGTGGCTATGCTTCTTCCAGGGCATAGCCAGTTTGTTTGTGTTTTAACTCAAAGCCATTATGGTGGGAGGGGAGCATGCGAGTGCGCTGCTGCTTTTTATTTTTGTTGGGTGCTTCTTGCAGCTTTGTTTAGCTTCAGTGAAGGAAATGTGAATAGAGATGTTGCTGGTTTGGTTGTACCTGAATTAAAAAAACAACCTCCAAAGTGGGGTTTCTGCCAGTCATATAGAACTCTTCTTGGACTTAAATTCAGCTGTGTCCCCCCTTGTCTTTTTTATGCCATTATTTGTCCAGAAATACACAGAAGTTTGCTTGTTAACTCAAAGTGAAAGCTAAACTTAAACTGCAAAAACAAGAAACCAAATATAGAAATTCATAATTAAAGCTTCCCAAACAACTTTACCACTGCCCTGTCCCTAACCAGCCCTTCATCCTACATATCTTGCATGGCAGATGGAGACATTTTGATGATGCCGGTTTTGAAAACCTGCAGCTTTGGACATCTGAAATCGACTTGGTTTGCATAGGTTTTGCATATCATAGCCTATATATATAAGTGTGATCCATAACAAAGAGGACCCTACCAGTCTGTGGGCATTTCCCCTAAAAGGTTCATGGCCTCTAATATGGGAGCTACTCATCTATAAAGTCTCGGTATCTTAACAGTGGAAACCCTATCTGTTTTCAAGGAGGTGCCCGAATGATTGTTCTGAATATGACTCTTAGGCCAGGTCTACACTACAGAGTTAGGTCAACGAAAGGCACTTTACGTCGTCGACTTACCTCTGTAAGTGTCTACCCTACAGCATTACTCCTGCCAATGTAAGTTCCCCACTGCACCGACCTAATAACTCCACCTCCATGAGAGGCGTACTGCTTAGCTTGATGTAATTAGGTTGGCACAGTGTCTCTGTAGACACTGCGTTACTTACATTGCCTGTCAGCACCGTGCTGCCTGGCACTGAGAGCCTGGACTTTCAACTCTGTGCGGAGCTCTCAGCTGGGAGCCCGGTTGCCCTGAACTGCCCCACATTGCTGACAGCCCAGGCTCTCATCTCTGGGAGCTCCATACAGCGCTAACAGCCCCAGCTCCCAGCCATGCAGGGCTAACAGCTCAGGTTGTCAACCCCCCAACACTGCCCCACTTAAGTTGGTGCAAGTATAGTTCTTCAACTACTTGTTCACCCACTTTCATCAAGACCACATTTGCTTAGTTTGTTTATGAAAATGGCATGGGAGACTGTGTCAAAAGATTTACTAAAATCAAGATCTATCATGTCTGCTATTTTCTCCCTATCCACTAGGCCGTTAACGCTGTCAAAGAAGGAAATTAGGTTGGTTTGACATGATTTGTTCTTGGCAAATCCATGTTGGCTATTACTTATCACCCTATTACCCTCTAGGTGTTTACAAATTGGTTGTTTAATAATTTGTTCCAGTATCTTTCCAGGTATTGAAATTAGGCTGACTGTCCATGGTTGCCCAGGTCTTCTTTGTTCCCCTTTTTAAAGTTAGGACCCGTGTTTTCCTCTTCCAGGGTGAAACTCAATTGAAAGTGTTAAACATGCCATATAGTAACTGCACCCTGAGAGTCATTAAGGGTATTGTGTAGGTTAAAATTCTTTTGTCTAGCAGTTGAAGCTCCAAGGTTTCTTTATGTTGTGGAACAACTGCACAACAGGAGGAAAGATGCCCAGGTTCACCTTTCTGGCTCTTATGGTCTCCATGAGCAACCTTGGACTAGGGGTTTCCCTGGTGTAAAACTCAGGGACTGGGGACAGGAAGAAGAGACTGTTAATGAAGCAGTGAGACTGGAAAGAGAGTGAAGCCAAGGCAGCTGATTCTGGGGCAGGTCAGAATGGGCAGATTTAAGGGACAGAGCATGGACAGCAAACATGCCCCATGGGGCCCAATGAGCATGCCACTTTAGGCTATTTTAAATATAAAAAGTTAAAAATTAAACAAAAATCACAGGCCTACACAAAAGTGGAATCTCACCCAAATTGTGTTGGCTTGCGTATGTCCAATGATTGGAAGGTTGCATCACAGCAACACTTTTCCTCGGCAAATTGTTCTGTGATGCTGTCCAGCTTCAGTCTCACTATCTCATCTTTTTCAGTTGCAAGGAGAGCAAGATCCCTCAGCCATGTCGGTGATAGTGTTGAAAGCATGTAGTTTTTGACACATCTTAATTTGTTCGTGGTGTGATCAGCACTAGCCACACCAATTAAAGAGAGAGAGAAAAAGTTGACACAGCATTTCCATTTTTGATAAAACATCATCAAGAGAACTTGGTGTTCTGAAATGCAAATAGCTCTAGACTCCAAGTGACTAAATGAATATCACTGTGTTCTTTGTAAAATAATACAACTTGAAAGACATAATCTTTTGAGCCAAGTCTAAAGAAAAGTATTAGTATTTTCCCATGAGTTTAAGAACTTCCTTCTTTAGCGCTTCTAAAGTTATATTTTGAAGTTGCCTGAGATGGAGGAAAACAAATAGAGTAGCTACCTCTTGAAATCTCTCATACTGTGATTTTAGTTCCCCCTTCATATTGTCTAAAAAGACAATGAAATATTTCCTTTGATGATTATCCTTTCCTTCTAACACAGAATCATACTTAAATTTATCATCCATGAGATGCAAATGTCTCACTGTGGTTTGTATAGTTTGCATTTTCAAAACTCATTGCTTCCTACCTGTTCTGAGATTCTTTTACAATTTCCTCATACTTTTCTTCAGATCTGAATTTGCTGACCTCATTTACTGTGCTCTCAAATGTCTGGAAGACTTGGAACAGGTAAATTTTCTTTGACTGAAGGATTCCAGAGGCTGCAGCCATGATAACTAAGGTTCTATGCTACCATAACTGATTGAGGTAGAACATCCAAGCCATCAAAGACACGTTGCTTTTTGCTTGACATATGTCCTCACTATTCCTGCTTTGAGCGACAGTTTCATCTTCTAAGCATTCAATTGTACTCTGAAAGTTTACTATCATTGCCTCAGTGGCTTTCATTCGAGCTGCCCATTTACTCTTACAGATTGCCTTTAGATGTAAAGGTCTCCTTCATTCGTCAAAAGCCTGATCAATTTAATCTGCTGCATCAATCCTGTCAACCTTTTCAGGGGCCTGAAATACATCATCAAGTTTCTCTTCCCTTTGCAAAACTATACTCCCTCAAGCAAGGGTTTCAAGATAAAGATCATTTTTAGATTTAATCATTAGGTTTTGCCATTGACAGAGTCTGTGAAAAATGTATATACTTCCTGCAAAGATGCAAAGAAAACCTTCGTGACTGGATTGGCCTTCCCTTCAACAGCGTGCACCAAAGCTAGGTTAATTTGATGTGCTAGACAATTGATGTATGGTGCATACACTTTGTCTCCTTTGCCTGAAAGATATTCTCTCATTTTGCTTGCAATCTCCCATGAGCTCCAGCCGTAGAATTGTAGGACTGGACGAGACCTCAAGAGATCTTCTAGTCCAGTCCCCTGCACTCATGGCAGGACTATTACCTAGACCTTCCCTGACAGGTGTATGTCTAACCTGCTCTTAAAAATCTCCAATGATGGAGGTTCCACAACGTCCCTTGGCAATTTATTCCAGTGCTTAACCACCCCGACAGTTAGGAAGTTTTTCCTAATGTTCAACCTAAACCGTCCTTTCTACAACTTAAGCCCATTGCTTCTTGTCCTATCCTCAGAGGTTAATGAGAACAATTTTTCTCTCTCCTCCTTATAACAACCTTTTATGTACTTGAAAACTATTACTGTGTCCCTCCTCAGTCTTCTCTCCTCCAGACTAAACAAACCCAATATTTTCAATCTTCCCTCATGTTTTCTAGGCCTTTAATAATTTTTGTTGCTCTTCTCTGCATAATCACTGTGAAGTAGAGCAGAAGAATTACTTCTTGTGTCTTGGTTACAACACTCCTGCTAATACAGGGATTTCAAACTCAAATCGCCACGAGGGCCACATGAGGACTAGTACATTGGCCTGAGGGCCGCATCACTGAACCTTTTCATACAAAGATACAAAAGGCCCCACTCTGCCCCCGGCCCTGCCCCCACTCCACCCCTTCCATGAGGCCCCGCCCCTGCCCCGCCTCTTCCCACCCCTTCCCCGCCCCTATTCCAGCCCCTTCCCCAAATCCCCGTCCGACCCTGCCTCTTCTCCGCCTCCTCCCCTGAGTTTGTCGTGTCCCTGCTCCTCCCCTCTCCCTCATGGAAAGTCCTAAGGGGGAAGCGCTGGGAGGTAGGCGGAGGAGTGGAGACGTGGCGCGCTTGGGGGGTAACGGGGTGGGGAGTTTGGCTGCGGGTGGAGTTGGCACCTATGACGGGCTGCAGGAAATAACTCAGGCAGGCAGACACGTATCTCTCAGTGTCCCACATCAAGAGGAGGATATGGAGGCTATGGAAACTATGACGTTGCACCCCATAATGCTTTATAGAAATATGCTTATGAATGTAAAATGACATAACTGGAATATGTTTTATGCTACATATGCCATGTAACATATATTTGCAAAGGTTATATTCTACTGAATGTATTCATCCTATTCGTATGCATGTATCATTTTTATATCTGAAGTTATGAGCGTTGGCTCTATGTTTGTATTTAAAGTGTTTGCTGTGGGAAACACATAAGGCAGATTTGGTCAACATAGTGTGAAGGGGTTATTCAAGTAATTGGGAGTACTTATCTAACAATGGACCTTGACAGATGGCAATCCACATCTGAGCTTTCCTGGGACCATTCGGGCTAACATGTGGGCAATGGCATCGGCCTATAGAGAATTGAGTCATGGACATGCATGGACATGTGACTTGCCCATGTGACTTCAAAACTCCATCTTGTAGCTTCAGAGTAGCAGCCGTGTTAGTCTGTATCCGCAAAAAGAACAGGAGTACTTGTGGCACCTTAGAGACTAACAAATTTATTAGAGCATAAGCTTTCGTGGGCTACAACCCACTTCTTCGGATGCATATTGAGTGAAACATATCGAGGAGATATATATACACACATACAGAGAGCATGAACAGGTGGGAGTTGTCTTACCAACTCTGAGAGGCCAATTAAGTAAGAGAAAAAAAACTTTTGAAGTGATAATCAAGGTAGCCAAGTACAGACAGTTTGATAAGAAGCAAGTGTGAGAATACTTACAAGGGGAGATAGATTCAATGTTTGTAATGGCTCAGCCATTCCCAATCCCTATTTAGCCCTGAGTTGATTGTATCTAGTTTGCATATCAATTCCAGCTCAGCAGTCTCTCGTTGGAGTCTGTTTTTGAAGTTTTTCTGTTTTAAGATAGCCACCCGCAGGTCTGTCATAGAATGGCCAGACAGGTTAAAGTGTTCTCCCACTGGTTTTTGAGTATTATGATTCCTGATGTCAGATTTGTGTCCATTAATTCTTTTGCGTAGAGACTGTCCGGTTTGGCCAATGTACATGGCAGAGGGGCATTGCTGGCACATGATGGCATATATCACATTGGTAGATGTGCAGGTGAACGAGCCCCTGATGGTATGGCTGATGTGATTAGGCCCTATGATGGTGTCACTTGAATAGATATGTGGACAGAGTTGGCATCGGGCTTTGTTACAAGGATAGGTTCCTGGGTCAGTGTTTTTGTTCAGTGATGTGTGGTTGCTGGTGAGTATTTGCTTTAGGTTGGGGGGTTGTCTGTAAGCAAGGACAGGTCTGTCTCCCAAGATCTGTGAGAGTAAAGGATCATCTTTCAGGATAGGTTGTAGATCTCTAATGATGCGCTGGAGAGGTTTTAGTTGGGGGCTGAAGGTGACAGCTAGTGGTGTTCTGTTATTTTCTTTGTTGGCCCTGTCTTGTAGGAGGTGACTTCTGGGTACTCGTCTGGCTCTGTCAATCTGTTTTTTCACTTCAGCAGGTGGGTATTGTAGTTTTAAGAATGCTTGATAGAGATCTTGTAGGTGCTTGTCTCTATCTGAGGGATTGGAGCAAATGCGGTTATATCTTAGAGCTTGGCTGTAGACAATGGATCGTGTGGTGTGTCCTGGATGGAAGCTGGAGGCATGTAGGTAAGTGTAGCGGTCAGTAGGTTTCCGGTACAGGGTGGTATTTATGTGACCATCGCTTATTAGCACAGTAGTGTCCAGGAAATGGACCGCTTGTGTGGATTGATCTAGGCTGAGGTTGATGGTAGGATGGAAATTATCGAAATCATGGTGGAATTCCTCAAGGGCTTCTTTTCCATGGGTCCAGATGATGAAGATGTCATCAATGTAGCGCAAGTAGAGTAGGGGCGTTAGGGGACGAGAGCTAAGGAAGCGTTGTTCTAAGTCCGCCATAAAAATGTTGGCATACTGTGGGGCCATGCGGGTACCCATAGCAGTGCCGCTGACTTGAAGGTATATATTGTCCCCAAATGTGAAATAGTTGTGGGTGAGGACAAAGTCACAGAGTTCAGCCACCAGGTTAGCTGTGACATTATCGGGGATACTGTTCCTGATAGCTTGTAGTCCATCTTTGTGTGGAATATTGGTGTAGAGGGCTTCTACGTCCATAGTGGCCAGGATGGTGTTTTCTGGAAGATCACCGATGGATTGTAGTTTCCTCAGGAAGTCAGTAGTATCTCGAAGATAGCTGGGAGTGCTGGTAGCGTAGGGTCTGAGGAGAGAGTCCACATAACCAGACAAGCCTGATGTTAGGGTGCCAATGCCTGAGATGATGGGGCGTCCAGGATTTCCAGGTTTATGGATCTTGGGTAGCAAATAGAATGTCCCTGGTCGGGGTTCTAGGCATGTATCTGTACAGATTTGTTCCTGTGCTTTGTCAGGGAGTTTTTTTAGCAGATGGTGTAGTTTCTTTAGGTAATCCTCAGTGGGATCAGAGGATAATGGCTGGTAGAATGTGGTGTTAGAGAGCTGTCTAGCAGCCTCTTGGTCATATTCCAATTTATTCATGATGACGACAGCACCTCCTTTGTCAGCCTTTTTGATAATGATGTCAGGGTTGTTTCTGAGGCTGTAGATGGCGTTGTGTTCAGCATGGCTGAGGTTATGGGGCAAGTGATGTTGCTTATCCACAATTTCAGCCTTTGCACGTTGACGGAAGCAATCTATGTAGAAATCCAGTCTGTTGTTACGACCGTCCGGAGGAGTCCACGCAGAATCCTTTTTTTTGTAGTGCTGGTAGGGGGGATTCTGTGGGTTAGTATGCTGTTCAGAGGTATGTTGGAAATATTCTTTGAGTCGGAGACGTCGAAAGTAGGATTCTAGGTCACCGCAGAACTGTATCATGTTCGTGGGTCTGGAGGGACAAAAGGAGAGGCCCCGAGATAGGACAGACTCTTCTGCTGGGCTAAGAGTATAGCTGGAAAAGTTAACAATATTGCTGGGTGGGTTAAGGGAACTACTGTTGTGGCTCCTTGTGGCATGTAGCAGTTTAGATAGTTTAGTGTCCTTTTTCCTTTGTAGAGAGGCAAAGTTTGTCTTGTAGCTGTGATTCTATACAGGGGGACAGAGGGGATTCCATCCACAAAAGAGAGACTATATAAGGCCTGGGAAACCCCTCCATTTTGTCTTCAGATGGCTCAAGAGATAGGCCTTCCACCCCAAAGGATGCTTGAAAGAAACTGGAATAAAGGATAGTTCCTTTGGAACTCACAGGGGTGTGAGTGATTGCTGGACCCAGACTAGGAGGAAGGCTAGTCTGTAAAAGAAGCTTATTGGAACATCTCTGAGGGTGAGATTTACCTGCATTTAGTTTCTTACTGTATTAGGCTTAGACTTGCGTGTTTTGTTTTATTTTGTTTGGTAATTTACTTTGTTCTGTCTGTTATTACTTGGAACCACTTAAATCCTACTTTTTATATTTAATAAAATCACTTTTTACTTATTTATTAACCCAGAGCAAGTAATTAATTCCCGGGGGAGCAAACAGGTGTGCATATCTCTCTATCAGTGTTATAGAGGGTGAACAATTTATGAGTTTACCCTTTATAAGCGTTATACACAGTAAAATGGATTTATTTGGGGTTTGGATCCCATGGGGAACTGGGTATCTGGGTGTTGGAGACAGGAGCACTTCTTAAGCTGTTTTCAGTTAAGCCTGCAGCTTTTGGGGGACGTGCTTCAGACCTGGGTCTGTGTGTGTAGCAGGCTAGCATGTTTGGCACAACCAGGCAAGGTAGTGAAGTCCCAAGCTGCCAGGGAAAACAGGCTCAAAGGTAGTCCCAGCACATCAGGTGGCAGTTCCCACGGAGGTTTCTGTGACCCAACCTGTCACAGAAACAAATTGCATTTCCCAATAGCAGGCCTATCAGCACTGGATCATACCTAGTGGCTGTGACCCCCTGCAGGATGCGTTAGGAAGCTTCTGCTACTACCAGCATGCTTAAATGCTGGCGTGCTCAAATACTGTGGGATTTTGCAAAGGCATTGCAGAACAGGTTGGCGTGGGTCCTCTGGGATCCCTGTAAAATGGGGGCTGATGGTCCAGGGCAGTGTTAGACACATGCAACCCATTCAATAGCATCAGCTCCGATGCAGCAAGGGGGCCCCTTGCCATGCTGACTGACTCAGTTACTTGTGAGGGTGTGTCCCCAGAACTGAGCAGGGGATGGCAGCTGGTGGTACTTTTGTAATTGGGACTTTAGGGTTCCATTGACTTGAGAGAAAGGGAAGCACAAACCATACAGGAGCTCCATGCCTCATTTTTATATATAATATGCTATCAGATATAGTCCAGTAATTTAATAGCTATATTGAGCATAGTTTGACTATAAGCCTGTTGAGAACTTTTTGGCTTGGTTCACAACACCGTAAATGTCACTGTTTATATTGCATTAAGCTATGTGAAAATCATTAGCAGCAGTAAAGCCCTAGGCTGTATTAATAGCATCTGTAATTATAACCCTTTAAACGTGGTTTGCAGTCAGACAGTTGTGATTTATAATAAAGTGAAGCATGGGTATCTTTTATGCCTGATGTCAATAAGGGTGTTTTAAACTTGGACTTCCCCACTCACCACTCTCCTATCTCCACTCTCCCTTTAACATTTGGCAATTTTAGCTGTGCAAACTATAGACCATTGCCTGAAACAGCTAAAGAAGGCTCTGAAAATAAGGAATCTAACTTGACAATAGTTAACCCTGCCTGTTCATAGAACTTCAGGGTCTGTAGCAGAGAGATTTGTACTAAAAGCTACTTAACAGCTTCCTTTCAGCCCCTGTGTCCACTCACTCAGAACTTTCTGGAAACTTGCACCTTTCAAGATGAAATTGTCTGTGCTTGGCCTCTGCCCAGAGATGATTTTATTTATTTATTTATTTTTGAAAAGTTCAGCTATTGAACTTTGAGGGGAAAGAGAGAGTGTGTGTGGGCGGGGAGCATTTTAAAAATGTTTATAATGAAATAGCAATTTGGCAATGAAATAGCCCTCACTGCCAGGCAGTGCGCAGATTAGTCCCATAGGAAACTGGATTTGATCTACCTACATTTATGGTATGGTAAATCTGCATATTGTCTGTGCACTGGAAATATCTGATGCTAACCCCGTTATTAAGTATGCACCTGCAGAGTTTAAGTGTACATGAATCTTCTTAACTGTTGGCAGATTTTAACCCAGATCTTCATACTCAAAACCTGTTTATGCTGCAAACTTTAACCATTATAGCTCCTCTTCCCCCTGGCATCTTCCTGGAACACCCCAGTTTGCCTGGTTTCTTCTTGAATCCACTTGTCTACCACGGCCCATCTTTTAATGACCTTCTTAATTGCACAGAAAAAGAGCTTTCTCCTATGGGTCTAATTTTCCATTACGAAAAGAGAGAAAATTTGAAACCATAATATATAGCCATACCAAAAATAAAAGAAAGTAGTACATAAAATAATAGTACATAAGATTGTTCACTGAAGCCCCCAGGAGCTAGGAAATAAGAGATCAAAATTGCATGTGTAACTTTAGCTCTTCCTCTTAAGTGTATTTTCACATGATAAGTCTCAAACAATACAATTTAATATGATATTAACTCCCATTTCCACAATTTTAGATATTCTTGTGAAGCATTTTGTGCAATAGTTGCTCCATTCTGAGTATGCCAGACAGTCCTTCAAAGTCCTGTATGTGAAAATACAGAGTAAACAGTGACAACATACCGCAGATTAAGTGTAACAAAATAATAGTGAAAATAAACTGGAAAGTAGATAATCATCTCCTCCTTTGCACTGGAGCTCAGGGTCAATGTGCTGCTAACTGAAAATACTTAGTACATAGCTGCTGATTAAGGGCTGAATCCAACGCTCATTCCTGTCAGGGAAATGGCTTCCACCACCTTTGTAAAGAGACTATTTCACAGTCTAGAAAACCATTTGGAAATGTTTCCTGATATGCAAATTGGTCTTCTCAGTTTTTGGTGTAGAAAGGTGTTCGCCTGAATTAGGACCATCAGAATTTGGTCTGTTAAATTTATTCTTGCTCAGATTCATCCTATTTATTCCTGCTCTTACTTTCCCATCTCCCCCCAGTCCAACCCTCCAGTTTGGTTTATTCTAATTGTGGGATCCAGTAATACTTAACTAGCCTTGACAGTCATCAGACAGTTTATGTGCCCTCCATATTCTGCTTTGAATTGGTGGTGTTGAGCATGCTGCTTTGGTATCAGTTTCTCCAAATTGTTCAGACAGCAGCCATGGCTGTAATGTTTTCTAGGCTCTCTCAGGAGTCCAGCACAGCCGTATCTTTATCACAGACAATCTTTAGTGCCAACTCCAAATGAATTGGAATAGCAGCACTTCCTGTTTCCAGTGGGATTCAGAATCTCAGTTTGAATTTATAGTCTATGATATGCACTCGCAATCGCTTCTTTCTGCAGGATTTGTTTATCCTACTGCAGAGAAGAGGGTTGTATTTCTCTTGAAGTTCAATTGGATGTATACTGCAATGTGTCAATCAAGGATTATTTGCAAAAAAACCCAACAACAACAAAAACAAACCACACCAAATAAACCAAATATCCCAAAGCCAGTAACAAATACGTAGTGGAATAGTTCATGCGATGAAAAGGATTAAGCCAGTAAATACAAAATCAGAATACATCTTCTGGTGTATGCAGGGAACAAATATAAGATTGTTTTGAGCATGGTAAGAGGAAGAGCTAAAACAGGTGGTGGTTTTAGACCTCTTGAAACAAAAATATAAGAATTTTTGGGGGTAGAATATCTTGCAAAGGAGCTGGAATACATAATTATCAGCCTACTTGTATAGGGTACCATAGCTTCAGCTGTTCTATAAAGAAGCAGTATCAAAGCATGAAATTAGCAGTCAAGTAACACATATGCCATAGCCAAAAGCAAAACAATTAGTTACATGGATCCACAGAGTTTATCTACTGATTCTGTTGCATTTTCAGCTCAAAACTTGATGTTTTTTTCATTCGATAATAAAGGCAGTAAATAGAATCCATTTGCTGCAAAGCCAAAGAAATATTTTTTACCCTACAGCAGCAATAAAGCCCTGTAATTTTCAGTGGATTTTACTGTGCATTTGCATCTGTAGTGAGAGGTAAATGCTAAAGAGAGAACATGCTGTGTTTTTGTTTTAGAGACATAAATACCTTAACTTCTGTTGAAATGAATAGAAATTTTACTTGCATAGAGACTGCAGGCTTGGGTCTCATCTCCAACATGAACCTTTTAGTTTGTATATGCATTAGAGATGGGCACTGATCACAAAATTTGAATCTGGAATTTGAGTCCAATGTTCACAGCGTTGACACTTGTGTTCTATTTTGAACCAATTAGAGAAAGCGAGAGAGATCCTAAATGGTTAAATTCTGAGCTCCTGAAGTCCTTTCTCGTGCAACACTTCCACTGAAGTCTAGGAAGTATTAAAATTTCTGTCAGTGGAAGCGACCCTCTTTCCTTTCCTAGCTTCTCCTCTGTACCCGCTCCCAAAAAACTTTAAACAGTAGAATTAAAAGTAAAGAAAAAGCAGTGAAATCTGAAGGAAGTGTTTATTTTGGACTGAAAAGAACATCTGTTTAATTGTTTTGAGTCATCACACATGTTATACAGAACCATTCACCAAAAATATATAAAATAAATGACTGCCTCTGATAGACAGATTTCCTGAGGAGTCACTGCACCGTTCATAGTTTTTGCAAATTTTGTAGCAAATTTTAAATAATGGACAGGCAAATACAGCGTCCAAAGGTGTTGCACACAAAATATTTCAGCAAATATCCATTTATGTTTTTAAATACGTCCTCTTCAGCCATGTTTGCACTTCCTTTTTGTTCTTGCTTTTCATGACTATTCACACGGCTGAATTCTACTAGCACAGTTATTTAGAGAAAGAAAGTACTTGTGGAATGATTTCCATGAGCATTTGCAGCAGAAATTTGGTCCTAAGAGTTGCAGTTACTGTCAGGGCACAGAAGCATAATCTAGTGATCACAGGTTCCTCACTATACCTATTGTCATAACATCCATGAGACAACCAAATCTAGCAATAGATTTAGTACTAGTAAGAACCAAGTAAAGCTGGTTGGAAATTTTTCATCAACATTTGTGCGAGGAAAAAAAAGGAGGGGGGGGTGAAGATGAAAATGTTAATGAGAAATATTTCATGTTCTCCAACCAACTCTAGGGCCAAGAACCCTCCACTAACACTATCTGCTACCTCCCTTTGTTTACAGTACTCATGGAGCTGGTTGCTCTTAGTAAGAGAGCTGGCACTGACCATCAAGGCCACATCTCTTTTCTTTTCTACAAAGCACCAGAAAAGTGGACACCCCACTACACTCTGCATCATGCCATGTTTTATGTAATCTACACAAATTATAGAATCATAGAAATATAGGGCTGGAAGGGACTTCAAGAGATCATCTAGTCTATCCCCTCCCCTCTGCTTTCCAGTACACTGAGGCAGGACCAAGTATACTTAGGTCATCCCTGACAAGTGTTTGTCTAATCTGTTCTTAAACCTCAAAAAATGGGAATTCCACAGTCTCCTTTGACAACCAATTCCAGTATTTAACCATGCTTATAGTTAGAAAGTTTTTCCTAATATCTAACTTAAATGTAGGTAGACATAGGCACTTCCACTAAACAGATAAACAAACCTGCTCCTTTGTCAAATGGAATGCCATGCAAGAGAGACTATGCTGTAGACATGTTAGGGAGACAAGGTGGGTGAGGTGATATCTTTTATTGGAACAACCTCTCTTGGTGAGAGACAAGCTTTTGAGCTTACACAACCCTGAGTGATGTAGCTATGCTGACCTAACCCCAGTGTAGACAGAGCTATGTTAATGGAAGAATTCTTCTGTCAACCTAGGTACTGCCTTTCGGGGAGGTGGATTAACTCCAGCAATGGGAGAACCCCTCCCATCGCTGTTGTGAGTATCTCCACTGAAGCACTACAGTGGTGCAGCTACAATAGTGCAGCTGTACTGCTGTAGCATTTTAAGTGCAGACATAGCCCCTCTCTGTCATTTTGTCTTTCATTTTCCCTTGTGCTCTTTTTTACTCTACTGGTAAGTGAGCTACGGTATGGCATGTGTTCATTGAGAGTCATTCAGCCAGATGGTAATGCAAAATAACTTTGCCCTCTTGTCTCATTTTATGTTTAAATTAAAAGGTCCTGAAACTTACTTTACAACTAATAACAGATGCCCTATTAGCAACAAGTCAGAGAGCTTTCTAGTTCTCCCCTCTGATATGGTGAAGCAGCAGCAATGACTGGTATTCAGTGGCCTTTCTCAACCTTGAGATATTAGCATGATGATAAAGGCAGACGGTGAGAAGCTTGTTGATACAACTGTTTAGTGATTGAATTTCCTCTACTCCAAGAAGTTATTTCCTAAGAGCATATGAGAAGCCATATTGCTAGGTGTAAATTGTTCTTAACTTGCTCTCAACACTCAGTTCAGATTTCAAGGCTGTGCATATTTTTCTTCTGAACTCTATCATCAAAATTGCAGTCTGACCAGCATGTTCCATGGGGGGAGAGTTGTATATTTAGGAACTTTGATTTAAAAAAAGAACCATGTAAGATTTTAAGTACATGTCAACCTGGGTGTGGGGGCAGTGAGTGGGGAGGTGGTCTAAATGTTTCAGAAGTAGGAGCTACACTGCCACATATTCTATTAAGAGATCTACAGTATAATTTAATTATGGTAATGCCAAGAGGCCCCAGCCAAGATCAGAACCCTCCTGTCTTGTCAGTGTGCAAATACAGTGAAATTCAGCTCCTTCCCTGAAGAGCTCACAATCTAAATAGACAAGTCAAACAAAGGGGAGGGAGGAAAAGCAGAAGTGCAGAGAGGTGAATTGACTTACCAAGGTCACACAGCAGGTCAGTGGCTGCAATCAAATCTGAATTGCTACAATTCTCTGCTTAGAAACGGTCCGAGTTTTAGTTCTCTCAAATGAATTGATTATTGAAAAGATGCTTGGCCTTGCCTATCTATGCACAGTATGTTGTAGGTCAGATTCTGGGATGGTCTAAATCAGTGCACTTCTGCGGCCTGCCCAATATTAAAGAAAGCCCTGTGGTCGTAGTTTGAATTCACTTAGTACATGTCAGAGCATTTAGTCTTGGATTTTCCTACGATGGGCCTAAAGTGGTTGCTTAAAAAATCGTCCTAGGGAAAGAGTAAGGCTATCCTTCTGGGTACCTGGCCTGCATGACTTGCTTCATGGCTTGAGTCCAGTTCACTTATCCATATTTATAAAAGAAAAAAAACCCGCTAACACATATGGCTCTAATTGGCATCCTTGTTGGCAATTTCAGCAGAGAAGCTGGACAAAATTTGCCCTAAGAATAGGTAGAATTAATAAATACATGCACATAGTCTCCTGAAAGTAGTTTAAAATAGTTATAGACTGGATTCTGCCACCTTTCCTGAATAGTACTTTATTCTGAAGGCAGTCCTGATAGATCCCTATGATTTCAATGGGGCTACTTGCATAGTAAGGTGCTGTGACGGGTTGGCCCCCCCTTCTGGGATGCCGCCTGATGTACTGGGATTTCACTGAGCCTCCCCTGCTCAATCATCCTGGGTTCCCTCTCCCTGCTTTGCTGAATTAGGCACTCCAGCCTCTTGCAGCACACACACACACACACACACACACACACACAGAGGTAGGGCCACACCCTGCTGCAGATACAGACTGAAGTCAGCTCTGTGTGAGAGGACTCCCCCAGCACTCATGTGCACACCCCTTTTAGGGAGATAAACCCAAAATAATACTGTCTTGAGCAGTATAGAAAAATCTGCACAGCGCAAACTCATAAAAATCCACCCTCTTCCTCAATGTGAAAAGAGATGTGCACCATTCTTGCCCCCCAGTTAGAAATTGCATAAACTGGGTTTTATTATAAACAAGAAATAAGTTTATTAACTACCAAACATGGATTTTAAGTGAATATAAGAGATAACAGACAGAACAAAGCAGATTAATAAGCAAATGAAACCAAACAGCCAGACAAAGCTAGTTTCACTAAAGAAATTGTTTACAAATAGTATTTCTCACCCTAGATATTGTTGCAGGCAGTTTACAGAAAGTCTTGAAAGGCAGCTACACTGGTCTCCCTCTTGAGACCTCGAGTATTATTACTCACAAGGTAGATGCTCTTCCAGCTTGGGTTCAACCCTTCACCCCTCAGTTCACTTTTTGCTTCCAAGTGTTTTTTCAGTGTCTCTTTGGGTGGGGAGGCAGAGGAGAACCACGATGATGTCACTCCCCTGTCTTATATCACTCTTGTGCAGTAGTGAGCACGTGGCCCGTCAGGGTAATCTGCTGGCGGGCCGCGAGACAGTGTTTACATTGAGTGGGAGCTGCGGGAAGCAGCATGGGCTGCAGGGTCATGCTGGCCGCCGCTTCCCGCAGCTCCCATTGGCCGGGAACGGCGAACCGTGGCCACTGGGAGCTGCGGGCAGCCATGCCTGCAGAAGGTCAATGTAAACACTGTCTTGCGGCCCGCCAGCGGATTACTCTGATGGGTTGCAGGTTGCCCACCACTGCTCTTGTGTAAGGCAGGAACCCTTTGTCTTCTAGTGGAAAACCACTGCCATTCCAAAAGGGGATGAGGGGTATCCAGTACCTGGTGACTTGGACCCATATCTCTGCATGGCTGTGGCAGCCATTGCTCATAAGCTGTCTCCAGCGTCCACAGGAAGACTAAGCTCTTTCACAGTCCATTGTCTCTGTTAATGGCCCATTGGCCCTGTCTGGCTTTTCCATTGTTGTACCTGAAGTGCTGGTTGGGGATGACACCCAAAGTAACACATTTGAAATACAGATACATAGTTAATATTACTAACTTCAGATACAGAAATGATACAGGAATACGAATTGGATAATCACATTCAGTAAATCATAACCTTTCCAATGATATCTCACATAAGCCATCTTGCATAAATTATATCTCAGTTATGTCATATTCATATCATAAGCATATCTTCATAAAGAATATGGAATGAAATGTCACAGGTGCTACTTAGCATAAGTAAGGGTGATACAATTGGTCCCTGTGTTAATAAAATAGTGATTAGAAAAAGTTCTATATAATAAAGGTCTTCTGAACACAAGACAGAGAATTAGGAAATCCTGAGCTGTAATCTCATTTCCAAGACTAACTCCCTCTGTGACTTTAACCAAGCCATTTAACTTCACTGGGCCTCAGTTTCCCCATCTGTAAATGGTGTGTTGTGGTGATAAATTAATGTTTGCAATTTAAAGTCTTGTAAAAGTGCAAAGTAACCCTGTCTGGAGTGGCTCACTATTGTGAGTGACTATCTCACGGCAGACTGTCAGAAAACAAGGGTAGACACCCAAACTGGTGGTATGTTCTATAGTTCGATTTCACCAAGCCAGTAACAAATGTGAACTCCTGGATCACTATACCAGTTTTACCATGGAGTCAGAGTCATTCCCGTTAACCTCTCCAGTCTATCTTGCCGGCCAGACAAACTAAATTTTGTGATAAACGGTCACTTAACCCAAAAATCACACCACATCAGGTTTCTCCCAATCCCAAAAGATCAGTCACTTACCCCAGATCAGTTGGCACTCCAGATCTTATACTTTAGACAACACTGGCAACCAATTCTATAGTAAACAACTATACGTTTATTAGCTAAGAAAAAAGAATGAGAGTTATTGAGAGGTTAAAGCAGGTAAAATATATGCACAGGTGAATCACAGTCTATAATTCCAAATGGTAGCAGTGATATAATAGACTTCCAGTTTCCCAAAAGTCTCTCAGGGCTACCCGGCATAACTACCCAGAATAACTCCTGGGATCTCCATCTTCTCGTTCAGTTATTCTGCGCTGTTATTATCCAAACAGTTCAGAGAGAAAGGATCTTCCTTCGAATCAGTACTTATAGCTCCTTCTCCAGACAACAATCCATTAAGTGTTTTTATTCACACAATGGCCACTTGTTTTGCAATTAGCATTTCCTGTTTCAAGTCCTTCATTAGCATTTCACAAGATTTCTTTGATAAGTAATTTAGTTAGAGGGTTATACAGAAATACAAATGTTTGTAATAGCAAACAATAGAGTATTTCACTAGTTTTCACGATTTGAACACCTGAATACATTCTCATACTAGCACACACTTTACTCTAGTGTTATCTAATTATCGAGGTATACATCCTGTAAATGTAATTACAGAGGTAGATGCTATGTAATTGTAATGGAATAGCAGACAACCAGTTACAGATAAGTGAACATAACATTAGCATCTCTTTTGATCTCTATTAGCATATGAGTGAATGAGTATGAATACATGCTAATACACTTAACAATCTTTGATATTCTCCCACAACTGAATTTGCCTATGGCTCTGGCCTGAGCTAGTCTGTCAGTATCACAAACGCTATGATAATGTTTAGGGCACAGCTAATTGGTGAGATGCTTCCAATTTTCCGGGGGAGGGATGGCTCAGTGGTTTGAGCATTAGCCTGCTAAACCCAGGGTTGTGAGTTCAATCCTTGAGGGGACCACTTAGGGATCTGGGGCAAAATCAGTACTTGGTCCTGCTAGTGAAGGCAGGGGGGCTGGATTCAATGGCCTTTCAAGGTCCTTTCCAGTTCTATGAGATAGGTATATTAATCCTAAATCTAAAAATCAGGGAATTTAAGGTAATTTTTAAAGCTTGTATTTTATAATGACATGCAGCAATGAACAAAGGCATTAATTTTCCCACACATGAGAGCACAGAAATTTCGATTTGTCTCTTTGTATACAGCCTCTAGAGATGCAGTAGCTATTTCAGTAATACAGAAATATTTAAGACTTTCAGATCAATATTTTTAACTACATAAACCAGTTCCCCAAGGGAGTATTCAGACACAATAGGAAATTGTTTCCCACCTGCCCTTTTGTACATATGTATTTGTATTCAGTTATGTCCGAACTTCTATTAGCTTAGCTTTTGCCCAATTTTAGTTTGCTAAACATCTTATGTCAATACAAATGTATAACTATGGGCTTGAATCTTGTGGTCTTTACTCATGAAAAATTTCCATTTTGATGGGAGTTTCCTTGAGTGAGGACTTGAGTTAAAACTAAGGAAGTGCTTGATGATTTGGCCTAATGAATTTATTTCTCTGCCTTTCAAGTTTTGCTGCTGTTTACTAATTTTACTAAATATTTGAAAACAAAAAAAGGAGTATTTGTTAACACACAGCATTTTTTTCACACAAGTGACCTCTTTGTTCACAAATATATCCATGCGTTTACTGTCAGTTTACATGCCCACATGGTATCATATCGTTGTAGGAAGCTTTCAGACCCCAAATGTGATAGTTATGTGAGCTTATAATATTTCAAATGAAGGGTCTTATTATAACCTTTAACTGATGTCCTCTTTGACACAGTTTCTGAGAATTCTGTAGCTGGAGGAGGTTGAGATATTTCTGAAGTAAATATGCTTTGAAACATTTGCAGCTGTATTGCCATCAGTCCGACAGCAACATATTGAAATACAGTCATGCTCGGCACGTTTTGGATTTTTTTTAAATGAACAAATGATAAACTTTTTATTGCTATCAGAGGAATGGTTTTGGCTATGACTATAATTTCAACATCCTTCAAGAAAGAGGTCAGGTTGCAATTTAAATATAAAAGGTGGGATTTTTCAGTTGTTCAGCATTTGAGGAACTCTGGCAGAACTCTGCTCCCACTGAAATCAAGTGTAAAACTCCCATTGGCTTGAATGGGAACAGAATTAGGTTCAACGCTGAGCACTTTAAAAATCCCCCCACAAAGTGTTTCATATATTGTAGCTTTTCAAAATGAAACTTGTTTACTGAAATAGTTCTTCATGTGCCAACTGCTGCATACATGGCTGTCTGTACTTGGCATACATTTGAAAACAAATATTTGACTATACCACGAGGAAGTCTGTGATATAACTGTGAGATAACTCCAGTGATGTGTTTGCAGTCCTGCATTTTGTTTTTGGCTTCTTTGGAAGGTGGTATGGCTGCTTCAGTAATGGGGCTTACAGGAACCCTTTTTAAACTAGAACCACTCAGCATAACTTGGAGCTGGTATAATTTGTCTGCCTCTGATAGAATTCACCATCCTGCTGGATACTGCGAAACCATCCCTTGCACATATGATTTACCTGTTGGTCTCAGAAAAACACAAGGAACATTTTAAAATTGTTCATTTGTTTTGGTTTTCAAATAGCAAAAATAAAAAAACCCGTCAAGATCGCCCAAATCCAGTCTTCCTGCATGCTCATCCCCATTGTATAATAATATCAATATACTCAGTATATTTTTCTGAAATTGAGTGTAAATATTTGCAGTGAAGTTTTGTTTTCCAAGTGATGCTGCCTCCTTCCTTGGTTATGGTAAAGAGAAAGCAAACAAATTGAAACCTAACAGGGATCAAACCTGCACCCATTGAAGCCAATGACAAAACTCCCATTCATTTCAGTGGTGCAGACTCCGGTTGGCAGCACATGACTGAGTTACCTATATCAATGTGACTATGATGGGCATGGCATGTAGGGGAGCAAATACCAGGAGTCAAATACAAGAAAATCCATATTATCCTAACTTTTCCAGTTGAGAACTTTGTATCAATTGTCTGCATAAAAAAATCTAAAGCTACTGCCAAAAACATCTACTTTAATCTCTATATACTTAGAAGTAAAACAGATCTTTAGGGAACAGAGAAAGGATTAGAGTTTGAGAGATGTTGCAAGTTTTCATGGTCAAACCACTTTTCCAACCGGGAAATTTAATATCGTGAATGATATTGAGCATTGCCTTGGTATGTCCTTGTAGGATGAAAATGGTCAGAAAATGGACTTGGTAAAAAAGATACCTTCTTATTCAATAGATTTGCTCCTTATGTTCAAGTTATATTAGTTTATTTTACTAATAAAATATTTTTGTGTGTGCATAAAGATATATAATCTTTAAAATAATATAACTGCACATATGTATGACTGTATGAAATTTCTCACCTGCATTGACTTCATTGAGGCTTAAAAAAATCCTTTTCAGTCTATGTAGAGCTCTTGATTATACAGAGCAATGCATGATTATTATAAACACAAAGGGAGGCAACATTTCATAACCCAGTGTCATCAGTAATGTGGTTATGAGCCAGCAGATGTAATGATATTAACAAGCCAGTTTATCATTCTCTTTCCCTTTTTACAGAGCACAGCTTTAGATTATGTATTCTTCTGAGTCACATGATTGCTGGCTTTTCATTTCCAGGCCACATTTCAAGATTTGTACCATTGTAGTTGACCATGTGACCCCATATTCACTCAGGAAAAAAAGCAAGTGGACCTTGTAATAATTTCTATGGGAAATTATTTTGATGTCATTTTAAATGTCAGAAAATAAATATGCGGTGTATTAATGATCCAACAACTACGTATGTAATACAAAAATAAACCCCTCCCCCTACTTCAAAAACTAGGTGCATCCCTCTAGGATTGGATGTGTGTGAAATACAACTTTCAAGTTCTCCAGCTAAAATCTTTCTAGAAATACATAGGAGGTTTTTGAAAATGTGTTTGAGTTATGGACTATGGATGCACAAAAGATTTCCGGCTTCACTTCTCTGAAAATGGTCATGTTAATTGAAAATGCAAGGTCTGGCCATAGGCTAGAAAGGAAGGCACAGCTCTTCTATGGGACAGAGTAAAATGTTTGTAATGTTAAGTTTCATTGACAACTGAATGTCTTTTTTTTTTTTTGGTCTTTTAAAGTAGGTTGGCAAATCTCGTACCAAGGGTAAAATGAAACCAGCCTGAATAATACAGTATGATGGCTGACTGGAGATTCCTCAGAAGTAGAGTTGGGAGAAGTTCTTGGACAAATAGTTTATTTTCTGAAAAATGCAGTTTTGGGTTGACTGAAACTATTTGTGAATTTGACCTGATAGTTTCAGCGAGGGAAAAGTTTTTCAGGACCAGCATGCATGTGTGTGTCCCCTTTTATAACCTAAGTCCAGTGATTGGGACCCTTGCCTAGGGTGTGGGAGATCCACGTCTGAATCCCCACTCTGGAAGAGGGACTTGTACTCAGCTCTTCCTGCTCCTAGGTGAGCACCCTGCCCACCAGGCTGTTGTGGGGTGGGTTGCATCTCCTGTTGAAGCTGTTCCACTCTGTATAACTACAGTAATCATTGGACCAAAGAGAGGGAGTAAGTGACTGTACAGCTTGGTGATTAAGGAATTCACCTGGGGGGCAGAAGCTGTGGACTCAGATTCCTCCTCTGAATCCGGCAGAGATAACGTGAGTCGTTATCAGTCTCTCTCTCTCTTTGTTTAAATATTCACTGGCCCAAAGTGGAACAGCTTCAACAGGAGAGACTGAGGGTTTGGCTACACTTGCGCGTCACAGCGCATTAAAGCAGCCCCGGGCACACTAGCTCACTCCCCGTCCACACTGGCAAGGCACGCAGAGCGCTCTGACTCCGTGGCTACAGCACTGCTGGTACTCCACCTCGGTGAGTGGAATAATGTTTGCTGTGCCCCCGCTGGAGCGCCGTGGCGCCAGTGTGGACAAGGTGTTGCATTACTGCGCTCTGATCAGCCTCTGGAAATGTCCCATAATCCCCTTAAGTCAAGTGGCCACTCTTCTCATTGTTTTGAACTTGCTGTAGGAATGAGGATATACTGTTTGAAAGCTCCGTTTCTGACAGCCGGCTGCTTATCTGCTCCGAGACAGATTAGTGTGGAATGCTGTGTGTGAGAGAGAGAGGTGGGGGGGCAGGTCTGCTGCTGTCTGAACTTACAAGACAGCATGCAGATATGCTCTCAGCCCCCCAAAAACCCACTCTCTCCCCCCACATACACACAGCACACTCCCTGTCACACTCCACCCCCCCCATTTGAAAAGCACGTTGCAGTCACTTGCATGCTGGGATAGCTGCCCATAATGCACTGCTCCCAATGCTGCTGCAAGTGCCGCAAATGTGGCCACACCAGTGCGCAAGCAGCTGTCAGTATGGACAGACTGCAACGCTTTCCCTGCTGCGCTCTCCGAAGGCGGGTTTAACTCACAGTGCTCTACATCTGCAAGTGTAGCCATGCCCTGAGAGCAACCCACACCAGAATAGTTTATAACCTGGGAGGCGCCCAGGAGCGGGGAGATCTCAGTTCAAGTTTCTGCTCCAGAGTGGGGATTCAAACATGGGTCTCCCTCCCATATGCCAGTCACGTGCCCTAACCACTGGGCTAAAGATTTGTAAAATGTCTTTCTCTCTGCTGGTCTGAAATGGAATCTTTCAATTTACAGACAAATTCCAAACATTGTTTGAACCAAACTTAATATTTCCCCAGATTTTTCAGTTTGTTGTCTGAACTGCAAATCGCTTGCTTGCCCAAGACCACTCAGCAGGCTTTTTTGTGTGTGCATGTGTTGGCTTAACCCTGGGACTACATATAGATTCCTGTATTGTTGGGGCTGTTCACACAGCTGTGTTTTCATTTTAAGTGGATGCATAACAATATGTTCAGATTTTCTCCTATTGTAGCAATTCAGATTTAGCTGGTCATTTATGGCAAATGAAACAATTATATTAAGCTGCTGTTCACTGTGTTCTCCAGTGGGGGCGGGGGAAGGGGGGGCTATAGCTGCAGTGGAAGCAGCCTGAGCACTTTGAGAACAGTGGCTGCTGGCAAACTCAAAATAGAGTAGTGAGTCCTTAGCGGGGGAGGATTTGACATTCTGCAAACTAGCACCTTGCTTTATCACTTAGGAAAATGCTAGGCAGAATTTGGGAAACTACATAACTGTTTTATTCTGATATTTATAGATGCATCTTTTGGTTCCAATATGTTGATATTTGACTTGATGAATGAGTGGGAGAATGTAATCAAGATAGCACCACATAAGTTTTCTGATGAGTGACAGGATGTGCAAGATTTAATTTCTGGACACTTGCATTGTGACAGGGTGTGTTCTAGGTTCTAGGCGTGTTTCATATTGGTGTTCATGGAACCCAAGAAGGGTTTCTTAATTTCCATCTGTGTAAAGAACTTTTGTCATATGTTTAGTATTTTTATCATTAAATCCAGCCATTCTCTAGAGGAACTGGATAGGTGAAGTTTCCCACTTCAGTTCCACATTCTTAAGTATTCAATGTATGAGGAAAGAAGAGAATATGAGGAACTAGTGTACTGAGGATTGCTGGTACAGAACTTTCTGCTTTCAAAAATCTCTCTTCTATCTCGTATTCCATTTGATCTAAAAAACCTGAACCAGAGTTAAGCCTGATTAGAGACAGATTTGTGCTAACTCTGTTTAAACATGGAACCATTAGGCCTAGTCTGCACTTTATGGATTATCTTACAGAATTTAATAGGGATGTTATGAATTTATTTCTATGGAAATTATTCTAAAAACTGGACAATTTTTAATGGAGAATTCTATTTTTGTAAACAATTCTAGGGAATTTATTAATCGGTAATTATATTTCTGCTAGAAGTGTGCTTCAAAACTCTATAGAATTAGTTATCATCATCCATTTGAACCAGTTTTAAACAATTTCAGGCAATGTAATTTTATCCCTATCACAAGGATCTTCATTCTATAATTTTATGTATGATCTAAACACTCTCTCCAGGTATATCTAATGAATGTAAAGTCCAAAGCACCCCAGAACAAGCAAAGTCAAGTAACTGAGTAGTATTCTCTGCCACTACACACTTTATTTCATGAAATGTATTTTGAGAAAGCTATGGTAAATTTCAATTAAAGCAGAATCCCTAATGGGTTGTGTCATTAAGATGTGGTAGGGTTCCCCACAGCTTGGGGTCTCTTGAGCCATTTTGCACGATAATGCCCAGGAATGCACTCACCCCACCATTTAAAGCTGCATTGAAAAGGTTCTGCAGGCACTTTTCAAGACTGATTATTCCATCCCCTCGCAGACCAAAGGAGTTCTGACAATCGTGTATTTACCAGCCATCCCAGCTTATAACATATTTTTAGTAGAACAGTACAAACATTACAAATATAAAAATATTCATCCTAATTTTCAACAGGAAATCTAAGCTTTGAACCTCTAATCTGTCGGGTTTACAAGGAAAACACCTCAGCAAATGTAGTTTTATTTCACATAGCTACATTTTATTCTTGATTTCATCTAGGCACTGGAAAAAATAGTCTGTACTTTGAATATGAGAATAAATAAAGACTGATCAAACCCCCAATTGACATTATTTTGTATTTCTGTTCTTTACAGGGAAGTTTTGGACTATAATTTTAGTAGGGCTGTCAAATGATTTAAAACATTGTGATTAATTGTGCGATTAAAAAAATTAATCGCGATTAATCACATGGTTCAACAATAATAGAATACCATGTATTTAAATAGTTTGGCATATTTTCTACATTTTCAAATATATTGATTTCAATTACAACACAGAATACCAAGTGTACAGTACTCACTTTATCTTTATTTTTTATTACAAATATTTGCACTGTAAAAAAAACAAAAGTAATGGTATTTTTCAATTCACCTAATAGAAGTACTGTAGTACAATCTCTTTATCATGAAATTTGAACTTAAAAATGTAGGATTACGTACAAAAAATAACTGCTTTCAAAAACAAAACAATGTAAAACTTTAGCGCCTACAAATCCACTCAGTCCTAATTCTTGTTCAGCCAATTGCTCAGAAAATAAGTTTGTTTATATTTGCAGGAGATAATGCTGCCCGCTTCTGGCTTACACTATCACCTGAAAGTCAGAACAGGGATCGCATGACACTGTTGTAGCAGGCATGCACTAAAGATTCATATGTCCCTTCATGCTTCAACCACCATTCCAGAGGACATGTGTCCATGTTGATAACAGGTTCTGCTCGATAACTATCCAAAGCTGTGCGGACCGACACATGTCATTTTCATCATCTGAGTCAGATGCCATCCAGCAGAAAGGTTGATTTTCTTTTTTGGTGGTTCGGGTTCTGTAATTTCTGCATCAGAGTGTTACTCTTTTAAGACTTCTGAAAGCATGCGCTACACCTTGTCCCTCTCAGATTTTGGAAGGCACTTCAGAGTCTTAAACCTGGGTTTGAGTGATGTAGCTATCTTTAGAAATCTCACATTGGTATCTTCTTTGCATTTTGTTAAAATCTGCAGTGAAAGTATTCTTAAAATGAACAACATGTGCTGGGTCATCATCCGAGACTGGTATATCATGAAATATATGGCAAAATGTAGGTAAAACAGAGTAGGAGACATACAATTCTCCCCCAAGGAGTTCAGACACAAATTTAATTAATGAATTATTTTTTTAACGAGCATCGTCAGCATGGAAGCATGTCGTCTGGAATGGTGGCCGAAGTATGAAGGGGCATACAAATGTTTAGCATATCTGGCATGTAAATACCCTGCAATGCCGGCTAATAAAGTGCCATGCGAACGCCTGTTCTCACTTTCAGGTGACATTGTAAATAAGAAGTGGGCAGCATTATCTCCCGTAAATGTAAACAAACTTGTTTGTCTTAGCAATTGGCTGAGCAAGAAGTAGGACTGAGTGGACTTGTAGGCTCTAAAGTTTTACATTGTTTTGTTTTTGAGTGCAGTTATAGGACAAAAAAAAATCTACATTTGTAAGTTGCACTTTCACCAGAAAGGGATTGCACTACAGTACTTGTATGAGGTGAATTGAAAAATACTATTCTTTTGTTTGCCATTTTTACAGTGCAAATATTTGTAATAAAAAATAACAATATAAAGTGAGCACGGCACACTTTGCATACTATATTGTAATTGAAATCAATACATTTGAAAATGTAGAAAAACATCCAAAAATATGTAATAAATTTCAGTTGGTATTCTATTGTTTAACAGTGCAATTAAAACTGTGAATAATCACAATTAATTTTTTTGAGTTAATCATGTAAGTTAACTGCGATTAATCGACAGCCCTAAATTTTAGTTCTTGTGACTTTCATCCATGATATGATTTACTAATTGTTTTGAGAACAGGGAGGGGTTGTGAATAGGGCTACCATGATGAGCAATGATGTCTACCATTGATTGTGAGGAACATGTACCTGACAAAAGGCTTATCGTTAAATATTATTTGAATAGATCTCAAAGGACTGTTTGCAAAACTCCATACAGATCTTCCATTTGTTAAGGTAAACTTAATAGTTGTTAAACAACTGCCTGGTGCTGGTTAATTGTAAATTCTGGAGGTATGCTTTAAAAGTGGCAAAGTAGGTTTCCGTGTTTCCCACAGTTAAACATTGGCTTTAGAGTTGTTGAAATAATGATTGCTCATATGTCGTTTAGGTATATGCACAAACTGTTCTATTTGTTACCTGATGACCATACACTATATTATGCTTAATCAATGGGAGGAGTCCCCTATTTGGTAGCTGGACTTGCTGTGTTTGATTCCTCCATATTAGTGCAGCTGAGGCAAAAAGCAGGCCTTCTGATCAGAAAGCGTACAATAGTCAGGTCTGGTTCAGATTATGTTGCAAAACATGAAGATGTCGGGGCTCATCTGTGTTATGTTGTTGTGATGTTCACTGTTCATGCACTAGTGCTTTGTGATATGAAATGTAAGCCACATTGTGTTGACACAGCTCTTGGGTGATAAGTTGAGCCCCGTGGGAAATCAGGAAGTCTCCCCTTCTGACCACGGCCCCTCCAGGACCATGATAGAAGGCAGATCTCCAAAATTCCTGTTTAATAGAAAACAAACAGCTTTTATTCTCCAACACCCTTCCCGAACACATACACACCAGTTCTGGATGCATTATTTATATTTTCTCACCATCTACTTCCCCATGAACACATCTCCCTCTCAACCAACGGCATAGTTATTTGGGAGGAGGTAGATGTAAAGTTACACACAGTCCTTGGCTTTGCAGACCTGGGCCACTTTGCATATGGCCCCAGATTTGCTTGAACCAGCCTAGAAAGCAGTTCTTACAGGTAAACCGAAAGGAGAACCCTTCTTCTAGCTCAGCCAGTGAGGAGCTCTGCTGAGTTTGTCTTTTCCCTTCCTTTCACTGCTTTGTATAGAAGATTCCAAGAGGTGAAACATATTTTCTGTAACTCTGGAGATTCCAGTTGTTTTTTCCCCTGAGGGATGTTATTAATGTGGAAGAAGGTGCACTCATATGGGAAAGAGAAGAATTGGCAAGAACCAATTAATTACCTGTCTCCCTGCAGGCTAATCCCACTGTTTCTGAGTTCAGACATCTAGAATTACAAATTGAAGTACATATAGCCAGGTTGCCAGATAAAGCTAACCTCCTGGTTGGAATAATCAACAGGGATCTACACAAATTTGCTGGCTGGACTCCTGTCCTCCCTGTCTGCCTTCATTTTTATTATGTTTAAGGATCAAGCTGGTGGTGGCAGGGAGAAGGAATTAATCAAATAATGAAATCGGTGATGTTAAATAAGCAGAGACTTTGCTGCGGGGTTTCTTCTGATGAGACAACTTCTGACAAAAAGACTAATAAAACTGGGATAGCAACTAACTTCATTATTATTAGAATTAACTTTTCTTTTTTAAAGGGGGTGGGGAAACATGAGCTAAATTTACAGCCTGAGAAGCCTCAGCTTTATAGCACAGTGGAAACCAATTAGAAGAGTATATTGTCAGAGAATCAGGACTTTTATTAAACTAATATATTTTATACACACTAGACCAAATACACAATCCAGTGAAGTCATTTTGCAAGGACACTGTCAAAGAGCTTGATCAAACTCTCACTGAAGTCAGTGGGAATGCAAGATAAATGCCTTGTGCAATAGAAGCTGTTTATATTGTGCTAAGGAGAGGAAGGGCAGTCCTGTCATTAGCACTCCTGCGACCTCGGTTCAATTCCCTGGTCTGCTACAGATTTCCTCTGTGATCTTGGATAAGTCACCTAGACCCAGATTTTTAAAGGTATTGAGGCAGTGCTCAGCAGTGCAATGCCTAATTGATTTAGATGTTTCATCTTATTTTCAAAAGGGATTTAGGCACTTAGGAGCCAAAATCTGATTGGAAGCCAATGGGCTTTAGGCCCCTAATTCTGTTTTTGAAAAGTTTTAGACACATAAATCAGTTAGGAGTTGCAATGCTGAGCATAGGAGCACCCAAATGCTTTAAAAAATCTGGACCTTAGCCTCTCTGTGCCTCAGTTTCCCATCTGTAATGGAGTAGTGGCCTCACAAGGTATTTGTTGTGAAGATAAATTCCTGCCCCTCAATTATATATCCCTCTTTTCTCCTTTATCTAAAAACTCCATTTACAGTAAACTGGAGTGAAAGTCCCAAATTGTTTCAGTAAATTGCTATGTGCAAATCGCACTTCAGGTTATACTGAACTTCAGCATTGAGGAAAGTTACTATGTGACTATAAAAGATTTTGCCATTGGTTTGATCTACAAACTTACCCTCATGTAAGTAGTCTTTACTCACATGATTAGTCCCAGGGACTTTCTTGGGAATATTTGTGTGAATAAAGGCAACTTGTGTGAGTAGAAGTTCTCAGGGTCAGCCCCATAAGATTAGAATGTAGGAGTAAACATACACGTTACTTATTTGTGTTACTGATGGTACACTTAGGGTTCTGATCCTGCAAGGCATTTCATGTGAGCATAGGAATCTGCCTATACAGAGCAGTTTGTAGGCCTGGGGTCTACAGTAGTGAAACTGAAATTATTTTTTAAAGCCTGTTTTCTTCTTTCCGTAAGTTACATGTTTTTATGATTTGCATGTTGTTCATTATGTACAAGAAAATAAGCATAGTGAGTTTCATTGTCTGTTCATAATCAGTTTCCCTATCCAGTTTTTCTGCATTAGCACCATGCTGTTGTTTGGGTTTCCAGCATGTCAGGTAAATGTTTACACTTAAGAATGAAAATGTATTTTTATCAGAATTTTGTGACAATATGCATATGTGTATAAAATAAATTTAAGACCCAGACTAGTTCTTACTGTCCTTTTAAATATACGCCTTGTACAAAAACTATCCTACTAAAAACACCAGCTTTTCGCAGAGAGGAGGGTGCCTTATGTTTTTTTTTTCCAAATTAATTAATTATATTTTGCATATATTTGGCCACTCATGAAAAAAGATAAATTCTTGCCAACAGTTTAGTACCATCCTCCCATTCCATGCACTAAAAAATAATCTAAAGTTACACAAGGAAATTATTTCTATAGCTTTATTTTGATTTATATTTATTTTTCCTGTGCCTCTGTTGTATAAAAACTGAATAAATTCTATGACCAGACAGAAAGTAGAACAACACAGAATAAAATGAACTGTGCCAATAGGGCAAAGAAATTTGTCCATACATCTGTTACACGAATACATTTTCTGTATCCCAAACCTATTGATCCCATTCTTGTTGTTCATGAAACCAGAGGATTCTACTAAAGGATGAGACCTGTTTACCTGCTCAGACTTGCACAAAATATTTTATTACATATTTAAACAGGTTTCAGCTTATTGGAAATGCTTTAAAACTCTCAGCTTCTTGGCAGCTGCAGTTGAAGGTGGGTATCCTGAAAACACCACTTGTGTAGGCACTCTGAACTGAGGGCGTTATATTTCTCCATATGAAAGGAGCAAACAGATCCATGAGGACACGGTGTGTGATTCTTCCTGTAGTCAGTAATGAGAGCAAAGGTGGTTCCTGAATTTTGCACACAGAGGGTCTGATCCAAAGCCTGCTAAACCCAATGGAAAGGGGCCCATTGACCTTCAATAGGCTTTGCCTGGAACCCAAGGAGTATGCTTAGAGTTAAAGGTGCCATATACAAAAAACAAAAGGTTTAATAGCTACATGCACTATGATGGGGACTTCTGTGCTCTAATGTAATTCTCTGCATAACTTCATATGCATACTAACAAATGATGCCCTTTGCAAATCAATCGCAGTTTTCTGATGTTGCATGCTTGTTAATGGGAGTACTGGTTTCGAGGTTGATATGGGAGGCAAAAAGTGGGATATTCCAGGGTCTCAGCACCTTGCTATATCAATTCAGCTTTTTGCTACTTTCCCAATGTTAAACATGCTACTATAGTTCTCTGTGCACATTATATGAGGAAGGATCTAAATAGAGGTGTGTTTTCAGTTTCTTTTTATCCTAATTTTCTCATTCTTTCTCTGTCAGATTTACACTGACACAATCTTAAAAATAATTTTTGACACTCCCTTTAAGGGTTCATGATTGAAGTAACAAACTGACAAACACCTTGGCCTCTTAATCTACTGCCATGTGTATGCAGCAGCCCCAGTAACTGGCTCACGTAAGGTTATGTAACCTACTCTACAACAGATCACTGTGCACTGAAAATCTCTTTAGAGTCCAAGGCCAGTACTAACATTGCTGGCTTCTTCAATCAGTTCCAGCTCCGACAGAAAGATATATCTGAATTTCTAGTTTTGTTTTTTCTCTCCCCCCAGATTCCAAATATTTCATTGTAGTTTTCTGTGGTTCTTATTTCTCAGTCTATCTGCCTGTCTTGAGATATACAATTTAACTGAAAGCTTTTCTGGATGCCTGATGTGATTACCAAGAACTGAGTTAATGAAAAATGATGGATCAGCTCAAACCTGCCTTTATAAGAAACAATACTAAAATGTCCTACAATAATTACCCTGAAATACCTGAAAACTATTGTAAGCAACAGTGTCTCTTGAATCATTATTTTAGTATTTTTGTAAGATCATTTACTTTCAGCTTTGATGAGAATGAGAACTGGATATTAGGGTTTCCAATACAGACCTTTAAAGCTTTGGTTATATGGGCCTTTGATATAATGGCATGCCCATCCCTGGATTGCAGTGTTCCCTCAGAACTAATGCATCCAAATAGCCTAAGATACCTAATTTCTGACATGAGCAGCCACATGTGGAAGTGTGCATCCTAATTTTGGCCATTCTGATTCATATTTATACTTTTTATGCTTCTTAGTTTTTAATTAGCTTTATTCAAAGAAAAACATACATATCAAAACTGCTAAACATTGGGCATAAGGCTGATAGGTAATAAGTATGTCATAATGCCTGATTTATTTTATACACAGTACCATATACAGCTGCAATAATTATGATGGCTAGTAATAAAAACACTTTCTAACAAATGCCACAGACATGTTATAGTACAAAAGAAAGAAAGTGCAAGTGGAAAAAACATAGTTAATCATTGTCATATATGAGTCAGCATTCTGGGTCACAGTTAAGTATCATTGTTTTCTCTTGCCTTTGTTCTTGTAGAGAGAGAGTAAAACAGAGAGAGGGAGGTATGAAGATTTTATGGTAGGTCGATATTTGGATATTTTTGTAATACAAGTGCTAATATAGTGCAGATTTCTCCATTTTATAATTGTGTATCAATAGGTCACGTTACAAGGCCAGATACTTTGAGAAGACAGAGATTTAAAATGTGGTTTTAGTCTGAAAAATAACTTAAAAAACAAAAAAAGAAGCATTGTGATGTTCCATGTTTGTTTCTCACTGATTCCACATCAAATTTGCTCAGTTCTAAGTAAAGATTCTTTCCTACCTGTCAGCCCTAGAAACATATCTTGGGAACTTAGTCTTGCATTGCCCACAAAAATTCTACAATTGAAACAGTCTGTTGATGGCACACAACCTAGGTTAGAATCAACTCTCTCTTTCAGTGTTGAATTGGATATGGAGTGCTAACTGAAACAGAAAGGAGTAAAAACTTATTTCAGGTCCTGCTTCTGCAAATACTTGCCCTGTGAAGCACTTCTGATTCTCAGAAGGTGGGAATGTATGACAGGTAATGGATCACTCAGTGATTGCCTGTTCTGTTCATTCCCTCTGAAGTACCAGGCATCTGCCACTGTTGGAAGACAGGATACTGGGCTAGATAGACCACTAGTTTGACCCTTCTTAATCTCTTTGATTGAAATACAGTGGATATGAAACTTCTACCAAATTTAAACAGGTTAATTTTCTCTGTCTTTACACTTACTTACCATGACCAAAAAGAGACACACACAGAGGAAGGACTGTCACAACTTTAAGCATAACACTGCTAACAGCCAGTACAATTTTCAGTGAAGCAAGACGCTATCGTTAGTAATAGTTCACTAATTAGCTGTTCATAGAGATGTTTTCTTATGTAAAACTGTATGCACATATGAAAGTTTCTAGATTATAATTTCACTAGCAACCCTCTGTTTTTATCTTCTAAAGGCAGCAATCATTCCTGTGCCATCTTATCACCAGAATTGGCTTTTGCACATTGGATTTTTCCTTATTGGTATTTATTTAATGATAGACAACTGTTTATGAGACCCAAAGATTAATTTCTACCTGTTGTGTGAATTAACAATACACCCAGACATGCTCTAAGAATTTATTTGGGGAAGTTCTATGGCTTTTGTTATACGGGAGGTCAGACTAGATTATCATAATTGTTCCTTCTGGCCTTAGAATCTATGAGTATATACAGTAACATACAAAGACTGCCTGCCTTTCACTGTTTTAATGTAGTTGGAAAGTGGAAGGGGAGCACACATCAAAACAGTCAAGTTGGATGGGGAGTCATGGGGATGGGGAGGGCAAGGGTTGTTACTTCCCCAAGCTAGGGAGAAGAAGTGTATTTTCCTTCTGTTTTAGCAGAGGATAGGAGAGTTGCATTCCTCCCCCATCTCTTTCTTGCTTTGACCCCTCTTGATATCTATGTTGTACATCTTTATCTCTTAAAGAACATCCATGATGCATTAGCCATACCTGGAAAATATACAGTAAAATAAAGCTATTCATCCTTTCCCACTAATAAACAGAAGTTAATATGCAGGAAGAGAACAATTCTGTTGCTGGGAAATCCAGAGCTAGTCATGAAATGTTGTTAGTGAACCTGCTGTAATAATTCTAACCTACATTTAGCAGCAAAAACGTCATGCAGATCAAAGCTGAAAATTCTTAGCATGGTTTGTCTAATAGTCACATTCAAAAGAAATAGTGATGGGGGACTAAGGAGGGGGGAAGACTGCATTAAAATTGTAGTAAAATGAGCAGGCTATTATGGATCAGAAAATAACCTTGCATGTATATTATAATTCCTGCTGTCATCCCAAAATGCATTAGAAACTGACTGATATCCAAAATATATACAGGGTTCATTTAATCATCACTGAAACTGTAGCCATCTCTGGGACGAAACACAACCACACATACCCTGACCGCTTTCTAAGGCTGAGTTCAGCAAAGTACTGAAGCACAAGCCTAACTTGAGTACATGAGTAGGCCCACTGACTTGGGGTTTAACACAGCAAACAAAATTACACATGTATTGTCAGCATGGATTCACCAAGGGCAAATCATGCCTGACTAACCTAACTGCCTTCTATGAGGAGATAACTGGGTCTAATGATGAGGGGAAAGCAGTGGATGTGTTATTCCTTGACTTTAGCAAAGCTTTTGATACAGTCTCCCACAGTATTCTTGCCAGCAAGTTAAAGAAGTATGGGCTGGATGAATGGACTATAAGGTGGATAGAAAGCTGGCTAGATCATCGGGCTCAACGGGTAGTGATCAACGGCTCCATGTCTAGTTGGCAGCCGGTTTCAAGTGGAGTGCCGCAGGGGTCGGTCCTGGGGCCGGTTTTGTTAAATATCTTTATTAATGATCTCGAGGATGGCGTGGACTGCACCCTCAGCAAGTTTGCAGATGACACTAAACTGGGAGCAGTGGTAGATACGCTGGAGGGTAGGAACAGGATACAGAGGGACCTAGATAAATTAGAGGATTGGGCCAAAAGAAACCTGATGAGGTTCAACAAGGACAAGTGCAGAGTCCTGCACTTAGGACGGAAGAATCCCATGCACTGTTACAGACTAGGGACAGAATGGCTAGGAAGCAGTTCTGCAGAAAAGGACCTAGGGGTTACAGTGGACGAGAAGCTGGATATGAGTCAACAGTGTGCCCTTGTTGCCAAGAAGGCTAACGGCATTCTGGGCTGTATAAGTAGGGGCATTGCCAGCAGATCGAGGGACGTGATCGTTCCCCTCTATTCGACATTGGTGAGGCCTCATCTGGAATACTGTGTCCAGTTTTGGGCCCCACACTACAAGAAGGATGTGGAAAAATTGGAAAGAGTCTAGCGGAGGGCAACAAAAATGGTTAGAGGGCTGGAGCACATGACTTATGAGAAGAGGCTGAGGGAACTGGGATTGTTTAGTCTGCAGAAGAGAAGAATGAGGGGGGATTTGATAGCTGCTTTCAACTACCTGAAAGGGGGTTCCAAAGAGGATGGATCTAGACTGTTCTCAGTGGTACCTGATGACAGAACAAGGAGTAATGGTCTCAAGTTGCAGTGGGGGAGGTTTAGGTTGGATATTAGGAAAAACTTTTTCACTAGGAGGGTGGTGAAGCACTGGAATGGGTTACCTAGGGAGGTGGTGGAATCTCCTTCCTTAGAGGTTTTTAAGATCAGGCTTGACAAAGCCCTGGCTGGGATGATTTAGTTGGGAATTGGTCCTGCTTTGAGCAGGGGGTTGGACTAGATGACCTCCTGAGGTCCCTTCCAACCCTGATATTCTATGATTCTATGATTCTATGATTCATTGCTTCTAAAGCTATGTTTACACTACCATTTTTGTTGGCAAAACTTATGTCACTCAGAGGTGTGAACTCCCCCCGCCCCCAATGATGTATGTTACACAGACATAAGTGCCGATGTGGACAGTGCTATGTCAGCAGGAGAACTTCTCCCACTGACATAGCTACTGCCGCTCATTGGGGGTGGTTTAATTATGTCAACAGGAGAGCTCTCTCCCATCTGCATAGAGCAACTACTCAAGAAATCTTATCACAGCACAGCTGCATCAGTATAGCTGTGCTGCTGTAAGCTCTGTAGTGTAGATATGGCCTAAATCAGTGACTGAATACTTCCCTTTTCCTATTGCAACTGCTGAATGAATTTTGGTATACAAAATTCCAGAGTTGGAATTGGACCAGAGCGCTAGAGTTAACACCCCTACACTTGCAAAATCATGGGATCTTTAATAATTACAGATAGTCAGGACTGATTTTTGTCTCATCTGAAAGACACAACTGTGCTCAACAGGATTTACACACCATGGTGATAATTGTCGTAGAAATCCTAAGGTAAACAGCAGATGTCTCTGAATGCCAAATTGCAACCTTGGCTCGGAAGGAGGACTGCTGGATGACCAATACCAGTACCTGCAGCATCTAGGTATTCATGGGTCTTTCTCATCCTGTAATAACCTGACACTCGTTAGCTCATGAGATTTAATAGGATTGCAAAACAAGGCAGTAGGACTTCAAACCTACCCCCAATATAAGTAAACTATTGCATAAAAAATGCTATATTGAATCAACATTAAAGTTATAAAGCCAAGCACTTGGAAGTCTGGAAGTGCCAAAATTAAGGTTGCCTGTGCCTTTATTCTTGGAAATGACTGATTTCTGTTTGCTGAAACATTCCAAATATAATTCAGCTCAGACAGAGACCTCCTATGGAAAATTGTGGTCCACATGATTTAAGAGTGGCAAAGTTATCAGCAAGTGAAAGCAAGCCTTACAATGGAAAGTAGCAGGCAACCTTAACTATAGGTATCACTACTAACACTGCTTATAATTATGATTATGATACAGAATCAGCTCCACTTTTTCTCAGGGTAGATAATGGATTCCTCCATGAAGGATCTTGCAGCTGTCGCTCCTGTCCTGCAAAGACTGGATTCCTTGATTAAGAATAGCACAAAGACCAGCCAATGCTATTTGACTGGTTGTATGCAGAACCAGGGTGCCAACCCCGGTAATAGAAAATGAAAAAAATACACATTTATCCAAGACTCTGTGAATCAGAACCACCTGGTTTTGCACAATTCTAATTATGGACAGGATCCTGTAAGTCATCCATGCACAGGACCCCCATAGACCTGAATGGTAATTCTGTAGATGGAAGGCTTGCCAGGCAGGCCCACTATTTCCACTCAAGTCACATGCCATTCTTGGATGTCTTCATAATGCTAAATATAGAGTAATCAAACTTCTCATGATGTGAGAGGAGGCCTCACTACCAAGAGAGTGAGAGATTTCTTCATACTTATTGGGGCCTTTTAACAGGTCAGTTGCAATCTAAATTTGCAGCGTGCAAAAAAAGGTATATTGGCTTTTCCAAATTAATTCTCTATGGGCCCAAATATAGCTAATGAGTAAAAAGTAATTTTGCCTAAGTTTGAACATCTAATTAAATCATGTCCTTAAGGAATCCTTTGAGGGCCAAGGCAGGTCACTGTCTAATAAGGCTGTTCTTTTTCTTTTAAATGGTTTTTTAAAAATACTTATGAAAAGTGCTAGATTAACATCCCTGGAGGATGAAGTCCTCAGTTTGTTTCCAGAAGAGGTACTACATAGACAGTGGCAGTGCTGTCTTTCCTGCTTTGCACTGTGAATTCAGTGTATTCCAAGACTAACCTAAGAAGCCAGCTTCTTGGGAAAAGAAGACTGATCAGTCTTTGTCCATTCAGCCTCTCTGTTGAGACGGCCCATTGTGATGGTGGGTTTAAAGCATAGACAGATGTACAGTGGGAACTGACCTGAAGCAGCTAACTCACTAGTTTTCCATATGCCACTGAGCATCTGTGGGATAGTTACAACTGTTAGCCACTATTGGCTGAGCCAGACTGGAATCAGTAAGATTATTTTGAACAGTGACAAGGAGTCACAATTGACTGAAAGTGCTTTTTAAAAATTCATAATTAAAATTTTTAAATGAATGGCAGTTTTTACTTAATCTCAAACAGAAGCCCTGATTCTGGATAACTCTAAATTTTGGGAGGGTTCAGATTTGAACCCAAACTCTGTGGTCAAGTGTTTATGATGATTTCTGAAGAGCAAACACATTTCAGTAACTAACTTGCCAAACCCTGTTTTCACAAGAACCCTCTATTTCCAGTCTGAGCACCCTAGCAATTATAAACTAGTATATCCTAGTGCGCCCAATCAGAAATATGTCCCCTTTTTATTAAGGGCAAATGGTAACATTTTTGTGTGTAGAGGGGTGTGTGTGTGTGTAAATGTAGATAAAAAAATGATTTGGTGCTGCAGATACATTTAAATTCCTCTGATGTTCTGTTTCAGTCTTTTCAGACTGTACTTCTCTTGTCCCAGCTATAACAGGTCTTAGAGCTGGATACATTTGATACAAAACATATTATTACTAGGGTACACCCAGGCATGTTAGTGAGCTCAAAGCCTAATTTCCAGGATTTGATGGATTATCTAGGGGGTCCTATTTGTTTTAGAACAATTCTTTCTCTGTAGCTGCATAAACTGAGTAAAATATTTTTTTTCTTTTTCTGGCTGCCTTTTTTGCAAAGGGAATCTAATAATGTAAAGAACTTGGTAGCAAAGCAGAAAGTTTTCGGAAGATTTTTAGCAGAGAAGGAAAAACTTTTATTGTTCAAATACTCAAGAACTATATTTTCATTTTCTTTCACTCTTGATATGCCATTGTATAACAAGATAACTGTAACAAATCTTAAACACATCAGCCAATTAGGGGTGATTAGGTGTAAATCCTGTCTCCTGACCCTTCCCCATCATAGATGCAGTGCAGAGGGCCCTGCTTGTGGTGGAACCAGTGTGGCTCTGTGGAGTGGGATAGGATGTGTTCATCAGAATACTTGAAAGCAAACCATATATAGGTTGAACATCTTCCATGTTCTGTGGAACCCAGCTCTGGAGAGAGTGCTTCCTCAGTGGTGAAGAGGGCTGTTTGGAGGCAAGGTAAATGGAGCTAGTGGATCTGCAATGACCTGTCTCTATGCTGTTCATCCCACTCTCAGACCACAGCACAGGAGCTGCAGGAGCTACTGCAAACTCAGGGCTACCCTAATGACTCCAGTGTCTCTCCATGACCTTGGAGAATGATTATTGCCTTTCTTCTGCAATAACCCTCCTAAATTCACCGTGTTTATTCAGATTCTGTCTATGGGCTGGGTTTGCCTGTTATGGAGATAATTTCTTTTCTCCAATCTGAAACCTCCAGTTTGGCTTGGCAGAATTTGAGTTTTACCCTTTTATAATTTTTATGCATAGTATCGATGTTTAGTTAAAGCATTTTTTTCTATTTTCATAGATTTAAATTTTCACAATTGTAGAAAATTATGGGGAGGGGATCAGGCAATAATTATTTGATGACAGTAGACTCAGATTCAAAATGTTAAAGCTTTATAACCATTAAAACACAAACTGACAACGTCATGTGTCAAATATACAAAGTAAATATCCCTAAATCAAACTCTAATAAATTCCCAAGCATCATTTTTCTTACTCTGCCTACCTGTAAATTTTGATTATTATCAATGGAAATATTATTTTGTAAGTTTGTGTGTGTACGGCGAAATCAATGTTTCCCAACATTTACAATAAAAATCAGATCCTTCCAAGCCTAAGTATGAGCAAGAATTAGCCCACCTCAGTTTTTTGAAAGGCTTGCAGAAGCCTTCCAAGTACATTTTTCTACCTCCTAAAACAATAGTGAGCTACCCCCCATCCCAATCTCCTCACTTCTTTAGTTGCCCTACCCATTCCCCACTAAAAACTTCCCTTTCATGTCTCCTCCTTAAGCCTCCCCGGGGTCCCTGTGTGATCTTTGTGCAAAAAATGTAAAAGGGTCTTTTCCAGTTCCAGAAGTTATTCATTTTTATTTTTGCATTGATGGTGATTCTCCATCCTGTGGAATGGGAATTAATATTGTCAAAGGAATTCCATGACCCTTCCATGACAGCTAGTGCATTTGGAAGGACATATTTATTTTCCACGGTGTGTTTGGGGGGATGGAGTGAGCCAGGAGGCCATGAATGCATGCTAGGGAAGGGGAACAAATATGTGTATGCAGAGAAGTAAGGAAGTTGTGGGGCCAATGACACTTGACCCGTGTCTTGGGTGCCCCTGCATGGTATCTATTTTTACCCTTGAGAAATCTGCAAATTAATTGAATGTCACAATGCAAATTGTGTAGGGGCGTGGCATAATTATTAATTGTTCAAGATGCAATGGGTGATTAAATTTCATGTTTATATATTGCCATTAATTGTGTCAATTAAGAGTGGTTTTGGAATATAGTCAAAATGCATAGTAAACTGAGAAATAACAGATGTTGATCAGACACAACATAGGCAAGCAAAATACTTAAGATAATTCATAGAGCCATATGGCAGTCTGCATCACCCTGTTCTGGAGGAAACACATCCTTATACTTATTAGGCCAGATCATTAACTGATGCAAATCACTATAGTTCTATTGTCTACTTCATTGACTTTGGTCCTCTTTTGTGAACAACAACCATTTGTTGTGCTAAATGACTGGGGGTGTTACATTATATTTCTTAGTAATCAGGAGCTGTGCTGATGTCTCTAAGGGTATGTCTATATTGCATGTTTACACTGCAATTAGACATGCATGGCTGGCCTATGCCAGCTGATTCAGGCTCCTGGGGCTCGGGCTAAGGAGCTGTTTAATTGCAGTGTAGACTTCTGGGCTTGGGCTGGAGCCCAGGCTCTTGGACCCTGCAAGGTGGGAGGGTCCCAGAGCTTGGGCTGTAGCCTGAGCCCGGAACTCTACACTGCAATGAAACAGCCCCATAGCCTGAGTCAGTGACATGGGCCTGCCACAGGTTTTTATTTGTATTGTAGACATACCCAAAGACCACTTTCCTTGGAACTTCTGGAAGCCATCTGATCACAGTGCTACCTTATCCAACCTTAAGGAAAGCAATACTATTCCACCACGCCACCTGTTCGTTACAAGGAGATGTTGGAAGAAGAGGCAGTATCAATGACATTGCTGTGCTTGAGCAATGAGCGAGGTTTATGAGGAAGGGAGCCATTCAGAATTCTCCAGGGATCTGTCCAGGTTTTATAGCTGCCACTGGGTTATTTAGAGTTATTGAAGGCAATGTTGTATGCATGTCTGAGTTTATCTGGACAGTTGTTTGGGCACAAATAATAATGAAAGCATGAACAAACTCCTTTTTTTTTAAAATGATGGCTTTGTCACACCATGGATATTGATGTAGCAATAAAGTTTTATTGGGTGCAGTTCTAAATTGTCTATGGGAAGCCTGCAGGGATCTTTTGGCACAATATAATCCAGCTCTACTGTCTGGTGATAAATAATGGGATTGATAACTCATGTTTCCAGAATAGTGGTTCTAAAACTCAGAAAGAAAATAGCCTGACCCCAACATGACTGTGTGCTGTGATCCCCTTAGCTTCCACAGACCAAGCAGGACAGGAGTTGCTATCCTGTCCTCTTGGATGGGAGTGCTCTGCAGAAGGTGCTGCAGCAGGCACTGTCAGTGATTCAGGAGGAATACTTTCTTTCTGAGACCGTACAGAACTAGTACTCCATTATGGAGTTAAGGGTCATATGTTGCCATTCAGAAGAGATGTATAGCTGAGGTCCCTCCCACTTGGGATTTTTAATGGGACTCACATGGCATTCTGTTTAGAACAGGGATGTTTTAATCTAGGTGGTTCAATGGGATATAATGTTCTGTACATTTCCTCCTCATGGGTGTGCATGTACACAGATTTTTCTTTCCTGTCCTACGTCATGTTGCCCAGGCTAACCACAGAGGTGACTGTCTTTCAGAAGTTGATTAAAGTGATCTCTGAGCATAGTTCATATATCGGACATTTTAAAAATTGTAAAGCATTTTGGAATTCTTAAGAATGGAAGTGACTCTATGAATGTATGATTAGACGTTATTACTATCAAGGGGTAAAAAAATGGTTTCTTTTGAGCAACCTTGTTACATATCAGCATGGGACTTTGTTGCAAGTTGCAGCTGATTGTAAAAAACCTTACCCTGTATTCTAAAGATTCCCTTTATTTTGAAATTCTCTGCTGTTTTGCTCTAGCCACCACATTAACAACTTCCTTAACTACAGTTTGAGTCTGGCTTCCAAGGTAGCTGACATTCATATAATTGATACGACTATGTGGATGAAAAATGTCTTGGGCGTGGATTCCAGCAGAACCTGTTGATTTCAATGAATACAGAGCACAGCAGAAAATCATACATTTTTAAAACTGTGTCCTTTCTAGTGACTGATGAGCATCTTACTAAATATCATGGTTGTAGGTCTCTGACTTATTAAGCCATTTCCCCGAAGGTAGTTTTTGGAGTACACCAAGGTGGTGGTGTCATCATCATCAGGGTTTAGGTTTTCTGATGTCTCTCTAAATATTAGGAGAAACTGATTCCTACCAGGGTCCTAGCAAGCTCTGAATGAAAAGTAGAAAGATGCATAAATTCTCACTAAGAAACTTTCCCTTTTTGGATCATTATTGGTTTGTTCTGTGTACAGGCCTGGGAGCCAGAAACTTCAGAGTTCTAATCATAGCTCTGACATTTACTCTCTGCGTAACCTAGGGTGAGTCACTTAATCTCTCTATTTCAGCTTTTCCATCTGTGAAAAATGAGAATGATGATACTGCTCAGACATATTGTGAGGATTGATTAGTTCTGTCTATCTCGGCCCTTATACCGGCACAGTCTCTGTAGTAGCTGAACTCCTAATGAATGTTTTGGTAGTTCTTTTGAAGATGGATGCTAAGTGTTATTATTTTCAATGAAAAAACTATGGTATCTGAATCAACCTTGTGGCTGTGCCACAAATTAAGAAGGAGAAACTCTTCCCAGCTAATGATCCAGGTCTGTCTTTAACTGTTGGACCACAGTTTCTAACATAGTGACATAAATTGCTCCTGTGACACATACGACAAGGTGAGTGCTTATGGAAAGAATGCACTTGATATACAAAAAGTCATTTCCTGGATCTCAAAATGAAGTCTTAATTCATGGGGACATAGTTTAGACACCCATATCTATATCTGGTCCCTACACCTAAAGATTGCAGAAGAAATAGGGGAGGAGAATCCAAAGAAATCTCAAACTGAGAAGTTCAAATCTGAACCAATATACACTGCCTTCAGAAACTCATTTCCACCCCTTGTCCCTATAAGGTGTGCATCAGTAAAGTGTGTTGTACCCCCTTCACTACATTCAGATTGTCACACTGAAGCTCAGGAATTCCCCAGTGCCCACCCACTTCCAAATTATCAACCAAAGCAATAAAACATTCATCTGTCACTAGGCATTTTCAGGTTACTCTGTCTAGCAGCTCCTGTCATTCCAACAGCCCAGTTCTAGTAGCCTTGTCAATCCCACTGAGAGTTCAGGTCCTGCTTAAATGGGACTTTTGTTTTTGTTTTGTTTTTTGTTCTGGCAATAAAATTATTGCTGAACAGCATAGGATTTCTACAATAGTGCAATGCTAGCCAAAGTGCATCATTCTTGTACAGCTTAGTGGCATTAAATGGCTTTTAAATTTTGATGATCTGCATAACTGAATGTTTCTTCTTCCAGGCTGTGGTCTATGGACCATTGATGGTATCCAGAGTGCTGGCTCTGGCTCTTTTCCTTGTTTCTGTCTGCCGTCTCGCACTAAATAATGGCTAAAGGAATTCTACATACTTTTCCATTTAAACATTTGATGTAGCTGCTGCAGGATTGTGCATTAGGACCATTCCTCATGGGAAATATGTCCAGAGGCCTCTCTGCAGCCAGAATGGAGGACTGTGATGGGGTGTTGAAAGGAATGAGTTTGACCTCCAGTTATACCATCCCCTTTCTCTTCCAACTTCAAGTAAATCTGCTTCCAAGACATTGGTGAGGGAGGTGGAGGAACTTGTGTTTGGCAGTGTGGCTGCAAAGGAGTTCCTTGAGTCTACAGAACAGGGAGTAGGAGAAGGGGGCACCTGCAGAGGGGATCCCATGCAGGATTTTTCTTGGGTGTTGGCAGCACTGAGGCTTCATAGTCCCAGTTGCTCCAGGTAACAGACACAGTACTCAGGGCCTCCTTTTCCTCCCCTGAGAATAGGGAGCACTTGGGAGATGAGGTGGGCTAGAGGTGTTCCTTTACCTCATCTTCTTCCTCTCTGCTGACAGACTGGGTGTCCTATCCAGATATAAACTTGGTGGAGGAGTACTGAAGAGAGGCGACAGGACCTGGTTCTGGTCATCTTCCATTGGCAGGCTGCTGGGTGGGAGAAGTGCTGAGGTGCTGCTTATCATCAGGCCTATGATGGGTATTTAGAAGGGGCTGTACACTCAGGGCACCATCTCTACTTTCTTCTACGAAGAGGCTGGGAGTTTGTTTTGTTGGTGGAGCCTTCCCTGGTTCCTGAGCTTTCTTCTCCTCCCGGTTTGATAATATATTATGTGGAGGGATCCTCCCTGTCTTGATGATGAGGCACCAACTGTGTGTCATTATGAATTGGTGCATGAATGTGACATCAGCAAAAAGGCTTTAGCAGCCAGTCAGAACTTGGCTTTGGACAGTCAGTGTCCCCAGCCAGAGCCCTAATGGTATTTGATATCAATTTCTAGCCTTTTTGTCTCACAGTATTGGGCCTAAATTCTGTTGCCTGTGCAGGACGGAATGCTGCCCATATTAGACCCTGGGACTAAGTAAAGGAAATGTTACTCAGATAGTTGTTTTAAAAAAGAAACTCAGAAGTTTGGAATGTTAGACATAGTTCTGGTGGAGATGGATTAATGGCAGAGGACAGGTGAGGTCATCAAAGCGTCATGATGTATACATTTGTCTCCTTGCTCTGCCATTTTAGTTGGCTTTCAGATTTACCATCACCAAATATGGCATGTGGCTTGTTTACGTGTTGTCTGAGTTGTTAACCCTGAAAACTAAATTTATCCATGGAATAAGTACAACACAGCTAGTGTTTGTGCCTGACTGCCCACCAACTTGGAGAAGCTACTTCTAGAGGTGAAAGGCTGTTCAGCCTTCATACACACTGAATTTTAACTATTCTGCTGAGACTGTCCATAAAAATACCAATTGTATCTGGACATCACTAGATACTATATTGGAAGCCACCAACCTCTTTTCATGTATCTAAGACAGGTACCTTTGGATAATAACAACTGACAGTTACTACCATCCTAGAAATTTAAATCTTAAAAAAGAATTGGTAACCAGCAACGTTCAGTGTGTCTTGCAATCAAGTGAAACATCCTCAGTGTAAGAGAAGAAGTTTTAAGTGATAAATCTGTGATAAACCCGCTGTTCTGTGATGGAGGTCCTAAAACTCCAGTCTTGTTCTTTTCATTTCACATATAAATCGCTCTGAGAGAAGACGCTCCAGAATAAATATCTGCAAATGTTCCAGTAAATATAAACTCCATCGCTACAGTCAGGCCATTATGCTTTTCATTCATTCCAGGTTGTGTTTTATGGGAGCTACATTTGCTTTAGACATTGGTTTCCTTCTCAGTTTAGATTAAGCATCTCATCATGTGCCTTGCTCAAACTATGAGTACACTCTTCGTAATTTACTTGTGAATTAGAGTCATACATCTGCCTATGTGAAGTTAAAAATATATATATATATACACACACACACCTTTCTTACCCTCTCTGAGAAAGGGGCTTAAATTTGGACTAAAAGGAGGGATCAGTGACTGAAAACGTTATTCAGCTGTCCTACATTAATAAGCATTTATAATATATCCAGATGATGAAGTAGTCCTTATTATTAGGGAATACATTTTAGAAGTTAAATTTAAACTAAGGGAGAATAATATTTTTTGAAGACTCAAGCCACTGAAATAAAAAAAATGTGGCACATGAGAGGATTACTGAAATTGCAGGACAATGGAAATTTATTGCGCTGTATTTTTCAATTTTGAAGAATTAGTCCTTTTGTTGATTTTCTTGTAGACACTATTTTTTCTCTTCATAATCTAAAACAGTGGTTCTCAACCAGGGGTACATGTACCCTGGGGGTACACCGAGGTCTTCCAGGGGGTACATCAACTCATCTTCATTTGCCTAGTTTTACATTTGCCTAGGTTACATAAAAAGTAGGGCTGTCAAGCGATTAAAGATTGCTATTAATTGTGCTCTTAAACAATAATAGAATACCATTTATTTAAATATTTTTGGATGTTTTCTACATTTTCAAATATTGATTTCAATTACAACACAGAATACAAAGTGTACAGTGCTCACTTTATATTTGTTTTTGATAACAGATATTTGCACTGTAAAAAACAAAACATGTATTTTTCAATTCACCTCATACAAGTACTGTAGTGCAATCTCTTTATCATGAAAGTTGAAATTAAAAATGTATAATTATGTACCAAAAAACCTGCATTCAAAAATAAAAAAATGTAAAACTTTAGACCCTACAAGTCCACTCAGTCCTACTTCAAACAAATTTGGTTACAATTTGCAGGAGCTAATCAAGCACATTGAGATACAAGTACATCGCCAATATTAATAACTTCAAATACAAAAATGATACACACATACAGACAGCATAATCATAACCAGCAAATTACAACCTTTCTATAGACACCTTAATTGATCTCCTTTGTACAAGATTTGGTGCAACTATAGGACCTTGGTTGCAACAATGATCTATACAGTCACAGTTCATGTCAATAACATCACAATAATGTTACCCAATTCTTGTTTACGTCACCTGAAAGTGAGAACAGGAGTTCGCATGGCACTCTTGTAGCCTGCGTCACAAGATATTTATGTGCCAGATGTGCTAAAGATTCATATGTCCTTTCAACCACCATTCCAGAGGACATGCGTTCATGCTGATGGTGGTTTTTGCTTGATAACAATCCAAAGCAGAGCAGACTGATGTATGTTCATTTTCATCATTTGAGTTAGATGCCACCAGCAGGTTGATTTTCTTTTTTTTTTTTTTGGTGGTTCAGGTTCTGTAGTTTCCTCATCGGAGTGTTGCTTTTTTAAGACTTCTGAAAGCATGCTCCACACCCCGTCCCGATCAGATTTTGGAAGGCACTTCAGATTCTTTAACCTTGGGTTGAGTGCTATAGCTATTTTTAGAAATCTCACATTGGTACTTTCTTTGTGTTTTGTCAAATCTGCTGTGAAAGTGTACTTAAAATGAACAACATGTGCTGGGTCATCATCCAAGACTGCTATAACATGAAATATATGGCAGAATGTGGGTAAAACAGAACAGGAGACATTCAATTCTCCCCCAAGGAGTTCAGTCACAAATTTAATTAACACACTTTTTTTTAACAAGCATCATCAGCATGGAAGCACGTCCTTTGGAATGGTGGCTGAAGCATGAAGGTGCATACGGATGTTTAGCATATCTGGGCACATAAATACCTTTCAACGGCAGCTACAAAAGTGCCATGCGAACACCTGTTCTCACTTTCAGGTGACATTGTAAATAATAAGCAGGCAGCAGTATCTCCCATAAATGTAAACAATAAAGAGATAGCACTACAGTACTTGTATGAGGTGAATTGAAAAATACTGTATTTCTTTTGTTTATCATTTTTACAGTGCAAATATTTGTAATAAAAAATAATAATATAAAAGTGAGCACTGTACACTTTGTATTCTGTGTTATAATATAAATCAATATATTTGAAAATGTAGAAAAACATCCAATACTATTTAATACATTTCAATTGGTATTCTATTGTTTAACAGTGTGATTGATTGCGATTAATTTTTTTAATCATGATTAATTTTTTTGAGTTAATCATGTGAGTTAACTGTGACTAATCGACAGCCCTACTAAAAAGTACTAGCAAAGTCAGTACAAACTAAAATTTCATACACACACACTGAGAAAGTAAGCAATTTTTTAGTAATAGTGTGCTGTGACACTTTTATTTTTGTCTGATTTTTGTAAGCAAGTAGTTTTTAAGTGAGGTGAAACTTGGGTTACACAAGACAAATCAGACTCCTGGAAGGGGTACAGTTGTCTGGAAAGGTTGAGAACCATTGATCTAAAATATTATTTTAGCAAAGAGGGGCATATGAAGTGCTTTACACAAAGGCAGACTCCAGAATGTAAGTAAAATGAATCTCTATTGGTCTGCAACCAGACAGCGCTAATGATAGTACTCCAGGATGTTTTATTCCTGGCCACGCCCTAATCATCATAATCATGGGATGTTGCTATATATACACACCTCAAGAGATAAATTAGTTCATGATTGTAAAGTGTGTTGACTATTAAAAATGAGAAGTAGTGACTAAGTAGTCTTACTATGATGATTTATTCATAATATTCAATTAAAGACTAATATTGTTAATCATTCTTGTGTTGATTCTTAAATCAGTGGCATTCAGCTGCCACGTGGCTTGGCCCTTCCAAATTCCACCTCTGTTGCAGGTGATTTCTACTGAATAACGGAGTTCCTATGAAAAAGGCACTCCTTTCCTGCAGAACAGGTTGTATTTCAAGGGGCCAGGTCTGTACCACTCAGAGTCTGACTTAAAAATTGTTTGAAAGGGCATTGCTCAGGAATAAGACTGCATATTTTAAAGATCAAATACTCCTTTTGTTTGTTGGATTGTTGAGTGTAGGAATTTCTGAAACAGTTCATGTTTTCATTGTTTCATGCCTTTGCACTTCCTGGTTTGAGAATCAGCACAAGAATGGTTAACAATATTGCCATTTAATTAAACATTATGAATAAATCATTATAGTAATGAGACTACTTAGCCATTGTACACCACTTGTCCAGTGGGAAATGTACTGTACCTAGAGTAGGTCACCCAAGAGTGAAAAAACTTTTTTCCTCTTAACTAATTCCATCTTCACGATCATCAGCACAGTACCACAAGGTAATCATGATTTTATGATTGTGATGACATCATTGTTTCCATAGCAATAGGATATGAATGATTTCATAGCCACATGATTAAATAATGTCACGTCTGAATTTATTAAAAGATTTATCTCTTTAGGCCCTTAGGGTGGATATTTAGTTTAATATAATATAAATTAATTATTAAAAATGGCAACAACATTACAACTAATACTGAATTGAACATTTTTGACAATTATCCCTGTGTTTCTTCTTGCCAGTTCTCCTCCCATCCCTCTCACCCCCACCACCTCTGGCTACCAGGTGCAGCTATTTTGGAACTTCCAGGGAACCACTGGCCATAACTGCTCCTGGTTCCCCTTTCCTTTAAGGAGAGGTTCTTAACCTGGGGTGCACACACCCCCTGGGGGTGCGAGACATGCCAGATTTTTTTAGAAGGTAAATCATTGAAAACACAAATTAAGCACAGGCATGCAAGTACAACTACTTTGTTTCATCAAACCTATGTATTTATTAACATTATACATTTAACAATTACTGTAATATACAAACAAAAAATATATCTAGGTTTAAAGAACTGACATACTTCAACGAGTTTTGATAAGGGGTGCGAGAACGTATTTTGAGAACCAAAGGGGTGCAGGCTGCATTAAAGGTTAAGAACCACTGCTTTAAAGACTCATAGGCTCCATAATGCAGGGGGGCTAGTGAAAGCGAATACCAGTTGGAGGGTATACTATATTGTGCTCTTCTGTACTATACGCTTTTTGGGTGTGTGGCAGAATAATCTGCAGGAAACCGGCTGCCAGCTCTCCCACTCATTCTTCCTCTGTGCTCCCTTCTAACTTGACAAGCTGGAACCCCATCTAGCCCTTATCGAGTGGCTTCTGTGGGGTTGAGGAAAAAGGGGGGAGCACATTGCACAGAGTGGAATCCCCACTTTCAGTGGGTATAGGCTTCCCTCTATGCATGGGAATGAGAGAGAGAGGAGCGGGGGCTTGAAGTGAACTGACCAGTCTGGGTTTGCTGTCCCGGCAGAGTGAAGTGCAGAATGTTAAAATAATTAGTGGCAGTGATAGAGATGTTGAGCATTTTTTTGGCTTTAATAATCTAAGGATCCCATTCAGGAAAATGTTCCTACAAGGAACATCAGCCCATGCTTATAAGTGCACACATAAAGTCAGACATGCTTAAGTGCTACCCTGAATGGGGCCCTGCAATATTAGAGTTACATAGCAAAGGACATTGTTGTCTGAAACATGATTTTTTATGTTTTAGTGTCGTTAACTTACCCCTGTACATTAGCATTAAATTATTATTGTTGCACCAGCATTTTAATAGGGGATTCCTGCCAAAGAGCAGAATTCTGCAGGCCACATTCTTGTTCCTGCCTGCAACATCTAATCCCATTACTCCAATATTTTATTATGGTAACCACAGCATATTGATCAAAGATAAAGGGTTTTGTTCCCTCAAAGTCAAGGAATATCTAAGTCATTTATTCACTCTTTCACAGGGGTGAAAAACGTCACCCAATTACTGATTGAATAAATAGAGGGGTAGGTTTTGGGAGTCAGGCATGATTCCATGTTAACAAAATGTGTTTATCATATTATTTTAAGAAACTACCCGTAATCCTCTATGGAATTCCTAACAATTTAAAATAAACATTAGTGGATGGCTAACTCACTTTTTTTTATGAATTTGGAAATTTGACACTGTTAATATTTCACTACAAATTGCAGTAATGTTAAGAATCCATTGAAGAGGGTTATTATTTTTAAAATAATTTCATTTTGGACTGTGGGTTATATTAATGGCTTTGAACATCAGACAGATTCATAAAAGGAATAGACATATCAAACACATATTTGAGCTGTATCTTGGGCAACTCGCTTCACCTCTTTGTGCCTTGGTTTCCCATCCCACCCTTTGTCTGCTTAGATTGTAAGTTCTTTGGGGAAGTCAGTGGCAGAGCTGGGAACAGAATGCATGTCCCGTCTCAGGCCCTATTCACAGAACCACACTGTCTCTCGCTCTTTCACTTCTCTTGTCTATATAGTCAGCTACATTTCTTTCTTGAGCACATTCATTCTTTAAAAAAAAAACCTCAGGAAATTTGCTGGTTATTGCAAGGTTTCTGAGTGACAACTCTAAGAGGTTAAGTCCTCTGCTTTTGCATTTTTTTTTTAATTTGCTGTTAGTATTTCAGTTATCTTAAAAATAAAAAAGTCTCTCCCAAACCATAGGTGGAGATGCACGTGGGAACAAATACGGCATAGTGCAGGCAGCAGCAATTAATGTTTCATTCATGCTGCACTGCCAGCATGACTCACCCTGAGTTAGAGGGAGTACCTCTGCAGATAAGGGAATAGTCTGGCAGCCTCTCTGCTGAAACTGCCAGAAAGATTGGTACTAAGTGCCAATTGTCATGCAGCTTTTTGATATTGACACCAGAATTTATTAGGAATTAAACTGAGACCACAAGATAGCTGCAATGAGTCTGGTCACCGATGACCTAGGCTTGGTTATCTACCTAGTGGTGAAAGAACATTCATTTTCTCTTCATTGCCAAGCAGGGTGGAAAGTGATTTCCCTGTCCTATGACAATTTTTGATATTTCAGACATTTCTTCTTTCTGTATCAGTACATAACTGAGATGTTTAAAAAAAAATTGGCCAAATGTAGGGAGAAAAGAGATTAATTTAGTCAGAGCAGTGATTTGAACCTGGGTCTCCAACATCACAGGGGAGGGCCCTGATCACCAGACTATGGGGTGTTCTGGGCAGGGCCGGCTCTGGCTTTTTCGCCGCCCTAGGCGAAAAAGCCTCCGGCTGCCCCCCCCCGTGGGGGGGGGCGGCCGGAGCCCAGGGGGG
>NW_020664498.1:3270425-3303028 GCF_002925995.2 Terrapene triunguis
TTTCCATGAAAAATTTCAGTTAGAAATCAGTACTTTGACAAAAGTTTCATTGAAAAATTTCCAACCAACTCTACTAACCTGAAATTCCTCTTGTGTATGTTATACACTCTTTATATAAAACCATCCTTCAAATTCTTAGTGTTTTAAGGAGGCTTTTTATAAAGAGAGTCATATTATATTAGAGGGAATAAGGTCAGGTTATTAAGGCCAGAGATTAGCAGTAAGGAGAACTTTGTTTGACACACTGTGTAATCTTGGGCAAGTTACTTAAGATCTCTGTCTCTCCTACTTTAAAGGGGGTTAATATTCCCACTTTTATAAAGCGCTTTGGATAAAAGTGAGTGGAATATTATCTTGATCATTATGTTAACTACAAGTGGTAAGCATTACTAGGGTAAGTGAAACAATAAAAATATTTCCAACAAGTGCTGAATGAATTATTGACCCTTAAAATATTTCATATTCTTTGACAGTGAGGAATATCAATAACTAGTGTCCCTGTTGTGCTCATTTCATGCTTCTGTCCATGATCCATTTCCAATTCACATCTGTATTGGTGTTCATACTGTGCAAACAAACCAAAATGTTTGGATGTGATGGAGTTTCTGTCAGGGTGTTTTCCCAGCAAGAATCCCTCCCCCTTTCATAATTCTGATAATTTACCTGTATGAAAAGTTCCCCCATATGTGTTTGCAACTGCAGTTGCCTCATCTCTAGATATTTGTGTGATCTACTATGATCATGGTCATCGTCCTGTATATCACTTTAAGGACATTTACCTCTTTGGAAGGGTTGTTTTGCAGTGCAATATTTGAATCATAGAACAGGTTCTCAAACACTAAACCACTGTCCTATGTAATAATTGTCTTATCTATTTAATGAACCTATTGCCACAGTGCATAGGGACCAAAGAATAATGATAGCAGCTCCTTTGATTTAAATTCTGTGTCCCCATTAATCAAATCAAATGACTGTCTTGCCCTTTTTGCTGCCACTTCATAATTGAATGGGGGCTTTGGGGCATCTCTTAATGAGATAATGGTTCAGTCTTCATACACTGGATTAATCAGGAATGCTCTGACTAGTAACAAGGGAGAAGGATTCACAGATTTCTGTTTGTGGGCCAGAAACCAGACTCAAGATGTGTGAAATGTCTTCGTAACCTCCACCCTACCCCCACCCATGCAATCCTAGCCTATGCTGGGTTTTGCCACAAGTTTTGTTGAATAGTTCATTAATTGTTTCTCTCTTTTTAAGCAGACATGGGCCAATTTATGATTTTATGTGGAAACCACACAACATAGAGTTGACCTGTTTGAATGGAAGGAAAATAATGTTATTCACACAGAAACCTGTGGACTGGCATAGCCAAGTTTTGCAGAGCTGTTTTCATAGAATGTTGACAATTAAAATGAGCACAAATGTCTCAGGAAGATTCTCATATCGCTAGCCTTACGTACTCCAAGTAACACTCAGAGAAAAGAACATGGTCATTGTATGATCCCTGCTGCAGCAAGACATGTATGGGCATGTGTTAATTTGAACCAGACAGCAATGAGAAACCCTTTTCTGATGATTTCTTATGCACCGTTTTTTTTTGGTGCCTAGTTGCCATTGCATAATTTGCATCTGAAAGCATCATATTATTTTCCTATCCTTCTGCATTCTCATTCTTGAGAGGTTTTTTGTTCTTGTTAGTCTCAAGGAGAAGAGATATTAGACAATCCTGCATTGCTCTTTTCTCCTCTCCACTATTTCTCTAACTTGGTAGGGCCCTATTTATCCTTGATTTTTAATTCCCCATTAACATTCTTAAGAAAAATATGCTTTTTTCTTTCACCATTTGCTACAATGCTTGGAAATCCTTTTTGCTCATTACTTTTCTGTTCCTATAATTGTTTTACTAGCTGTAGCTATTTCGTGTAGTCTCTCTAATCCTCCTTTTCACCAGATCACTTACACTGTGCCACACTTTATAGCTATCCTTGAGTTCTATCCTCAAATCTTCAGTCTCTCCTGAAAGCTCACTTCATGTGCCATGTTTTTTATTGCTGATCAATCGTGACTGGCATCCTCCCATCCTAAAATTACCTAACAGTATGCTTTAAATTACCATGAACCCTTCAACAGTCTCAAAATAATAACGTACCTTCTTAGTTTTGTCTTAATTCTAGTGCCTTCTTTCCATATTTAAATCTTATTAAGGATAACAGGAGCTGAATGAAGGGAATCCTTCCAAACTCAGACTTCAGTTCTGCTATGAACTTGGCAATAAGATGCAAAGAAAATCTGAGAATGAACATGCAAATTAACATTCCACTTTGCTTCAGAATTCCCATGTCCCCTATTTTTATCCAGTCCAGTGGAAAAGCCAAGGAATTAACTACTGCATGGAGCTGTCATATGGCCAAAATTACCGACACAGTAAGCAGGATATTTTGTGAGTTGTTCATTCTGGATCTATGTTCATGGTTTGTCACAGAGTACTAGAAAAGCAACAATAAACAGTACAGTCCAGCACTTTTGGGACTCTTACTACAGTGGTAATAAATGTTACGCCCATGGCAGTGGTAACTCTAAATCATAGTTGAGGCAGGTAGGGTAGCTCATGCTGCCCTGTCCATAATTTAACTATTTTGTGTCTATATAAGACTTCAGTCTCCACGGTTGTCAATCCAGCCCTTTTCACCAGCATAAAATCAACTTGAAGGTGGGGTGATGGGAGAGAAAACATTTTTTCTTAATTTGTTTTCATGTAATGCTTTTTAAAAATAAATACTTTTTGTGTATTTTTAGTCACTGGATTGACAACATCTATCCATGGCAATCATCCCGACTTGATGGGAAACAATCCCCCCCCATTTTTAGTGAGATATTTGCCACTCCATCCCACCAAAAAGTTTCCTTTATATTTCACTGGTATTTAAAGATGAACACACATTTTTTCTCCTCAGATGTCCTTATTTATATTAGGTTTCAAATGTTGGCAGATATGCAGCACAGGACATTGAAGTTGTCTATCCACAGAATATGTAGAGTATAGCAGTGGTATTAATTTTACTTTCTGTCAGCTGTGTCACAGTCACTTATTATTCTATTATCCATGCTCTCTGAAGGAGTACATAATAAATTGTGTGTGTATGGTTTGGCCCTGGTGGTTTGTGGGGCCATATGCATAAAATGATAGATTCCGAGGCCAGAAGGGACCATTGTGATCATCTGTAAAACACAGGCCATAGAACTTCCCCAAAATAATTCCTAGAGCAGATCTTTTAGAACTCGGTTCAGTTTCTACCTCTGGGAGTTGAAGTGCCCTCAAAAAGGAAGTGATAGGCAGAAGTCTGAGGCCACATTAATTAATCTGTGTCATACTTTCATAATGAAACTGGTTACATCTGTTTCAGGGCAACATAATGGTTTCAGACTGGAGCTCAGCCCATGCATGCTAGAAAGTATATCAAACTCAAAGATTTGATATTATTCTGACCCCCAAAATGGATTAAACTTGTTCAGAGGGTTTTTTTTAAACCCAGAACTGACAGAGGAACTCAGAGCATGAACTAACATAAGCCAGAACTGTTTACATGGGTGAGCTCTTTGGACCACAACTATTTATTATATGGACATACAGCACCTAGCACAATGGGACCCCATGCCTTGATCTGGGTCTGTAGGTGCTATCTTAATATAAATAATAAAACAACTTCATCTGTGAAAAGATTTACTTGAAACTCAGAGCCAAAAGCACAGAATTCCACACAGTGCTGGTCAAAACACCAGGCCCTTTGTATCATGATGCAGATGCTGTACTCTGTGATGTCCATGCTCTGCTTTTTAACCAAGGTGGGAAGGAACAAGGATCTTGTAACATTCACAAATGACCCCTCTATTAAGATTTTCAGGCTGTGTTCTTAGGCTGAGTTCTCCTCAGACCTTTGGCTGCTATAGACCTATGCCTCTGATATTGTCATATAATCATTTTTACCTAGAGCCCATAAATGCCCACAGACCCATTCTGCCATAGGGTGGTTATTAGAATCCTATTTTTCTCTTAACCAATCTCCACTTGCCTCTCAGGTCAACTTCTTAAATTTGTTTGTCTGCTTCTGCCACAGTCAACATCTCATGGCTTGAAAGGGTGGTTGGAGGCAGATATAATATGGTGGGGATTTTAGGGACATATTAGACAAGCAAAAATCTGCCACAGTAAGTGGGTATGTGTAAGCTAAGGGAGGGAGCTAGTCATAGGAGGGGAGAGAGTGGATTATGCCCTGCACATCTTACTCTGTGTAAATGTAGGGATGTTATCTAAAGCTATCCCTTGGCTACAGGCTTGGGCCTTGATGTTGAGAGAGTTAAATTAAGGACTCAGAAGGATCGTCAGAATTCTGGCTGGATATAGAAGGAAACAGAGTAGTTAACCCTAGCTGTGTAGCTGGCTTGCTCTTGAAATATTAAGACTGAAATCTATTTTGGGCTCAGGTTTTTTTAAGTTGCCATATTCGCAAACACACATTACGTAGCGTGTGAATATTTTATAGAACAAAAACGTTTGCCTCTCATCAGTTTTCCACGAGTCATCCTGTTTCTCTTTCTTCACTGGAAGGAATAATGTTTTTCTGTGTATCAATAATGAATGCTTTCAAACTAACCAAACCATAGGTACAGTATGATAGCTGACGTCAATGTAACCCAATAGTGACAGGACAAATTCAAAAGTGTGTGAATAGCCCAGTTTGTAGGACAGAAGTACTTCTTAGAAGGCATTTAGTTACTTCAGCCTTTGCTTCCTTTTATCTTTAAGCTAAGGCTGACTCTCTTTTCAAAGTGTATTGTAAATACCTTCACTCTTTTCCCCACTGCATCTTCTGCACTGATGTTGGCCATTAACATTTCAACCAAATTCATGTGCCTGATAAACTCAGCAGCAGAACAGGTTTGTTTGTTTGTTTTTTAACCTGGGTGTACTGGTACCTGGCACATTCAGCAGAACAGCAGGTGTCTCACCTGGATTTATCGGATAGAGAACATCTGCTATGCTGATGAATATCTTGCATGTACCTGGCACGTTTGGCTGCATGGCAGGTGTTCCCGGTACTTTTGGCAGGTACTTTGTGTCTTGACGTACTTGGTACATTCACTAGCCGTTAACAATACTGATAAAAAACAAATAATTGTGTTATTTGAAACTAAGACCTCTGTTCACAGCAATAATATTTAATTGGACCCTGCCAATTTGTTGATGGAGTCAACCTTAGACCTCAGAAAGGAATTGCTTAAAAACTCCCAACCCAATATGTTAGACTTCTGCTCCATTGTAAGGAGAGACAGCATAATAAATGCAAGATGCTGGCTCATCATTCTCTTTGGATTCTCTTTGGGACAGCATCTGATGGTGTTTTCAAGATAAGTCACTGCCTTGTAAGCAATGAAAGGGGGTAAAGAGAACTGCAGATACGTCATCCCCGTTTAATAGAATGCAGGGGATGAAGAGGCTGCTCTTCTGAAAGATTTTTAAATGAAATAGAAACACAGCTGCATAATTGAAAACCCTTCAGAATGCAGAGTTCTCTCTTGGCTGTTAATAGAGGTTGGGCAAGCCATTTGTGTTGGAATCCGAAGTAGTCTTGCCCTAACCAGCCAAAAGGATTTGAATGTTTCTTTGGGAAACTTGAAATTGCAATGTCAGCTTTGAAGAGCTGATGTCCCTTGGTGTAGACGTTTCCTGGATGCAGACTGTCCTGCTGCCCAGGCTCTGAGGATGGGTTCCCAGAGCATGGGCTGTTCTGTGCTGGTGTAGCTAAACAGCACCTGCATTGAGAATACTGGCTCCCTTTAATGTGAAGTTGGGATGCGTCAATGCCCCAGTGTTCCGGTCCAGATTATATTCATACTTGGATGCTGTTATGATTAGATGAAATTTAGACTCTTCAAATCTACATATTTAAATGGGAATATCAGAAGTGCTCCCTTCCACCATGGTGGGCCCTCTAATGAAATCTTAACGAAAGACCTTGCAGTCTTTCTCAGTGCCAATATCTTTAAGGGTGCTTGGCTGGCCGCCTTCCCACATGTCCAGCCTTTGTGGAAATAGGAAGGATGCATGCTAGCCTCAATTTATGTTAAGGTTTCCACAGTATCTCTCTGATATCCATTTGATAAGGCAGTCCTGTGTGAAGATAGTGGAACATGCAGAATTTGCTAAGTAAATTTCTTTGTCCATATGTGATGATCATAGTTTAATTGTTTTAGGTATGAAAGCTAATAGCACAAAATTCATGGTCATTTAATAACACTTTGCACCTATATAGCATGGAATCTGAAAATTATTTGAAATATTTAATTGTTGAAGCCTCACAGAGCAATTGTGAGGTAGTTCAGTGGTGTTGTACCTAATTTACAGATGGGTAAACGGAAGCATACAGGATTCCATTTTCAAAAGTGACTAGTGATGCCTCAAATTGAAAAGCAGGCCCCTTTAAAGTGACTCTAACTGGCACCCAAGCACTGAGGCACCCAAAATCACTAAGCATTTTTGAAAATGCAGGCCAAAGTGTTGAAGTCTCTTGTCCACAGTTACATAGTAAGTCCTTGGCAGAGCTGGGAGTCAAGCCCAGGAGATTTGATTCCTAATCCCCTGTACTGACCTCTAGAACATGCATCCTACTTTCATTTATAAATAAGCGCAGGAAAAGTGTATACAACAAAATATGCATCCTCTCACTTTAATCTATTTAAATGCTCTTGTCATCAAGTAATTAAAATAATGAGCACCTTGTGAAACAGGTAAGCAGACTGGATAAAGGTAGTATTATCTTACTTGTACCTGCTGTGCCTCTAAATAATTCACCAATTAAACAGTACATTTTAAAAAGTGATTTCTGCCAGTTCGCTGCTGGCTGTGATGCTGTTTAGTTAATGATTTGAGGTGAAGAAATAATAACAGAGCAGTACTATACAATTGATAAAAGGCTGGGTGTATGCACAATGTAAGTGAAACTGGCTTTGAAGCACTCTGAGGAATTGCTGTGCAATCACAGATACATCACAAAAGTGACTTTGAGAAAAGAACCCTACAATTTCTTTTTTATATTTAAATGCATATTAAATATGTTAAAAAAGAACAGAGAATGTAGGTTGAAAATAAAAATAGACTGAGTCAGTGTTGCTATTACATAAGAGAAATGTTGAACACATCTGGATGTGTAATGCAGCTGTAGCTGTAGCAGTAGCTGGAATTAAATTTTGCAAGAGTTGCCTTTCTAAGCTTCTATTTTAGTCACTCATGATTTTCTGGAACTTAGACCTTTCAGACTGAAATTTTCTAGGGCTTCAGTTTGCCAGAGGCTGCATTTTTAAGGTAACTTTAAAATTAGATGTAGTTGATTTTCTGCTTCAACAAAATGAGTTGTTCACTATTTTTGTTGACTTCAGAGTACTGTATTTTGGGATGATTACAAATTATCAAGTGTTGAAAATTCAGTTTGATTTTGTTTGTCATGGAGAGAAGAATAGATATAATGGTTAATAAAATTTGCAAACTTTCTTGGTTTTACCTATTCTTGCCTAATGGTCCATAAGTATGTGTGTTTTAAAAAAATATTCAGAACGTAAGAACTGTCATACTGGGTTAGACCAATGTCCATCTAGCCCAGTATCCTGTCTTCCAAAAGTGGCCAATGCCAGGTGCTTCAGAGGAAATGAACAGAACAGGTAAACATCAAGTGATCTGTCCCCGTTGTCCATTCCTAGCTTCTGGCATTTGCAGGTGTTTAACTTCTCCTGCTCTAAGTAATTTGATAGATCCTGTCCTGTCATTCTTGTATAAGGTGCTAAACTGGGAGTCTGGACAGAACATGGTTCCATTCCCAGTTCTGACATTGACTTGCCACATGATGTTGGGCTAGCCATTTCACCTCTATGTCTCAGTTTTTCATCTGGAAAGTGGAGACAAATATACTTGCTTTCCTTAGTAAAGCATGTTATTGTCATTAATTTACCACTTCTATAGTGGTAGCACCTCAAAGCTGGAACCAGGTTGGGCTCCATTGTGCTAGGTACTGTACAAACATATAATAAATGACAGCCCCTACCCCAAAGAGCTTAAAGTTTGAAAGACAAGGTGTAACAGGTGGAGAAGACAACAAGCATGCTGGGGTGGGATAAGGGAAACTGGGTAACAAATAAAATAGGCTGTGTGCAGTGCTTAATTAATCATTAGTAGTGGTCACAACTTGCCAGCTGCCTAGCCATTATTTTGGTTGTAGTTTACTGTATGCTCTACAGAAGGGGAAATTAATTTAATGGGAATCAAGCTTTTGAGATTTACCAAAGGAAAAATGCCATATAAGAACTAAATATCAGTATGCATCTGTAAGCAATGCAGGACTCACCCCTGCGGTGCTTCCTGCTGTTGTCTCAGGGAATTAGCTCGCCCAGCCTCCGGAGCGCCCTCTGCAAGCCGGTGTCCCACTGCCGCTGGACCCCTGCATCCCTCCCTGGACTCCGGTGCCCCGTTATCTGGGGTACTGCCCCCTGGCAGTAACCCCTCACTCTCAGGGTCTCCCCTCCCTGGGGAACCTCCACCCCCTATCCCCACCTCACCTCAGTCGAAGGCTACTGCCAGTCACCAACTAGCCCCTGCTCCCTGGGGCAGACTGCAGTATGAGCCACTCATCACAGGCAAGGGGGTTTTGGACTTGCTGCCTTTCTCTACAACCTAGTACCTCTATGGGGCCTTGGACAAGGCCCTGCAGCCTGCGGAGTTGCCAGCCTGGAGCTCCCCAGCCCCTCTGGCCTTTCCTAACTCTAGGCACCCTGAGCTTCCCAGCAGCCAGGCCCCTCTCTCTCTTTGAAAGCAGAGAAAGACTGCCTGCTCCCCAGTCCACTGCCCTCTTATAACGGCCAGCTGTGGCCTGATTAGGGCGTGGCCCAACTGTGGCTACTTCCCCAATCAGCCCAGGTTTTCTCTCCTAGCCCCTAGCCCTCTCTCAGGGCTGGCTTCTACCCTGTCAGGGCTGGAGCGGGTAACCACCCCGCTACAGCATCTATTACTATTTTTGGGTTCAATACTTCTTACTCCACCTCTGGTATACCAGTACTTCCCATACTATCCTTAACTCCCAATGACTGGCTAATGATGACCCTGTCTTATTGGAAACCCAGGAGGTGGGCAGGCGCAAGCCCGCCCACTTCTAAAGGCCCCTCCTCCAGCCTAGCGGGAGGGACCACTGGACCCAGGGACCAAATGAGTATGGGGGACAACAAATGAGAAAAACAGGGACTGAGGTGAAGGTCATAGGTTCAAAACAAGGGTACCAGATGGGGACACCGAGCAGAGAACCCCGGACAGCTCCCACTGCTCCTCAAAGGTGTTGAGGGAGCCAGCAGACGCTGCTCAGTGGAACTCTGCCCGGATACGTGAAACTAGGGAGGAACGGAAATAGGCCCCACAGTCGCAGAGCACCCCCTCATCCAGCATCCTCCTCCTGGTAGTGTAGATGGAGACTTTGGCTAGGGCCAGGAGGAGGTTGACAAGGAGGTCTCACGACTTCTTGGGGCCATGGATGGGGTGTGCAAAAAGGATGATGACCTAGTAGTGCTACTGCCCTTCAGCTCTGCACCTGTAGAGTTAATAGATATATCAACTGCTGTTTCAGGATGCAGCTTCACAATGTTAATAACTTTATTAAATCAAAGCTGTTCTTTTTTTCAACCCAAGCAAAGGCACTAACCCTTAATGAGCACTTGGTCCATGTCAAATTTTATCTTTCAAACACCAATCTTTTATCTTTCAAATGTCCTGTCCAAAAATAGCATGGTTAGATTTCTTTTTAATTTTTGAATTGGAAAATGTAGATATTTTTCACTCTCAATACTCAAAAAATCTGAACGGATTTTTTTGGACAAAACCTTTTCTCTTTTGGGCAGGAACAAAACCTGTGAAATTTCATCCCAATAGTGGGATGTATCAGAAAGTTATGCACTGTGACAACAGGAATAGAGCATGGAATTGGGAATCAGGCCTCCTCGATTCCATCCTAATTGCACTTACTTGAGTAGGTAAAATGAAATGCATGGTTGTACATGAGCAATTTTTCTACCTCACAGACAGGTTGTTCCTATTAATTAATGTTTGCAAAATGCTCTATGTCCCTCAGATGAAAGGTGATATATGCAAGTGCAAAACACCTATAAACAGTTCAGTTACAGCAAACAAGCAGACTTGCAGGTTGTCATAGAAACTCTAGGTAAAGCCTGCCTTCTGTTCCCATTTTTTCCTTTCTAAGCAGGCATATTGTACAGAGTTAGAGACATTTTAAAATAGCATTGTTTCTTTTTAAAGGCAGCAAAGGCAAATGACATTTCCATCTCTACCTAGAGGTGAGGATTTGTTTTTTTAACAAAGTCTTAAATCTCCTGTGCAATGCCCTCTTTTTTTTTTTCAGGTGGCCATTACTTTCAATCAGAGCTCATGTTGTACAGCGTACATTAGCAAGGACATTCACATACCTCACTGTGGATATCTGCTGGGTGTTCCAAGGTGCTCCAAGGGTGAAAGTAAATTCTTCCAATTAAACAGAAGCACATGCAATGTGTGTTAGATTGTGGGAAAATACTATTCCTAGTTCACATAGATTATCTGTCCGCCTCTGTAGAACACATAACAGTTTGGTTTATATGAGATTAATTCCTTAACAATATGTAGTTTTCCTAACTGGGTATGTGTGATGGGTTGGATCACAGAACCCGCCTTGGGAACTGTCAACTGATGTGCCAAGACTACTTCTGTCCCTGCTTTCCCTGCTGGCCTGGGAATCCAGCAACTTGTCTTGTTGAGCCAGACACACCAGTCTGCTCCAACACAGACCCAGGGTCTGAACCACGTGCCCCAAAGCTGCAGACATAACTGAAGGCAACTTACGGAAGTGTTCCTGTCTTTAACACTCAGATGCCCAATCCCAATGGGGTCCAAACCCCAAATAAATCTGTTTTACCCTGTATAAAGCTTATACAGGGTAAACTCATAAATTGTTCGCCTTCTATAACACTGATAGAGAGATGTGCACAGCTGTTTGTCCCCCCCGCCCCACGTATTAATACATACTCTGGGTTAATTAATAAGTAAAAGTGATTTTAGTAAATACAGAAAGTAGGATTTAAGTGGTTCCAAGTAATAGCAGACAGAACAAAGTGAATTACCAAGCAAAATAAAATAGAACATGCAAGTCTATGTCTAAGACAACTGAATACAGATAAAACCTCACCAGTTCCAGTAAGCTTCCTTTTACTGACTAGTCTCCTTCTAGTCTGGGTCCAGCAATCACTCACACCCCCTGTAGCTACTGTCCTTCGTTCCAGTCTCTTTCAGATATCCTTGGGGGTGGAGAGGCTATCCCTTTAGCCAGCTGAAGACAAAATGGAGGGGTCTCCCGCAGGCTTAAATATACTTTCTCTTGTGGGGGGAAAACCCCTCCTCTCTCCTATGCAAAGTCCAGTTCCAAGATGGAGTTTTGGAGTCACATGGGCAAGTCACATGTCCATGCATGACTGAGTTTGTTACCAGCCAAGACACATTCCTGGGAAAGCTACGATGTGGATTGGCGTCTTCGAGTTCATTGTTGGCTTAAGTGGTTCTTGATTGGGCATTTAATTTGCACATTCCTTTCTCAATAGAAATCAAGCAAGTATACAGCTAATATTCCTAACTTCAAGTACAAAAATGATACATGCATACAAACAGGAGGAATGTATTCAGTGGATCATCAACTTTACATAGATATGTTACATGACATATGTAGCATAAAACATATTCTAGTTATATATATATATTCCCATGAAGATTTATGGGGTACACCGTCACAGTATGTATATTCATGCTGTATGATTTTATGTGTATTTTAGTTATTTTAGTGAAAAATAGGTTTATAACCTTCTTGGCAAGTACTTTAACTATTTTTTCTAAATATCTGTGGGATGGATTATAGGCCACTGAGCAAATTTAGCTATGAGGTATTCCTCAGTACAGTTTGCGATGGTATCTGTGCAAGCTGGTCTCTAGATTGTACCAGACCAGGGGACTGGCCTTTGAGACTCTCCACTTACCTGGTAAGGCTGTTGTGTTCCTATTTGCATGTTTCGCATTATATTTTCAACCCATACCTGTAGCACAGTAACAAGAGCTGGTGGACAGGGGGAAATTGTATAACGAGGGTGACACAGCAAAAATCCACCATGAAGACATCACTGTATGGAATTGTACTGTAGATTTGTCTCCAACATTTCCTTGAGAGATCTCCAGACTTTGCAAGACTAGTGATTATGCTGGCAGTTTGCCAGGCGCCTGGGGGACTGCACCTACTTTTAATATAAATGCATCACAGACTAAATGCACACAATCATAATATTTGTACTTGTATTTAGGGGAAGTGAGATTGCTTATTGTTTCAGCATATTGACATTAAAACCTTGCATTTGCTTACCTTTCTTCTCTTTCTCCTCTTAAAGGGAAGGAAGTAAATAGTGAGCTACACTTTAGGGCTTCATATGTCACACCTAGTTCTTAAACATACCATAAGCTCAAGTAAGAGGAACTTTTCCTAGCTAAAGCACAGGAGACCTGGGTATTTTTGTTCCCAGTTTTGCTACAGGCTCATTCTGTGACCTTGGGCAAGTGACTTAGGCCCACACTTTCCAAAATATTTTTGGGTATTCAACCTGAGGCACCAGGGACCCTGATTCTGAGATTTGCTAAGAACCCTACAATTTACATTGACTCAGCTGGAGTTGAGTGGTTTCTACCTCTGAAAATCAGATATTAGATGTATGAAGTTAAAATTAAAAATCACAGAGATCCCCACATGACAGTAGGGTTTTAACCATTTTTATGGTAGGGCTCTCTTATGGTATCTCTATCTTACAGATGAAAGGAAAAGCAATCTGGGTTGGCTAATGCACAGCATATTATTTCTGTAGCAGTGCCCTGTGTGTACCAATAGAAACTACATCATCCGTTCAGAAAAAAATCTACATACATGTTTCTTTCTTTTCCTGTTTTATAATAGAAATGTTAACCTTGGCACAGGGCATTTCCTGAGGGTTGACTGACATGTCTTGGTGATATCTTGGGTCATCTGTTCCACCTAGTCAGCCTTTAATCCTCGGGGAATGTCTTGTGCCTCAATAGTAATTATTGCTTAAGACAATGAGCTCATTTCTGTGGGTTGTTTTATGCATATGGAATGCAGTATTTTTCTTTCAGTGCTGATTGCAATGTCTGATTCATCATATCCATATTGATGAGTGAATGAGGTCCAGATATGCAAATGGAAGGAAGGTGGCTTTTATCCTTCCCACAGATGTTTATATAGAAAGCAATGAGTACTGTTTTAACCACAATTGATTAATTTGGATAATAACACTATAGCTATTTGTCCAGTTACAAGAGACATCCCATAGCACTACTTAGGGCATGGGCAAAACTAAGGGAGCAATCTCATTGGTTAATTGAAATCCAGAGCTGTGAGAGTCTGAGAGAACAACTGATCAGCTCCACACTACATTGTTAGTCTTATTCTAATATTTTTTGTTCACAAATTCAGTATGATTGTTGTATAAGTGCAATAATGTTCAGTCTCCAGCAAGTGCCTTTGGCTTTATACCTTACTACATGCTCAAGGTCTCATGGTTATCTTACAACAACAGTACATCTGTTCAGGTGTGGTTTCCTACTTATAAGACCCTCATCAATATCACATATGTTTGATACGTTGGGATATTCCAAAGAGCACTGATAGCAGTTGATTTCAAGCATTGCTCACTAGGCTAGCGTGTTCTATAGGCTTGATGCTGAAAGGTACTGAGCCCTCCTGGTAGGTGCTGAGTGCCTTCAACCCTCTTTGATGTCAGTGGGAGTTGAGAGTGCTTAACAGTTTGCAGAATTGAGTTCTGCTGTCTCTCGTAAGCATTGTTGTGCAGCACAGTTTGTTGAGTAATCAGGTAGTCATTAGTATTATGTTGGTCTGTTGTCACCCAAGGCACGCTCATGACATATTATGATATGTTGAATATGATATATTTTAAAAATAATGCAGTGTAATCCAGGCTGGTTTTGCCTTTCTCTTCCTTGATTCCTCTGTGGAATCCATGACTAGCACGCAGAAGGCAGTTGTAAGAATACAGCATCCTTGCTGCAGCATTTACACATGATGGATATGAATTTCAATGAATGTGACTCATCGGTCAGCTTACTTAGTGCTGCTGAGACTCCTTTTTAATTTCTATCTCTTGGCTCCATAATGACCAGCAATTACAGACAAAGGAGTTCCTCTGACATATCAAATGCCTCAGTTGAAACAATGGCTCACTGACAGCACAGCAGCTCACTGAAGATTCTCAACTGTGTATTTTGTTTCCTTCCCTTGTGATAATGATTGTAATACTACATTGGACTCCCCATTGTAGACTTACTCAGAAAACTAATTCGAGAGATTGCAAATGAAATTTTTACATAAATTATGCTCACATTTATTAAACATCTATATAAATTAAAAACGTCAGTGTACACTCTGCATGTGTATATGTTTATAGTAAATAAATATATGAATAAGTGGCTGCATAATTACAAAAGTCATAGTTGCCAGTTACTCTGCACACAGTACTAGGGATGAAACCCTGATTCTTTGGTGTCAAAAATGCCTTTTAGACTTGAAGTAAAGGGGAAGCTCCATGAGCTAGTAACTAGTAGTTAGGCTGTTTATAGGGCTGCCACTAGAAAGGGACGGAATTGTGACCATATGACAAGGTGAGAACAGAGAGCATGCTTAATGGCATCTCATCTCTAATCTGCCTCTGAATGGGCAGTCTCTGCATTATAATCACAACTCTGTACTAGTTCTATTCTAGGCACGGGCTTTTGAAATGTTACTGTTGCCATACTAAACATTCTAAATCTTCTCTTTATTTTACAGGAGGCCCAGAAGATTAATGCTGGTGGGGAAACCCAGGCTGATGGAACCCTCAAACCTACAGATGAGAAAGAGGAGACTGTCGCAGCGGAAGTGGGCTGGATGACCTCTGTGAAAGACTGGGCAGGAGTGATGATATCTGCCCAGACTCTAACCGGCAGAGTCCTTGTGAGTTTTACCCAGTTTGCTCAAATCTTCTTTAAAAAGAGTAATTGTTAATGAGCTCTTCATCTTATTGTCTCAGGAGGGCTGGATTTTGCTAATCAGCGCTATGCCACACCACTAATTCTCTCCCTTCACAGTTTCTCTTGGAAATGAAAAAGACAGACCTGCTCCCATTGCTGAGACAGCAAGTTATGAAAGTCCTTTTTTGTTGTAGATAGGGACTGATTCTTCTATCTACGCCAATATTTTTGCAGGCATAACTTTGCACGCTTCCCCATACAATACATGGTACCCATAGTGTGGCACTCCTGGTGAATTTCCTACTAGTTCATTATTAGTGCAAAAGTGTGAGCTTATTGCCTAGTGGACACAAGGTTACACTTCAAAAGTGGAGGCCAGATTGAAAATTGGGCTCAATGAGAATGGTTTTTTTTAGCTGTTAGTAGAAACTGTAGAATAGGATTTGAATGAGATGTGCAATGTGGATTATCTTGGTTCCTACAAAGCTGTGATGATCTATTATTCTTTTTTTAATCTACTCAGAAAATCCAGATAAACAAATGGAGCTGTACATCAGAAATTGAAAATACAAAATTTTGTGGTCAAAAAGTGTATTAGAAAAGCAGAAAGTTTTCACTCAGTTAAGTTCAGTCAGGTAATTTTGCAGTCCTGTTAACTACTACTGCATTTCTACTGGCCTGATCTGAAGCCCATTGAGGTCAATGGAAGATCTTCTCTGTGCTTCAGATTAGGCCTGATGTCAACAGTTTTGTACTTAATGCAGAGATTGGTCATATAGTGTGGGTTGAATTCTATGCTCCAATCCCAGTAAAAACTAAGTGGGATATCTGTGGTGATATGGATTTAAGTGAAAGCAGATTTTTGCCTTTGATTTTTAATTTTGGGAAAAGAGAGTTTTTATTGCTCATAGAAACGATGTTGCTGCTCTTGGGCTGATATTTTCCTTATTGTCTAAGCATCTTCTCTGTGAAATTAGCAGAATTTCTTAAAAACACGTGGGGCTTTTCAGGCTTTTAGACTGACTCACAATGCAATGTTAAGGTGATACAGATCCTATTATTCCTATTGTTTTCTATTGCTTTCAACAATAATTAATTTAGATTGTTTTTCTTAATAAAATTCTATTGCTGTCTTACCTATTTTAAGTCCTAGCCCTATACTATTGACAAATGTCTCCTCTCTTGTTCATGCAATCAATATCTGTGATATGTTTTGCACTCATTCAACAGAGATCTGATCTGCAGGTGAATCTAAAAAGAAAATTTTATTTGGATTCTCCTCCCCACTTAACATCAGTTATTTTCTACTATCTGGCTTATTAACCTGTGCAGCCCATCTTACCTGACTACCTCTTGGGATATTGCTTTTAGATTTAGGGCTTGTCTACATTTAAAATGCTACAGAGGTGCAGCTGCGCTACAGTAGTGCTTCAGTGTAGAAACTGCCTAGTCCGATGGGAGGGGTTCTCCCACTGGCATAGGTAATTCACCTCCCCAAGAGACAGTAGCTAGGCTGATTAAAGAATTCTTCTGTCAACCTAGTGGTGTCTACACAGAAACTTAGGTCATCTGAACAACGCTGCTCAGAGGTGTGGATTTTTCACACCCCTGACTAATGTAGTTAAACCAACTTAATTTTCTAATTTTCTGACCTTCTCTGTGTGAGCCTGACATACCAATCATTTTATGAAGAGTGGTGTACTGGTTTTCACATAATTTCTTGACATCTCCAGCATTAAAAGTGGCAAATCTTAACAATCTGACTCTTTCTTGTGAATGTGCTGATTTCTCATGTGCTGATGTATTCCTTTGCATGTGCTGATTTATTTATCAAAGATGAAATTCACCCCAGGATAGGAGTCTTACATAAACAAGCACTCCCCACTTAAACCCTTAAGGGAATTGTAGGAATTTATGCCTGTTCTCTGAGCTGGGGTGAATTTCACCACAAATTCAAAGAAGTTAAAGGTAAAATCTGAACCATAAAAAATGGAGCAGTTTATCCTACTAGAGTTGCTTCAAGGCATTAAGAGAGCTTTTAAAAACGTTTTTTTCCCAGTTACAGTACTTGATCATTTCATTAATTTTGTCTTCAAAATACACCATTGTCTGCTGCAAGCAATTAGTTTATTCCCAATGTTTTATCTAGACACAATGGACCTACTTCTGACCTTAGGTAAAATTCACTGTTTCCTTGAGCATTTCAGCTAGGCAGCATATTTGCTAGAATATTTGTGGAAATTGAACACAGCTGAATCTAGATTGGTATTTTTATTTGATTGAATATTTGTTGGAAAATATTTTGAGAGATTCACCCACGAATTCCTAGTGAATTAACATAGCCCACTCCGGAAAGCTATTATGTTTTTGTCCAAGAACAATGTAGAAATTTCTAAAGCTAATGGCTGTACAGTGTTATTGAGGATCAAAATAAGACCAGATAGAGCTGTGGCTGAAGAAATTAAAGTACCTTTTCATACTGTAGGCCAGGGTTTAACTCAAAATCAATCTTCCACATTCACTATTAAATAACCTTTAGGAACTGGTCCCCTGAACACTGACTTGGGAGAAAAGTTGTAATTGATTTTTAGTGCAGCACGATCGCATGAAAGCTGTTATATAACTGCTGTCTGGATTTATTTGCCAAGTGAAGGGGACAAGTTAGCAAAGTGTGGTGTAAACATCAGTTTAAAGTGGAACCTCATTAATGTTTTCTTCTCATCGAAAAATCTCGCTTAATCATTCTTATCTGGGCAGTCAGTTCCTTGGAAGTGACTTGCAGTGGAGTGACAAATTCTGTCTGTAGAACCTAAATTGAATGTTTGCAGGACCAATTCCTACTGAAGCTTAGTGTCAGGTCTAGTCAAGCTTCCAGCTCGTCCTTGCAAACCTCATGAAGTAGATTTCCTAACTTAACAAATCATATTGCACAGGTGCTTAGAGTGGGTGAGTGGGATAGCATACATTTACACTTACTGCTGCTGTTGAGCTATATTTGCCCCTCAGTCAGCTTAAACACTATGCTGTTAGAATGTGCAATGGGTCTACTAGGGTGACTACCTATATTTCAAGGAAATAAAGAGTAAAGGTATGAAAAGTACAGGGCAAAGCTTATTTTTAAGGGACACCGCCCCCACAATGATATAAGGTAGTACATTTTTGTAACAGTGTATGATCTTTTGCACAATTATTTACCGAATTGTTGCTTTAAACCAAACATTCTGCCTGATTAAGTAATTCTTAGATGTGTCTTATGGAACATCGATCATGGGTCAATAGGCAGAAAATAAGGTTCCCTAAAAATATAGGGCAGAGGGCCTTCTTCAATCTCACAGTTCTAGAGCTGGTCAGGAATTTTTTGATGAAATATTTTTTCATCAGAAAATGATGATCCCTCAAAATGTAAGCTGTTGGTTGGGTTTGACAAATTTCTCATTTTGAAAAAAATTAAGAAAAAAAGCTTTTGAAATTGTTGAAATATCCTGTTTTGAGCTTTTTGAAAATTAATAGTTCTGTTTTTCAGTTTGTTTAAATAGTCAAGCTAATAATGATAAACCAAAAATAAATAAATGAGGTCAAACATAAAATTAAATATTTAAGTTTTGATTGACCTGAACTGATTTTTTTCAGATTGTTGGTTTGTGAACATTTTCAAGATTTTGACTATTTGTCCTGATTCAGGATGAAAAAATATTCTGAAATCTTGAAAATGTTTCCAACATGGGAAACCTCCATTTCCCAGCTCTATGCAGCTTACCTGGAAGAAAGTTATATAATCTCTTCTTCTTCTAGCTATCTGGTTTACTGCATTTTCCATCAAATTTATCTTCTGTGCATCTGTCTATGTTTTCTTGTCGCCCTAAATGGGAAGATGCAAGTGCTCAGCACTACATAAAATAGAATGTCACCTTTGTTCAAGAGCATAAGCTAAGACACTGCTGTACGAAGCCTGCCATGATCAACAAAAATAGAAATGTGAATAATTTGATTACCGCAGAAGTTTATCTTGTCACCTTGCCACTGGTGTTTGTATTATTCATTTTGGTGTCTTCCTTAAAGAGGAGATAGACTTAGATTGTGAAATGTACCAAAATATGTGGATAAAAATCTTGGATGATCGTTAGATGAAATGCTGTACAGATGTGTGATTTTAATTAAAGGTGAATTAATGTGGCTTTGAAAAATAAATACATTAAACATGTAAAGCTGCTGTAATACTTAGAGGTGGACTCTAAGAAACACACCCTGACTAGCTGGGGTACTGGGTGTCTGGTGTCAGTCACCCTTTTACCATTTTGTCTCTGTCAGGGTTTCTTCCCCACTCTGAACTCTGGGGTACAGATGTGGGGACCCGCATGAAAGCCCCCCTAAGCTTATTTTTACCAGCTTAGGTTAAAAACTTTTCAAAGGCACAAATTCCACCTTGTCCTTGAACAGTATGCTGCCACCACCAAGTGATTTAGACAAAGAATCAGGGAAAGGACCACTTGGAGTCCTATTCCCCCAAGCCCTACACTCCCTTTCCTGGGGAAGGCTTGAGAATAATATCCTCACCAATTGGTGCAGGTGAACACAGACCCAAACCCTTGGATCTTAAGAACAATGAAAAATCAATCAGGTTCTTAAAAGAAGAATTTATTTAAAGATAAAAGAATCACCTCTGTAAAATCAGGATGGAAGATGACTTTACAGGGTAACAAAAGATTCAAAACACAGAAGATTTCCCCTCTAGGCAAAACTTTAAAGTTACAAAAAACAAACAAACCAGGAATAAACTTTCCTCTTAGCACAGGAAAAATTCACAAGCTAAAACAAAAGATACTCTAACGCATTTCCTTGCTATTACTTACTATTTCTGTAATATCAGATGTATCATTTCAGTGGGACCTGGATTACTTGCTTGGTCTCTCCCTTTGTCTCTGGAGAGAACACCCACACAGCCCAAAACAAAGCCTCCCCCCCCCTCCCCGGATTTGAAAGTATCTTCTTTCCCCATTAGTCCTTCTGGTCAGGTGCCAACCAGGTTATCTGAGCTTCTTAACCCTTTACAGGTAAGAAGGGATTTTATGCTACCCTTAGCTGTATGTTTATGACAGTGTCATAAAATGTAACCAGGATAAAACCAAGGGGGTTGTAGAAATTAAACAGACATGTAAAATGAATAGTGCTAAAACCTACAGGTATAAATGAGAATAATATCCTCCATATTCATTGTACAGAAGTTTTAAACTACCCAAGAAAATTATGTCCCCATTGTAGAACTCTCTTGCATAGTTTAAAAATTATATACAAAGGATATCCATCGCCATTAAATTTAATAGAACTTTTCTGTAAAGGTCATTTCCCTGCATATAGTACCTTACAGTTGTGTTTCATCTTAAAAATAGAATTAACTGTGACTTACACAAACCCGCTGTTCTCCCATGTTTATTATTGTCAATTAAATTATTTACATGAGAGATGCTGATTCAGGAAACCAAGGTTATTTGTGGTAAAGGACAGAGGTTGTCACACTTCCACTTCAGCTGGTCCTTCTCATTTAAGCCCCAGTAGTATCCTTTGAACTGGTTCTCAAATTACTTTCTGGGAAATGCTGAAGGAGTGGTGTGGCAAGTGTTTTATGTGGTGCTACTGGGAAGTAGCCAAGCAAATCTGTTTCTGCAGAAATGGGAATTAGGGTATTCCACTTGTTACTGCTTTATACCTTTTCCTGGTCTAGTTTTCCTACATAAGCCATATGTCTACATTAACATTCAAGAGCAGCCTAGTAGTTAAAGTGAAATTCTGTTATGGGGATCCCTTGGAGCAGATTTTATTTTGATTTGATTGTTAGAAACGGAAATTCCCATCTTGCAAGGTGAGAAGCAAGAATGAGGCATGTAGTCACCAAATTATTAAATCATTTGGTTACCATTATTTTTACTGCTGTCATCTTTTCTTCCTCACTGTAATTTCTGTGCTCAGTGCAGGATTATACAATGTGGTGGTGAAAATACCAGAGTCCATGGGAGACTTGCTTATATTAGCCTTCCCATCATTGCCGCTGAACCAGCAGCATGGTGGGACATTTTAGGGGAAAATAAACCAGTAAAAGTAAATGTGCAGGACTGGATTTAATAGTTTGTGAATACAATCTTCAAAAGCACCTAAGTCCCATTTACAAAAGTGACTTAGGCACTTGAGAATTTAAGGGATTTTCTAATGGGGGGGTTAATCTGCAGTGAGTTGATACGTTTGTTAACTAACAGTACACAATCCACACTAATAGCGTGCTATAGGAGAGCTGTGCCCTCTTTCAATTTACATCATTGGATATGCATGCTGGGGGCTTGCTGTGCATTAAGCATGTGTATTCTTGGAGGGTATCCCAGGGTCCTTTGCTTTGCTGCTGAGCAGTGTACATTCTGGGATTTCTGCTGCTGTGCACTGTGGGATGCATAGCACAAGCCAGGGGAATTCTGGGATTTGGGATCAAATTTAAAAAAATCCATGATTCCAGTCTCTCCATTCCATGCTTCCTGTCCTTCTGGGCAGGCTAGCGGCATTTTTGAATTGCTGTTGACAGCACGGACCCAATAATGTGCTGTGCCTCAGTGCCGCAACTGGGTGACTTGAAATTTGAACTTTGCCCACTGCACAACTGAGAAGGTGATGTGGCAGCAGAAGCAGCAGCTTTGAAGATGAGGATGACGCCAGGCAACTGCTATTCCAGGAGCAGTTCCTGGAGCAGTTTCACATGGTGCAGTGCTGTTTCGGGGCTCAGGAAACCAACATCAGTTGGTGGGAAAGAATCATTCTGCAGACCTGAGATGAGCAGCAGTGGTGACAGAATTTCAGGATGGTAAAGCAACTCATTTTTAGATCTGTGCCGAACTAACCCCAGAGCTGCAGTAGCAGAAGACCAGTGTATGGGGTCACATACCCATTGAGAAGCATGTCACTATTGATATCTGGAAACTGGCCAGCCCTGAATGTTACTGTTCCATTGCCAACCAATTCAGTGTAGGGAGATCAACTCTTGGGGCTGTAGTCATGTAGATGTGCACTGCCATGCATAAAATACTGTTGCACTGGATTATAAAATCTGGTAATGCTCAGGAGATTATTTATGGTTTTGCACACATCGGGTTCCCAAACTGTATTGGGGCAATTGAGGGACCCATGTGCCCCCCACCCCACACCAGGGCTCAGAGTTTATAAACAGAAAGGGGTATTTCTCCATGGTGATCCAAGGGCTGGTTGACCATTGTGGCAGGTTCACAAACATAAACGTAGGTTGGTCTGGAAAGGTCCATGATGCTGGGATATTTTGGAACTCAGCTCTATTTACCTTAATGAATAAAGGACAGTTTGCCTCCAGGATCACTATATACACTAATGATGTGGAGATTCCTCCAGTTACCTTGAGAGACCTGGCTTATCCTCTTCTGCCCTGATTAATGAAGCTATCCACAGGCCACTTGGACAGAAAGAAGGAACTGTTTATCTATTGCCTCGGTAGTTGCAGAGTGTGCATTTGGCCATCTGAAAGGAAGGAGGCACTGTTTGTGGAATAGGTTGGAGGCTGCAGAATAAAAGTGCCTAGGATTATAACTGCACATTGTATTTTGCACAATATTTGTGAGAGTAAGGCAGAAAGCTGTAGCAGTTTGAGCAGCCAGAAAAGTGTCTGGTAGAAAATAAGAATCAGCCACGGCAAGATTGTCAGGGATGCCTATTGCTCTTTCATTGAGTCTGAGGCCTGAAAATGTGCAGGTGTACACACAGCTGTCATCGGGAGGGTGGGGGAGAATGGATAGATTGTGAGCAGTGCAGTCTCATTGGTGGGTAGTAGAAGTGGCACGTTGTGGCATTGTGTATTTTATCTGTGCCTTTATACCTTTGTAAAACCCTGATTTATAGAAAATGTAAGGATTTTTTGTGTAAAATGCATTCTTAAATGCATTGCCGATTCTTTATTAATGGATTTTTAACATTTATTTTATTATTATTCATTATAGAAACAGAAATAAACCTTTAATTAAAACAATAATAAGACAAAGCTTTAAAGTGGTATAGTACAGTGGAGGGCAGAACACACCCATGGAGGGGTGCCCCAAGGGTCGGTCCTGGGGCCGGTTTTGTTCAATATCTTCATTAATGATCTGGAGGATGGCATGGACTGCACCCTCAGCAATTTGCAGATGACACTAAACTGGGAGGAGTGGTAGATACGGTGGAGGATAGGGATGGGATACAGAGGGACCTAGACAAATTATAGAGGATTGGGCCAAAAGAAATCTGATGAGGTTCAACAAGGACAAGTGCAGAGTCCTGCACTTAGGACGGAAGAATCCCATGCACTGCTACAGACTAGAGACCGAATGGCGAGGCAGCAGTTCTGCAGAAAAGGACCTAGGGGTTACAGTGGATGAGAAGCTGGATATGAGTCGACAGTGTGCCCTTGTTGTCGAGAAGGCTAATGGCATTTTGGGCTGTATAAATAGGGGCATTGCCAGCAGATCGAGGGACGTGATCATTCCCCTCTATTCGGCATTGGTGAGGCCTCATCTGGAGTACTGTGTCTAGTTTTGGGCCCCACACTACAAGAAGGATGTGGAAAAATTGGAAAGAGTCCAGCGGAGGGCAACAAAAATGATTAGGGGGCTGGAGCACATGACTTATGAGGAGAGGCTGAGGGAACTGGGATTGTTTAGTCTGCAGAAGAGAAGAATGAGGGGGGATTTGATAGCTGCTTTCAACTACCTGAAAGGGAGTTCCAAAGAGGATGGATCTAGACTGTTCTCAGAGGTACCAGATGACAGAACAAGGAGTAACGGTCTCAAGTTGCAGTTGGGGAGGTTTAGGTTGGATATTAGGAAAAACTTTTTCACTAGGTGAAGCATTGGAATGGGTTACCTAGGGAGGTGGTGGAATCTCCTTCCTTAGAGGTTTTTAAGATCAGGCTTGACAAAGCCCTGGCTGGGATGATTTAGTTGAGGATTGGTCCTGCTTTGAGCAGGGGGTTGGACTAGATGACCTCCTGAGGTCCCTTCCAACCCTGATATTCTGTGATTCTATAGACCTCTTGCAGGAGTGGGTGGGTGAGGTTCTGAGCAGGAGGTGAGACTAGATGATCATGATGGTCCCTGCAGGCCTTTAAGTCTATGAGTCTATGAATTCAGTGTTTTGGGTATGAATCTGCAGACTCAGGCACAACTTATTCAGGGGACACAGCCAAAGAGAAGGCATCTCAGATTCTGCTGGAACCTTCGACCCTGCCCTAATATTTTCTGTGTTGTTTTTCTCTGCCACTTTATGTGTCACGCGATGATAATGTGACACCAAATGTGTTCATGTAGACATCACCAATGTGTGTGTCTCTTTCTGTCATCTATCTATATATTATCATACACAGCAGTATGTTTCTGAGCACCTTCTAGGACTCTCATCAAGCTCTGCAAATTCACCTGTCCATTTGTATCACACTTCAAGCTTACAGCATTAATAGCTCAGCATTCTTTTAATCTCTCTTACTTGTCCTTCAGTTTTCAAAAGAACCCTTACAGGTACCACTTTACAGCTCTTATCTGTACTAATTTTCATTTGCCTGGAGATGTTGAAATTACAGTTTGGGAGATGGAAGCTAGATACTTATTGTTTGCAGCTTGAAGGGTTAGAAATAACACAGATCTGTCTATTCACCTCCCTACCCTCCACCCCTACATATAGTAGGAAGCAGCTGTTCTCCTTTGCTTCCCTCCCCCCCCCCCAGGATATCCACAGTTGTTATGGAAACAGAGAAAAGCCTCTGTAGTTCGTCCAGAACTGTGTGTTTAAGAAAGTGCACCCAGTCTGCTGAACAGCTTTGTCAACGTCAGATGGTACATGACTTCCTGGCTGGCTCCACTACAGTGGTTATTGCTCACCCAGGAGAAACAATGGCACAGCAAATCTTTCACTTGTTTTCTTCTGTTTTAACAAACATCCTGTAAATGTATAGCAGTGACATGTGCTTTATTTTCCTTTCTGGTGTTGTGTCACATGGGGCTTTTATACGCTGCCTTGGCACTCGGCACCTCAGGAAAATAACGTCAATGGGAAATATGCATAAAGGTGAGCCATGTGGTCACTGGGGAGAGTTTGGGCCAGGAAGGCTAACAGCAGGGTAAAATGAAGCCTTTTAAATTTACCATGTTAAGAGAAGGTAAACAACAGTGGGGAAAAACAAGTCTTGGAAGAAATCTGGCTGATGGTGATGATCAATTCATTGATAAATTCATGTAATTATAGGTTTATTGGGGTTGTTTTGCTACATATGGCTGCTAATTGCCAGCTTGATTTAAATCCTTAAAAACAGGAAGTGGAGTATAATGGCTTCCTCTTCCTTTAAAGGTCCGATGTCTCTCAACATGCATTTTAACTGATAGGGAACTATTATCTGTCAATGGTTTAGTAGGATTGTGTAATGGTCTTTTTAATCTTATTGTCCTCAGCTATCAATAGTTGTGTGGCATTTTCCTGCAGGCTCTAATAATAATAATAATCATCATCACCCATGGTGGTGATTGATTAATGTTTTTATGGTACTTTGAAAATAGAAAGCACTACATCAGTGATGTAATGAGCAATGTGTTTCAAATTTTAGTTATGTATACTAACAGCTTTTCTTTGTCTTAATATGACATGTTTGTTTAATACCAAAGAGGCTACCTTTCCACTAGCTATTTTCTCATAGACTCTGTTGACTTTTCTTTGAAAACTTGCTATGAGGATTTGTTCAGAATGAGTGCTACAGGACATCTAGATTTCACACAACTGGCTCAATTTGTTTGGGAATAAGCTCAATATCTTTGTATGATAATGCAAATGAATTTCATCTGCCCCTTCCCCTTTACTTGCCCTACTTAATCTCTCAGGAGTTGGAACATCAAATCTGTGAAGAAAGTAGGTTACAGTTTGTCTTTTTTATTGACTTTTTGAAGAAAATCCACCAAGAGAGCTGCATTAGATATGGATATAGAAATCCGATGCTCTCCTTTTCACCTTGGCATTGTTTCATGAAGATGCTCCACTGTATCATATTTATACATGTTATATGTTGAAAGGAGCATGACACTGTAATAAGGACATAAAAGTGGCCATGATGGGGCTTAATCCCGTCACCTGTAAGACAAGGGGTTAAAAGCCAATTAGTGTACCTATCATTGTTTTCTCCTGGCCTGGTTGGGGGGGGGGGTTTGAGATAGGTAAGGATCATTAGGCACCTGGGCCTTATAAGGAAGTTGTAGCAACTCAATATGAGAGAGACTGTAAAGGAGCCAGGATTTTCCTGTGGAGAGAAGCCTACAGAAAGTAGGTTAGCCTGAGAGGTGGAAGAGCAGTTAGTTCAGCAGAGAAGGTAGAAGCCTGAGAACCAAAGGGAGGCCATGCTAAGCACAGGGGGCTTGGAAGTAGGAAGTGGCCCAAGGAAACACCAGGATGTCTGAAGAAGCAGAGGTAGCTGCTTAATACAGGGCCCCTGGGCTGAAACCTAGAGTTGAGTGGGCCTGTGTTCCCCTACCAGCCTGTGAGGAAGGGTCATGCACACCCAATGGAAAGAATATTGAACCCAGGGTGGGGCTGAAGACGGACTCCAAAGGACAAGCTGAGGAACAGCCCAAGGGGATGGGGGCAAAGGCTTTCTTGCGTTGGGAGATTTTATGAACTTTCAAGTTAGACTTTTATGTTCCACCAAAAAGAGGACTGAACTTCATGTGTCTTGGCCAGAGGGCTGAGCCAAGGGAGAACTGTAGAGCGGCAGATGGCCTGAAGGAGGCAATGAGACAAGGGCCCCTTGCAACACTGCAGCCTGATACATGGGGACAATGCAGGTGGTGAGTACAATGCCTTACAGTGGCATTTCAAAATGCAAAAGCTACAATTCATTCTTTGGGGAAATAATTAAAGGCTGCCTCTCAATGGTTGTTAAACTACTGTCTTGAGACTGATTATGTTTGTTACTCATAGTTTTGATTACTTATTTTAAATGGTCCTCTGCATTCTTTTTTTTTTATACAGGAAACAAGCATAAGAACTATTTCTACTTTTTTACTCTGTCTTATTTAGAGCCACTGAGTAAACTTATTGACCTGATTGGTGTTGCCCCCATCTACAGTAGGGCTAAATTTGGTCCCACATTTGTAGCTTTAGATAAATAATTAAATCAACCTGTGAATCTCTGCGCATGCACATTCTGTTATATGCCTCATACTCTTAGAATCTAAGCTATTGATTTCAACACTGTTGGTATTCAAATAGATAATTAAAAAGAAACAGATACTTAACTGCATCACTGTTGAATGAAGAATCCCCATGCATCTCAGGTCTCTCTCATGCTTCCTCTCTTTGTGAAAATGCAAGATGGAAAGCACTGTAGAAAGGTACCAATCACTCAAACGCTAACAGCAGGAGGCTATTATCTCTGCCATTACCTCTGTTAAGGAGCTGATCTTGCAAGGTATGGAGCATCTCAACTCTCACTGAATTCCACATGAATTGAGAGTGCTGAGGGTTAGTTAATTTTCTCTAGTGTGGTGAAGATTTGTCATGACTCCTCTCTCCCCACAACAGGAAACTTAGCTCTGATAATGGTTAAAAACCATTAATTCCTGTTAGAGAAGGGTCTGTAACCATATGTATGTGTTCAATTACCTGAGCAGTTTCTTTGATATTAAATTTGCATACCAGTATATGAAAGTTTCAGTCCCAGCAAAGTAACCTATTGGTGTGGGGTTTTTTGCATTTCTGTATATAGTTATTATAATATAGCTTTATTACTCATGTAGCACCACAGTTGGGTTTGAAAAGATCTACCTGAGTCATTTATTAACATTTCTGTTAGAACAAAACAAAAATCAAACAGCAGCAACAGCTTTGAAATGTTCTTCTATTAGCATTTCTGGGTGTGCCATTTTCCAAATGGCATTTACCACTGCACTGCTAATTGGATGGTTTTTTTCCCTTTGCAAATGAATACTTAATTGACTACTGGGTAATATAAGTTGTATTGAGGTAATACTCATAAAAATGGTAATAAACACAATGGCAAGACTCTGGACCCTAGTAAAGGCAAGCGCTATTCACGGTTTCCATCTCTTCCCTCACTCCGCTTTTCCAGCCTGCTACCACTGCTGCTTTGCCAGTGTACTTCCCTCACCTTGCATGGCCTGAGGCAACCTTGGTATCCTAATCAATGGCTGCTGAATCAACCCATTCCCCTCACAGGTAGAAGAACAGGTAGTACCTTAATACCCTATACTAATCCATTGCAACACCTATTCTTGGGAACTGGGTGAATTTAGTACTATGCTGAAAAATCCAGATATTTCTGCTGAGACTTCTAAAAGATACTAAAAAAGTTAGTCCCATTGACTTTAGTGGGAGTTGGGTGCCTAACTCTCCCAGGCTTTAGAAAATCTAAGCATTCAGCTTTTCTAGCTTAAACAATGAGGAGTCTTCGTGGCACTATAGAGACTAACAAATTTATTTGGGCATAAGCTTTTGTGGGCTATACAGATACAGACTAACATAGCTACCCCTCTGAAACTTTTTCTAGCTTTTTTTTCTGAGGCCCACTAATAGACTATATACATGCTGTAATGAACTGTAGCTGAATTTACACCACTCTTGCTGAAGCAAGCAAGCTGCCTTCAGTGTAGATCCATTTATCTTCCTAAGATAATATGCTGCATTTGTCTGTCAACATATCATAAGCAGGAGATTTATTAAAAATAATATCAAGTAAAAGCACCCAGGAGGGAAATGAGTGTAGATGAAGCAATGTCATACAAAATGTATTTTGTAGTTTTCTAAGTAAGCTCAGTGCTCTGAGAACTCATGGAGAGTTTGGCAAAAAAAAAAGTGATGTTTAAAAAAAATCACAGTGAAGTATTAAAAATATTATGTATAATTATAGTGGATTTTCCTGTGAACATTTTAGAATGGCTGTATATAGTAGGTATTTTTGGTCTCTTCAGATTGTTTTGACTTCTTATTTTGAGTCTCTTGCTGGGTGGTTGCTGAAATTTTAAGCTCATGATAAGGAGTTAATAAAAAAGTCCAGAATTAGGTATAGTTATGCAGTACCTATGCAGTATAGTGAAATACAGCAACCTAGAAATTATGTGGGGTCATTTCCTACTTCCATTGAGGTCTTTGGTCTTTGGTCATTGACTTGAATGAAATCAGAATGTGGCCCTAGAATACAAAAACTCCTCTTTAGTTTTGCAGTGGACTTCTAGGGTAGGCACGTATGTCATTTTTTGTCCTGTTATTGTCAAGATTGTCTATGTTCCTGAAAGTTGAGCATGCAGGATAGTAGGAGAATTTTCAGGAGCAAAGCAAAATCATGAGAACCCCAAAGATGGGTATTGAGAAGGTGTCGCAAGTATGGCACTCCAAATCAATGGCCAATCTCTCATAAATTTTGGCCCTCCTTTCTTGCTCTCTATGGGGAACTTTCCCAGTGTGGGCAGCCTGTCAGAATCTTGTATCAGCTAGTTCTGAAATGAGCACACAGTCTTTCCCCTATGCATTTGTAACCCACTAGTCAGTGTGCATTACCCATCTGTATCTGAACCACAAAGGATATGAGTCTATCACAGGTCTCTGCTAGAGAGTCTGGGAGCGGGGGGAGAGTTAACTCAAGTTGTAGAGACTCATGCTTTTTTAGCTCTTGAGGTCCCCAGTTCAGTTGCTGATGTCTTCTGAGCCAAGATGGTAGCTGTTGCCCATTGCCTAGGCCTTTTGGGTTTCTGCTGAGTTTGACATAATCTGCAAAATGCTTTGTCTCTTGTGTATTTTAAGAATGTATGGAGTTTATCAAGTATATTGGAGCTTTCCACATAACATAACTCCTGTTAAAAAAACAAAACCAGATCACTACCAAACTTACTGGATGGAACATCAGCTCTGTGTAGTCAATGTACTTTTCACGTGCCAAACGAAAATATATTTAACTGAACACCAGGGTACTTCATTAACAAATTCCTGATACAGCAGTAGAGGGCCAGAACTTGGAGACTGCCTATTGGATGGCTGGTACAGCACAGGGGAGTTCTCTTATGCAAAGGGAATTTTCAGTTGGCCAGGTCAACCTGCTTTAAGTCTCCTGTGCACCATTGGAATGATGCAGTGCAGAGCTCACACGGTTGGGGATCTGGTACAGAATGTTGGTGCAATAGTGTTTCACTGAATATATGGCTACTTCACAGTTTTATCTGTTATAGTAAATATTTACACTCTTTAGAGTATAGCAGTCAAGTGATGATTATCACAGCAAACTTCATACAGGGACACTATACATTCTAGAAAGCATATTCGAAAAATCCAAATATGTAATGTAGTTGCTTCGCTAGGCTGGTTTGAACAGATAAAGTGCTGTGGGGCAAAAATTAATAAATCCCCTCTTAGTTTAAGGATCTTTTAAAATGAGCTCACGGTATTATAGTTTGCAGAAGACGTTGAATCTTAATCACTATGCCATGGGTTGGATATAATTTTAGGGATTTTTACATAACTTAAAAGCCCATTTATATGAAAGATAATTTTGTGAACATTAATCAAATACTTTAAGCCATTTGAAGAGTGTTGCCTGCTCTTGTGATCTGGAAGAAAGCTGAATTTTTGATGCATATTCTTCTTTGGTAATTATTTCTGCACAAGCTGAAAAGGAACCATCCTATATGTTTCAATAAAATAAACAACGGAAATATGAATTTTAAAATGATAAACATACCCATAATATAAAGCACAGTACCATGACTTTTAGGGAAAAAGTCATATCTATTAGAAAATGTAACTGTATAGGTCACACTCCCTCTCTCTGTCTTAATTCATTCTCTTTTTGGCATGTGTACATAACTTCCATTGACATTAATGGAGGTTATGCGTGCATACAAAGATGCGAAACTATATATTTGTCTTTGGCAAGTAAACACATCCAGATTTCATGGCTAACATCAGATTCCAATGCAAGGGTTCATCCTATGTAAGTCTATAGGCACTCTAAAGTGTGGCAACATACATGTTGGGGAGGGAATGATACTGAAGAAGGTATAACTAAAGCCAACTTTAGATTTTCTTTTGGCTGACTTAAGATCACCTTTGAATTTGGCCCAATAACTTGAATTTATCCTAATTGTCAGAAGCACTTTCTAAGATTTATATAACGTCCATCAAGATGAAAGTGATATCCTAGGCTTTGAAATATTGATGACAAACAATAAAAACAAAAAAACAAATTGCCTGACTTTGTCAGAGAAAAGGTTTCTTTAATTATTTTTTTAATGATCCATCCTAAGAACACCAGACTGTTCATTCCAGGTTTGAAGCAGCTGGCAGAGCTGCAGTTGACACAGGCATATAATAGTGTTTTTGGGAAAAGGGGGTTCCAGGACAAACTTGAAGTGAATTGTGAAGTAGAGGCTTACAGATCACCTCCCTCTGCTAAGCATGATTTGAGCCAGAGCCTTCATGTTCCCAAAAATTCAATTTAAATTTGAATTGGAAAAAAAACCAGCCCTTAAAGATATGGAAAAAAAGGTCTTGATTTGAAACAAAAGGTATTAATTTCTATGATGATAGAACAGCATGATGTTTGGTTTAAAGCCTTTCATACTCAAGGTATCGCACAGAACTTTACAAATATTAATTTGTCATTAGATTCTCAGCAGTGGCACACCCTCATCTTTGGATGGTAGAATTTGTTTTACTGTCTCGGTGTTGGTCATGACACTAAGGTTTTTCTTAGCTCTTTAAGAAAAAGTCAATGGAATCTGTAACTTCCTTCTAGACAGGCAGAAAACCCACACATTCTAATTTCAATGGCAACATTTCCAGTCCTGAAGCTCCCCGTTAGTTCTACACTGCAATATCCATGTTAATTATGAAATCAAGTACTGGTGTTGGATTTGAGTCCATGACACTGTGTCCTAGAGGCACTGGGGGCTAACAGAGTCCAGTTGAACAAAAAAACCATGATGACTGCTTTTGGGAACTGTAGCATGTGGAATTAAGAAGTTTTTGTTTGTTTTGTTTGTTTTTGTTTTGCAAATAAGATGATGTGTTGGACTTTAGGCAAAAGTGTCCAGGAATTATATGCTTCAAACCGAGAGAGCTTCTAAAATGTCAGCAATCCTACCAAAGCATAAAAGGGCATATCTCAGTGTCTGCAACCCAAACCACTTTGAGCTCTGATCTTGACAGGTTTGTCAAGGCTAAAGCAGGTTTGGGCTGTGCAGTACTTGGATGGGTGTCTTCCAGGGTAAATCCTAAGAATCGAACACAAGTTTTATTGCTATGTTCCTTGAGGAAAAAGGCACTCTTCCCTCTGAGTTGGTACCAAATCATTGTCCCAGACGAGGTGCTCTTTATGGATGAGACATGTAACTGAGGTGTTACTGGACCATCTGTGGTCATTAGAATTCCTATT
>NW_020664498.1:3308028-3308652 GCF_002925995.2 Terrapene triunguis
TCCCTCATGTCCTCACGTTGGTCCCTCCTGTCCTCACGGTCACTGGCTTCTTTCCTATACTTTGAAACCGTGTCCTTCCACTCATTCAGATTAGCTCTGTCACTGCGGGTGGATTGCATGATTTCTGCAAACATCTCGTCTCGCGTCTTCTTCTTCCGACGCCTTATCTGTGCTAGCCTTCGGGATGGAGGAGGGAGGCTTGAAGAATTTGTAGCTGCATGAGGGAGGGAAAAAATGAGAGAGTTTTTTAAAAAGATACATTTTGCAGAACAATGCTTATACTCTTTCACGGTGACCAACACTATTCACATTACATAGCACATGTGATTTTGCCTCTTAATATTGAGTGCCTGTGGCTTTGGAGTTAGAGATCACAGACGCAGGTCCGGGCAACAGAATTCAGCTTGCAGGCAGCCATGGTAAGCCATTGTCTTTCGGCTTCTGCGCTCTCCTTTCCCACATAGCAAGCAAAGCCTGTTGACTGCTGCGGTTTTCCTGTTAACCTTCAGCAGCAGAAAACAAACTAACCCCCCCACCATCCAATTCCCTGGGATGATCAATGTACCCCTCCCCCGACCGTGGCTGGTAACAGGGAAGATCCCTGCAGAAACCAAACTAACCCCC
>NW_020664498.1:3308752-3331355 GCF_002925995.2 Terrapene triunguis
GCAGGGAAGGATTTCTTTTCAGCCACAGGCAAACAGCCCAGTAGGAACGGCCACCTCTGTCCCCTTAATTAAATTCCCATATTTCAACCAGGTTACCATGAGCGATATCACTCTCCTGAGGATTACACAGCAAGATAAAGAACGGATGTTGCTTGAATGCCAGCAAACACCGGGACCATACGCTGCCAGGCTTTGTCAGGCAATGATACCAGATTACTTGCTGCAAGCATGGCGCGGTCAAGTGTCCTACCATGGAGGACGGAATAAGACTGCACTGCCCAGAAACCTTGTGGCAAGGCTTTTGGAGTACCTCCAGGAGAGCTTCATGGAGATGTCCCTGGAGGATTTCCGCTCCATCCCCAGACACATTAACAGACTTTTCCAGTAGCTGTACTGGCTGCGAATGCATCCCAAGTCCTCAGGGCAAAATAATCATTAAAAAACCTTGCTTTTAAAACAAGTTTTATATTTTAAAAGGTAAACTCACCTGAGGTCCTTTCCATGGGGTCGTGGTCTTGGATACTGGCTTGGGAGGGTTCGGAGGGTACTTCACTCAGGCTGAGAAAAAGCTCCTGGCTGTGGGGGAGAACGGAGTGCTGGGTGCTCTCCGCAAGCTCGTCCTCCTCCTCCTCGTCCACAGAATCCTCAGGTGTAGCTGAGATTATCCCCGCCTCGGAATCAACGGTCAGAGGTGGGGTAGTCGTGGCAGCCCCCCCCCCTAGAATTTCACTTAGCTCGGCGTAGAAGCGGCATGTCCGCGGCTCTGACCCGGAGCGACCGTTTGCCTCCTTTGTTTTTTGATAGGCTTGTCTGAGCTCCTTCACTTTCACGCGGCACTGATCTGAGTCCCTATTGTGGCCTTTCTCCATCATGCCCTTGGAGATTTTTTCAAAAGTTTTGGCATTTCATCTCTTTGAACGAAGTTCTGCTAGCACTGAATCCTCTCCCCATATAGTAATCAGATCCAGTACCTCCCGAACGGTCCATGCTGGTGCTCTTTTTCGATTATCAGCCTGCATGGTTACCTGTGCTGATGAGCTATCTGTGGTCACCTGTGCTCTCCACGCTGGGCAAAGAGGAAATGAAATTCAAATGGTCGCGGGGCTTTTCCTGTCTACCTGGCCAGTGCATCCGAGGTCAGATTGCTGTCCAGAGCGGTCAGTGGTGCACTGTGGGATAGCTCCCGGAGGCCAATAACATCGAATTGCGGCCACACTACCCCTAATTCGAATTTACAAAATCTATTTTGGCGCTACTCCGCTCGTCGGGGTGGAGTACAGAAATCGATTTTAAGTGCCCTTTAATTCGAAGTAACTGGCTCCGTTGTGTGGACGGGTTAAGGATTAATTCGAATTAACGCTGCTAAATCCGAATTAAAGTCGTAGTGTAGACCAGGCCTTAGTATTTTATTATTCTACACGTTGCATTGTCACTATAGATGTCACAATCAAATTGCCATTAGGCCTGTAGGTGGACACCTGTTCAAATTTAATGAAGCTGCGTATATCTCACACCTTCCCAAGACTATATTTGAAAAGTTTTAGACTGAATTTAATTCCTTTAAAAAAGGAGCAATAAAAATGCCTGAATCACAATATGACAGTGTCGTCATGAAATCATGTTGTGACATGATGCTGTTCAACTGCATCTGAGTGATGGTATAATGAAAGATTATCTGCCTTTCACTCTCTCTATATCTATGAATCCTATGCTCAAATTTCTTTCAAGGTTGGGTTATGTCCTGCTGAAACTTTCCTTCTTTCTTTAAATCTCTGAGTTAGAGAACACATAATTGGCAAAAAATGCATGCGGAAGATTTACATGCTAAAATCAAATAAGAAAAAAGTGAACCATTCCAGGCCAAAGTACACCTCAATTTGCGGCATTTATAAAGTGTTTCATAATAAAATGGTAGTAGTAACCACCTTGAGACTTGGAGGGTAGCAGAGATAAAAGCATTAGTGTAATTCTTAAAACTGTTTCTTGCTTTTATTTTACATGTTGTGGGAGGAAAAAAAAGGGGGGGGGGGAGGGACAAAAAACTAAATGTGTGTGTAGGAGTCATCCCAATGTTATAAACCTTTCCCTGTTCCTTCTCAGCTACCAATCCAACATCTTAGGGTACATCTACACTACCCGCCAGATTGGCGGGTAGTGATCGATCGATTGGGGATAGTGTAGTGTAGACGTGATAAAATCAATCCCCAATCGCTCTGCAGTCGACTCTGGAACTCCACCGCAGTGAGAGGTGGAAGCGGAGTTGATGGGGGAGCGGCAGCGGTTGACTCGCTGCCGTCTCACAGCCAGGTAAATCGACCTAAGATACGCTGACTTCAGCTATGCTATTCGCGTAGCTGAAGTTGCATATTTTAGGTCGATTTCCTCTCTCCTCCCCCCCGCCCCCAGTGTAGACCTAGCCTTACTACTTCTATGGCAAATGGCTCTCTGGAGATCAGCGTGCAAAACAACTCTATATACCATATACTGACTTAAAGTTTACCTTTTGGGTGAAATGGCAAACCTTCCAACCCAAGCTAATTTGAGTTCCTGGATTGACTCTCAGGGTATGTCTACACTACGAAATTAGGTCGAATTAATAGAAGCCGGTTTTATAGAAATCGGTTGTATACAGCCGATTGTGTGTCCCCACATAAAATGCTCTAAGTGCTCTAGTCGGCGGACCGCGTCCACAGTACCGAGGCTAGCGTCGACTTCCAGAGCATTGCACTATGGGTAGCTATCCCACAGTTCCCGCAGTCTCCGCCGCCCATTGGAATTCTGGGTTGAGATCCCAATGCCCGAATGATGCAAAACAGTGTCGCGGGGGGTTCTGGGTACATGTCGTCAGGCCGCTCCCCCTCCGTCACAGCAACGGCAGACAATAGATTCGCGCCTTTTTACCTGGGTTACCTGTGCTGAGAACATACCACGGCAATCATGGAGCCCGCTCAGCTCAGCTCACCGTCACCATATGTCATCTGGGTGCCAGCAGACGCGGGACTGCAGTGCTACGCAGCAGCAGCTAACTGCCTTTTGGCGGTAGATGGTGCAGCATGACTGGTAGCCTTCATCGGCGATCTGGGTGCTGGCAGCCGTGGGGCTGGCAGCTGTAGGGCTGCATTGCACCAGCCCTTGCCTTTTGGCAGTAGATGGTTTATTACGACTGGTAACCGTCCTCGTCGTACAGCAGTGGCTATCAATTATGGGCACCTGGGCAGACATGCTCAGTCCAGCAGTGGCTGGAACTCCGTATGTCCCCCAGTCCCCCATCCTGCTGCCTTCACAATGACGATGATGGCTATCAGTCGTAGTATGCTATTTTCTGCCAAGCGCCCTGTGCAGCAGATCGTGCAATAGGCCTGAAGGCTACTGCCAAGCGCCCAGTATTTGCTGCCAAGCACCCAGAAGATGCCAAGGGCTATCAGTCATGCTGCACCGTCGTCTTAAGATGTAAAAAATAGATTTGTTCTGTATTCATTTGCTTCCCCCCTCCCTCCGTCAAATCAACGGCCTGCTAAACCCAGGCTTTTGAGTTCAATCTTTGGGGGGGACATTCTGTGTGACAGTTGTTTGTGTTTCTCCCTGATGCACAGCCACCTTTCTTGACTTTAATTCCCTGTACCTGTACGCCATGTCGTCACTCGCCCCTCCCTCCCTCCCTCCTTCCCCTGGTCCGTCAGATACTAGTTTCACGCCTTTTTTCAGACCAGATGCCATAGCTAGCACTGGGATCATGGAGCCCGCTCAGATCACTGCGGCAATTATGAGCACTATGAACACCACGCGCATTGTCCTGGAGTATATGCAGAGCCAGGACATGCCAAAGCAAAACCGGGACCAGCCGAGGAGGCGATTGCAGCGCGGCCACGAGAGTGATGAGGAAATGGACATGGACATAGACCTCTCACAAGGCACAGGCCCCAGCAATGTGGAAATCAGGGTGTTCCTGGGGCAGGTTGATGCCGTGGAACGCCGATTCTGGGCCCGGGAAACAAGCACAGACTGGTGGGACCGCATCGTGCTGCAGGTGTGGGACGATTCCCAGTGGCTGCGGAACTTTCGCATGCGTAAGGGCACTTTCATGGAACTTTGTGACTTGCTTTCCCCTGCCCTGAAGCGCCAGAATACCAAGATGAGAGCAGCCCTCACAGTTGAGAAGCGAGTGGCGATAGCCCTGTGGAAGCTTGCAACGCCAGACAGCTACCGGTCAGTCGGGAATCAATTTGGAGTGGGCAAATCTACTGTGGGGGCTGCTGTGATCCAAGTTGCCAGGGCAATGAGAGACCTGGTGATATCAAGGGTAGTGACTCTGGGAAACGTGCAGACCATAGTGGATGGCTTTGCTGCAATGGGATTCCCAAACTGTGGTGGGGCCATAGACGGAACCCATATCCCTATCTTGGCACCGGAGCACCAAGCCACCGAGTACATAAACCGCAAGGGGTACTTTTCAATGCTGCTGCAAGCCCTGGTGGATCACAAGGGACGTTTCACCAACATCAACGTGGGCTGGCCGGGAAGGGTACATGATGCTCGCGTCTTCAGGCAGTCTGCTCTGTTTCGAAAGCTGGAGGAAGGGACTTTCTTCCCGGACCAGAAAATAACCATTGGGGATGTTGAAATGCCTATCGTGATCCTTGGGGACCCAGCCTACCCCTTAATGCCATGGCTCATGAAGCCGTACACAGGCAGCCTGGACAGGAGTCAGGACCTGTTCAACTACAGGCTGAGCAAGTGCCGAATGGTGGTGGAATGTGCATTTGGACATTTAAAAGCGCACTGGCGCAGCTTACTGACTCGCTCAGACCTTAGCGAAAAGAATATCCCCATTGTTATTGCTGCTTGCTGTGCGCTCCACAATCTCTGTGAGAGTAAGGGGGAGACATTTATGATGGGGTGGGAGGTTGAGGCAAATCGCCTGGCCGCTGATTACGCACAGCCAGACACCAGGGCTGTTAGAGGAGCACAGCATGGCGCGGTGCGCATCAGAGAAGCTTTGGAAAATGAGTTTTGTGACTGGCCAGGCTATGGTGTGAAACTTCTGTTTGTTTCTCCTTGATGAACCCTCCGCCCCTCCCCCCCACCCAGTTAACTCTACTTCCCTGTAAACCAACCACTCCGCCCTCTCCTACCCTCCCCCCTGCGAGCACCACTTGCAGAGGCAATAAAGTCATTGTTACTTCACGTTCATGCATTCTTTATTAATTCATCACACAACTAGGGGGATAATTGCAAAGGTAGCCCGGGATGGGTGGGGGAGGAGGGAAGGAAAAGGACACACTGCAGTTTAAAACTTTAACTCTTATTGAAGGCCAGCCTTCTGATGCTAGGGCAATCATCTGGGGTGGAGTGACTGGGTGGCCGGAGGCCCCCCCACCGTGTTCTTGGGCGTCCTGGGTGAGGAGGCTATGGAACTTGGGGAGGAGGGCTGTTGGTTACACAGGGGCTGTAGCGGCGGTCTCTGCTCCTGCTGCCTTTCCTGCAGCTCAACCATACGCTGGAGCATATCAGTTTGATGCTCCAGCAGCCGGAGCATCGACTCTTGACTTCTGTCTGCAAGCTGACGCCACCTATCATTTTCAGCCCGCAACTTGCTCTGTTCATCCCGCGATTCAGCACGCCACCTCTCCTCTCGTTCATATTGGGCTTTTCTATAATCAGTCATTGACTGCCTCCACGCATTCTGCTGTGCTCTGTCAGCGTGGGAGGCAGTCTGTAGTTCTGTAAACATTTCATCACGTGTCCTTCGCTTCCTCTTCCTAATCTTCACTAGCCTCTGTGAAGGAGAAAGATTTGCAGCTGGTGGAGGAGAAGGGAGAGGTGGTTAAAAAAGGCACATTTTAGAGAACAATGGGTACGCTCTTTCACGTTAAATTTTGCTGTTCACATTACACAGCACATGTGCTTTCGTTACAAGGTCGCATTTTTCCTCTTATATTGAGGGCCTGCCGGTCTTAACATGTGGGAATGGTTTCAAACAGTAGTGCTCTCATTTCCCATACCAAGCACCCATTGGGTTGGCCATTTAAAATGGGTTTGCAATGTAAAAGGAGGGGCTGCGGTTTCAGGGTTAACATGCAGCACAAACCCAACTAATTCCCCTCCCCCACACCCAATTCTCTGGGATGATCACTTCACCCCTCCCCCCACCGCGTGGCTAACAGCGGGGAATATTTCTGTTCAGCAGAGCAGGAACAGGCACCTCTGAATGTCCCCTTAATAAAATCACCCCATTTCAACCAGGTGACCGTGAATGATATCACTCTCCTGAGGATAACAAAGAGAGATAAGGAATGGATGTTGTCTGCATGCCAGCAAACACAGGGACCATACGCTGCCATGCTTTGTTATGCAATGATTCCAGACTACGTGCTACTGGCCTGGCGTGGTAAAGTGTCCTACCATGGTGGACGGGATAAGGCAGCCCTCCCCAGAAACCTTTTGCAAAGGCTTTGGGAGTACATGAAGGAGAGCTTTCTGGAGATGTCCCTGGAGGATTTCTGCTCCATCCCCATACACGTTAACAGACTTTTCCAGTAGCTGTACTGGCCGCGATTGCCAGGGCAAATTAATCATTAATCATTAAACACGCTTGCTTTTAAACCATGTGTAATATTTACAAAGGTACACTCACCAGAGGTCCCCCTGTGTGCCCTCAGGGTCTTCGGTGAGTTCGGGGGTTACTGGTTCCAGGTCCAGGGTGACAAACATATCCTGGCTGTTGGGGAAACCGGTTTCTCCGCTTCCTTGCGGCTGTGAGCTATCTACATTTCCTCCATCCTCCTCTTCCAAACCCTCTTCCCTGTGTGTTTCTCCAGTGAGGGAGTCATAGCACATGGTTGGGGTAGTGGTGGCTGCACCCCCTAGAATGGCATGCAGCTCCGCGTAGAAGCGGCATGTTTGCGGCTCAGCCCCGGACCTTCCGTTTGCTTCTCTGGCTTTGTGGTAGGCTTGCCTTAGCTCCTTAATTTTCACGCGGCACTGCTGTGCGTCCCTGTTATGGCCTCTTTCCTTCATGGCCTTGGAGACCTTTTCTAATATTTTGCCATTTCGTTTACTGCTTCGGAGTTCGGCCAGCACTGATTCATCTCCCCATATGGCGAGCAGATCCCGTACCTCCTGTTCTGTCCATGCTGGAGCTCTTTTGCGATCCTGGGACTCCATCACGGTTACCTGTGCTGATGAGCTCTGCGTGGTCACCTGTGCTCTCCACGCTGGGCAAACAGGAAATGAAATTCAAACGTTCGCGGGGCTTTTCCTGTCTACCTGATCAGTGCATCTGAGTTGAGAGTGCTGTCCAGAGCAGTCACAATGAAGCACTGTGGGATAGCTCCCGGAGGCCAATAACGTCGAATTCCGTCCACACTACCCTAATTCCGACCCCCTAAGGCCGATTTTATCGCTAATCCCCTCGTCGGAGGTGGAGTAAAGAAACCGGTTTAAAGGGCCCTTTAAGTCGAAAAAAGGGCTTCGTCGTGTGGACATGTCCAGGCTTAATTCGATTTAACGCGGCTAAAGTCGACCTAAACTCGTAGTGTAGACCAGGCCTCAGACGACACTGAGAGGCTCATGAACAGTCTTCCCTGGAGACTAGCTCCACACCACCAACCTGAGTGGCTAGATAGTGGAGAATGGTGATTTAGGCAGTGGTTGGGGAGAAATCTGTTGCAGTTCCATCAGTGGGAATGGTGGTATAGATCAAGTGTAAGCATTTTTACCAATATGTCACCTAATTCTGCTAGATGACACCGGTAGAAACTGGCACAACTACTAGTGGAGCTTCACCAGTGATGATTTTCACCATAAATGCTAGTGTAGATACAGTCTTATTTTTTTTTCTTTCCCCAGAGGCTGGCTGTATCACTTCTCTGATACATTTAAGTTCTCTCAGGCACTGGAACACAATTTTTCAAGACTTGCATGAGTATAGCAGGTCTAACCACCTATGGTATTTCTACACTGCAATTAAACACCTGTATCTGGCCCATGTCCGCTGATTTGGGGTCGTGGGCACGTGCCTTCCCTGGCACTGCCACCGACCCACCACAGGACAACTGGGCCACAGTGGCCCCCCCTTCCCTGAGACCCCCACCACCTCCTCCACTCCACACCCAAGGTTCAGCCTGGCACTGGGGCTGGGGGTGTTGGGTCTAGTGGGAAAGGCTGGGGCAGGTTGGCTGGGGCTCCTCTGATGGAGGCCCCCCAACCAGGGTTTTACCTTTTTATGGGAGGTTGGGGGCTCAAGTGTGCGGGGGCAGGAAGGGTCGGGGCCAGCAGGCTAGCCTCCCCAAAGCGAGGGTTTACCCGCCCTCTGTGCTGGTGGGGCTTGAGCTCAGGGGCTGTTTAATTTCTCGATGGATGTTCGGGCTGGGGAGGGTCCCAGATCTCAAGCTCTAGTCCAAGTCTGAATGTCTGCACTGCAATTAAACAGCCCCTTAGCCAAAGCCCCAGGAGCCCGAGTCACCTGACATAGGCCAGGAGCAGGTTTTTAATTGCAGTGTCAACATGCCCTTAAATAGTACCATAAATAGTGCCCTCTAAATACATAATATGGATGGATAGATAGATAGATAGATTCAGGTCTTCCAGCTGATAGATAATTGAGCCAGGGATTTAGAGTGAGACTCTACAAACTTAATCTGGAAATTTCAAAAGCAAAAAGAAGTGGTTCTACTCATTGACAAGTTCAAGGCAGTGGCCTGAATTCCATATGGATATAGATTTATGAGAAAGGAAAATAAAGAAATAGGGATATTTCCCCATAGTACAGAGTATTGCCTTTTAATCGAAAACACCAGTGAGTGTAGGGATTACAGTGTCTGATTATGCAGGGTCAGGTACTGTCCCAAGAGAACTGTAGAGTACAGACAATTCATTTTAAAGTGAAGTTTCACTGTGGCTGGGCTGATAAATGCAGTATGTGTACACTTGAATTAATCACCTGTAAGGAGATCTTTTTAAAGACAAGCGCCTCAAGAGGATGCTCCTGGTAAGCAGTGGAAAATATAAATAAGTAGGAAAGCTTTTGCTTGGTGTTTCCTAACCATTGGGAATATGTAGTTCAATTTAATTCAGGTATGATTTTCACAAAAGCATATTTTAATATGTGATCAATGGCAGTCTTTCCTATTCAGTTCCCTTCTTTCTTCATTGGAGCCAATAGTCTCTTTTGTCAGAGGATGCACTGAATTAAATGTGTGGGTTTTGACTGTGCCTTTGTGTATGAGGAAGGCTGAAAGGTGTCATTTCTTTTTAAAGTAGGAAAATCTGAGATACAACTGCGATGGTGGCTTCCATTGAATTATGTGCTGCTGAACTCATGAATTCACCATGCATCACCCTCTTTCCTAGCTGAGCACTGGATCAGTAGCTATGGTGATATGTGTATTTTAAATGCCTACCTGGATTAGATGAGAGAGAGAGAGAGAGAGAGAGAGAGAGAGACTGAAGTTTTTGTGTGTATAGTGATCGCACAGTAGTGCGACAATAGTTAAAAGGATGTGCAGAGCCCATGGGGGGGAAAAAACCATTTGTCCTTTAGTCACAGTGAAGAGGGGACATAAACAGGACAGCAAACACTTGTGGGTGTGGGTTCAAATGATGGCAATGCATTAGTCCTACAGACACACAGAAAGATGTAACAGGGAAGTAAAAAGTCTGGGGATGTGTCCTTCTCATCACCTTATCTTTCCCTCCTCCTTCCCCCACACCTCAAAAAAAGTTCAGGTTTGTTCTGAGGCTTAGCCAAAAGTTTGAGTCATTTCTTACTAGGGTGACCAGATAGCAACTGTGAAAAATCAGGACGGGGTGGTGGGTAATAGGCGCCTGTATAAGAAAAAGTTCCAAAAAACGGGACTGTCCCTTTAAAAATGGGATATCTGGTCACCCTATTTCTTACTTTATCAAAACCATTGTGACTGCCCCAAAGACACATGCTCTGTGTTTAGGATGGTCAGAGGTATTTGAATAAAGTAAGAGCTGCCTCAGACTTTTCCTTAAAACAAACTGGTTCTGCTTTTATTTTCTTTCCGAGAACGTTTGGTCAAATGTGTGGGCTTGTTTTGGGCTTTTGTTACGTTTTTTTGAGGGAGGCTGTTTTGGGAAAGTGGAGAGGCAGGACAATTTCCAAGTACTTCTGCAACTCCTGTTTTTGGCATGGTGCAGAAGTGGAAAAATCACCACATCACAATAGCACATATTCTCATGCTGCACCTTGCATTGGTGTCAAAGGAGCCTCCTCCAGGGAATCCCTGAGGCAGAAGCCGGATGCAGTTGCAGTCCTGTGCTAGCCTGAGTGCAAAGTCAAGACACACCTAAGCCTGTGATATTTCCAGCCCAGACAAAATCAGGAAGTACTGGAAATCCTTAAAGAATGAGTCTGATCTTACACCATTTGTATGCCAAGGAGGTTTGGAGAAACATCTAGATACTTTGAAGTCTAGCCAAATGGAACTTCCAAACTTTGTAAGATTAATTCATACAGGGTCTGGTCCCATTAAATGCGGAGTGCCCTCAATGCCTAGTGAAATCAGTGGGATTGGAGGACACTCAGCATCTTGCAGGCTGTGTTCAGCACTTTGCAGGACAGGGCTCAGAATGCCTCAGTGCAATTCCATTTCTGTGTAATTTGTGTGCACTCCTGCTCCATGGTTTCATCTGAAGTACTTATACTTCTACAAACACAACAGGAAGAATGATGATTTAATGTGTTCTGCTAAAGCAACATTGTCTCAATTTTTACTACTGCATTAGAAACTGTACTTATATTTTCATGTGGTTTAAATTGTTCTGTATTAATATCTCTTCTACATCCTGTTAAAGTAAAAATAGGTTGTAATGGACATCAGAATACACAACTTGCTTATGATGCCAGCTCAGTGTGGTAAACATGATAAAAGCTGTATAAGTACCATAGCTCCTGAAACCTGGATTTGACTTAGCTCAGAGAATGTGGCCTAAACATACAAGGATAGATTCTTTTCTTGGCTCAGGTTTAATCTGTCCTGTCTGCACTAGTATTAAAGAGTGAGGAAGTAGGAGTGATCCTTTCAAGACTCTAATTGCGTGAATAAACATAAATTAATGATGATCTCAAAACTCAGTGCGGGTTAAATTAATGGTTCACAAACTTTTCCAGTAAAGCTGGAGTCAGTTTTGTACAAACCAGAGCCAATTTGTGCATTCATGTCAAAGCTGTGTAAAACCATGAGCTGAAACCCAAAGAAAGGCATGGTCAAAGCCCTGCAAAATTGAAACAGTTCAGTTATCTGACAGCTGTAAGAAACATACTCTGTGGATCCCATTAAAATCTTGACATTTACTTCCTCATGTTATTTACTTCATCCAGTGTACTTGGGGCAATCTATATTAGAATGATGATTACCACAAATACCATGGTGAATTTAAAAACTGAGTGTTGGCAACCATGGTGATGCACATATGTAAAAAGTCCTCTTTATGGACAAGTCAAGACCATGCGGACCCTCTTCCAATTGCTATTTAGGATGCACAGTAGGATAACAACACTGGCTTAGTAAAACTCCATTGTTGTTGGTATGTGGGTGGGGGCGGGAAGGAGAAGGGGAATGTTTGCTGTTTTAGAAGTTGTCTCAGGTCATTGAGAATTATGTATAATATGTCACTATACAAACAGCAAGTACAAGTTGGAAAAATCTCCCCACTGTTACATTACTAAAATTCAGGTAATTATTACTGCCACAAACCCAGAAATTTTCCTTTCTATGTGATTATTTTGCAATGATAATTTACATTTTACCTGCAGGCCATTGGCAATAATCACATAGAACAAAAGGTATGGACACAACTGTTGTATCCTGTGTATGAATAAACATGTTTGCAAAGCTCACCAGTGGAGACAGATGGCTTCCCCTCAAGGCATCTGCAGTGCTCTCAAGCAAAGGGCTTCTCCGTAGTGCAGTTAGTAATACTGTTTGTTTAATCTTTGCCTCCCTGCATTTAATATATTTAGTAACATTGTGCTTGCATTTAAAAACAAAACACTAATGCGATAATGAACACACTTAAATGTAATTCTGTTTGCGTCTGAGAAGTGTCTGTAATATCTGTTACTTATTGTTTTGTGTTGTGTGGTAAGTGGAATTAGCCAATCAGCTCTTCTCTTTAAGAAATCTGCAGCACCGTGAGGAGCAAAAGATTATCAGTTTAGGCCTATGCAAATAGGTGCTCTTTTGACTCAGTGGCTAGTGATGTGGACTGTTGGTGACCCCGAACCGTGACAGCGGAAACCTTTCTAATGATAGTCTACCAGCTGCTGTATGTCAGCTCCAGCCATACACAGGATGCTCCACTCCACGTCTGTCTTTCTATGTTGATTGCCTTCTTGTTCTTAAATATTCAGTAGTGATGCTTCAAAATAGGCATAATAGCCTTTGCCTGCCCTATTTTGAATTACATACAGTTTTATTTATTTGTTTACCTGATGCTGTAAATATACAACATAGAACTGAACAGAGTTTCTCAGGTTCCATGGTATAAAGGTTGGAGTCTTACTCCAGTGAAAGATTTTTGGCTGTCTGAACAATGGATTTTTTTTGCACTGTCAGAGCAATTGAGAGGAATACACTGTGCTGGGTTTTTTAAAAAATGTTATGTATTTTTAAAAAGAACAGGAGTACTTGTGGCACCTTAGAGACTAACAAATTTATTAGAGCATAAGCTTTCGTGGGCTACAACCCACTTCTTCGGATGCATACTGTCCACAGCTGGGGCAGGATCACCTTCCCTTTTGGGGGACACAAGAGTGTCGGACCCAGAGGGGAGCCCAGAGAGGGAAGCCCAAATGGAAGGTCAGGGGGGGCCAGAGAGTCCACCCACCTTTTGTAGGGAGGGGCTTTCCCCGGAGGAGGGTGAAAAGTCTGCATTCAAAAGGCCAGTCCCCTCTCCCGTGGATCAGGTTTTAAGGGAAACCTGGGGGTCAGGTCTCCGGGATGAGGGGGTCCATCCAGCTGACCCTTTGGAAACAGAAAGTGGGGTGCCCAATGGGGTCCAGAGCACCCCAGGGAAAGATCTTGTTCTTGCTACACTTGCAAGAGATAAAACTCTCTCTCCAAGACAGGGGGGGGGAAATCTCTGCATGGGAGAAACTTCACAAGGGAGTGGGGCCCAGCCCAGAGAAACTCCAGAGGGAGGGGCCGAGGGCAAGCATGGTCGTAGTACACCCTGTCCTGGCCAAAGACCCAAGCACATGCCCGAACTAGAAGTCTTCCCCAAAGAGGCAGAAGAATCTGCATCGGAGTGTCTACCAGAGGGCACAAAGAACTGGGAAAATGCAATAGGGGCTAAACAAGTCAAATTGAGCGAACGAAGCCTGTCCACCGTAAATTTGCTGTTAACCTTGTGTCTTTTGCTAATTCACCTATGGGATAAAATAAAAGAATTCACACTAGTGGTAAACCCTTTAAAGACGTGGAACATACCTAATTTGTGGAAGAAGCTGTTATACATGCTGGGGATGGTAACAAGACAGCCCCACCAGCATGTTACTTTACAGCCCATACCTGTAAAAAGCAGCAAAAGCATAACGGGCCCATGCTGCTGTGTAGAAGGGGAAACTGAGGCACACCGCCTCATGGCATTGGTGGCTAAATGCCAAGATACCCCCCCTTTAACGGATATCGCTGCCTGCATTCTGTTAGCAAAACTACATCCCTACCTGTTTGCAAGCATCTGGGGACCAGGAACCCCAAAACGGGCTAGAACCCCTAGGAGTGACATCATATGGTTTCAAGGTACTGAAAGGGAGTGTGACCAAAAACAAACAGAAATTTTACAGGTACTGCCTCCGCCATGGACAGTGTCCAAGTCTCTGGCAGTAAGTTCAGGGGGAGGGTGTGACAGTGTACCCCATAAGGCTTTATGGGGAGGGGGTGCTTATAAATGTATGTATGACATAACTGGAATATGTTTTGTGCTGCCTGTGCCAGGTAACATATCTCCGTAAAGGTTATGGTCTACTATATCTATTCATCCTATTTGTACATATATATATCATTTTCTATTTGAGGTTAAGAATATGGGCTGTATGCTTGCTTGGTTTCTAAGTAAGCTTTGGGAGGCATTTGGTCAGCTTCTTTAGGAAGGAATTCGCCAGGTTAAGTACCTGATCAGGGAACAATGCATCTTGGAATGCTCCAATCCACATAAGAAGTCTTCCTGGAGACATGCAAGATTCCATGTGGGCAATGGCTTCAGCCTGTAAAGACTGAGTCATGCAGGGACATGTGACTTGCCCAGGTGACTCCAGAACTCCATCTTGGAGCTGGACTTTGCATAGGAGGGAGGAGGGGGGTCTCCTCCCACAAGAGAGAGTCTATTTAACCCTGGGGGAGACCCCTCCATTTTGTCTTCAGCTGGCTAAAGAAGGAGCCTCTCCACCCCCCCAGGATGCTTGAAGGAAACAAACAAAAGACAGTAACTACAGGGGTTGTGAGAGATTGCTGGACCCAGGCTAAAGGGAGATTAGCCTGTAAAAGGGAGCATTCTGGAACTGGTGAGGAACTTATCTGTATTTAGTTTGATTAGGCATAGATTTGCGCATTTTATTTTATTTTGCTTGTGACTTACTTTGTTCTGTCTGTTACTACTTGGAACCACTTACATCCTACTGTCTGTATTTAATAAAATCACTTTTTATTTAGTAATTTACTCAGAGTATGTATTAATACCTGGGGGAGCAAACAACTGTGCATATCTCTCTATCTGTGTTATAGAGGGCGAACAATTTATGAGTTTGCCCTGCATAAGCTTTATGCAGGGTAAAACGGATTTATCTGGGTTTAGACCCCATTGGGAGTTGGGCATCTGAGTGCTAAAGACAAGCACACTCCTGTGAGCTGTTTTTGGGTAACCTTGCAGCTTTGGGACAAGTGATTCAGACCCTTGGTCTGTGTTAGAGCCAGACAGGAGTGTCTGACTCAGCAAGACGGGGTGCTGGAGTCCTGAACTGGCAGGGAAAACAGAAGCAGGGGTAGTCTTGGCACATCGGGTGGCAGCTCCCAAGGGGGTTTCTGTGATCCAACCCGTCACAGTGGCGAATATGCATCCGAAGAAGTGGGTTGTAGCCCACGAAAGCTTATGCTCTAATAAATTTGTTAGTCTCTAAGGTGCCACAAGTACTCCTGTTCTTTTTGCGGATACAGACTAACACGGCTGCTACTCTGAAACCTATGTATTTTTAATAATTTATAACCAGGCATCATATGTTTCCTTTATTAGTATCTATTGTGATGGGAATTAGTGACCTAGAAATGCCACTTCTTACAAAGTACCATAAAAATACATATGATATTCCCCATTAGACTGCAGGATAAAACATCCCTTTGATTGTATGTCAATAATAATTGTTACATAAGCACTGTGTACACTGTTACTTTTAAAATATTAATTTTACAAACTTTTAAACTGTTTAAAATAGACAATATGAATGGTAACATTGTAAACAAATCTACTCTCTGTAGGCCTCGAGGCAAGTCAAACTTAAACAGCATTTTTAAAAGGTGGTATTAACTCTGTCTTATTAGTAAAATGTTACAGGCTATTTAACTTGAAATAGCTGAATAGTACCTGATACAACTGTGCATGATTGTTTGCTTTGATATTATGAAAGAAGCAAGGCAGATGTTATATATAACCAAACAGTAGGTTCTCACAGGTCATGCTTTTGTTCCTCTGATCTCTTCACTGTTCTTGCTTGTTATTACCTCTCATCTGCAAGTAATTAGCTAAAGATGAGGGTGTCAAGGCCGGCTCCAGCATTTCTGCCGCCCCAAGAGCAAAAAAAAAAAAAAAAAAAAACAACGCCCGCCACCGGCGGGAGCAACTGGAAGAAAAAAAAAAAAGAAAAAGGAAAAAAAGCTGTGATTGGCGGCGGCAGTTCAGCGGCAGGTCCTTCGCTCCTAGAGGGAGTGAGGGACCTGCCGCCCCCGAATTGCCGCAGGTGCCGCCCCTCTCCCTTGTTAAGCTGGTGCCTGGAGCCGGCCCTGGAGGGTGTAACCAGCTTCTTCATGGTCCTGTTGATATGCCCCTCAAAAACTTACCTGTGCATAGTATCCAGCTCTGTGTGTTGTGATTTGGACCAGTGGTGAAGACTGGTAATCTCTTGGAGTGGGTTTTGTCTAGGTCGGGTCTCTTGTGGTGTTTTTCCTTTTAGTCTCACTCTAAAGTTTTTTGTGCAGACCACTGAAAAATATAGCTGGTACTATGTACCTTATCTTGGGTTAGCTGGTTTGGACATGTTTCCAGAGAGCCCAAGATGGGGGTACCGGTGATCTGTTCTTTATGCCCTGAAAGGAAATCCGTATCCACCAGTTTATAAACCTCGAACAGAATAAAATGAAATACAGCAGGATTGTCACAGTAGTGAAGTGTGCTAAATGAAACCCTAAAGCAGACAGAAATTTACTTTTTAAAAATATGCAGGAGGAAATAAAATATCACATGAAATGTGACCTAGCAGCTGAAGAATCATATGATTCTGCCAGATGTTTTGGAGAGAAATAAATCCATATTAAGATCATCTCCCTCTAGGGCTAGAGCTGGAGACGACAGTACTGTGACGGGTTGGATCACAGAAACCCCCTTGGGAGCTGCCACCCGATGTGCCAAGACTACCCCTGCTTCTGTTTTCCCTGCCAGCTCAGGACTCCAGCACCCTGTCTTGCTGAGCGAGACACTCCAGTCTGGCTCCAGACACAGACCCAGGGTCTGAATCACTTGTCCCAAAGCTGCAAGTTTACCTAAAAACAGCTCACAGGAGTGTGCTTGTCTTTAGCACTCAGATGCCCAACTCCCAATGGGGTCTAAACCCAGATAAATTCGTTTTACCCTGCATAAAGTTTATGCAGAGTAAACTCATAAATTGTTCGCCCTCTATAACACTGATAGAGAGATATGCACAGTTGTTTGCTCCCCCAGGTATTAATACATACTCTGAGTAAATTACTAAATAAAAAGTGATTTTATTAAATACAGACAGTAGGATTTAAGTGGTTCAAAGTAGTAACAGACAGAACAAAGTAAGTCACAAGCAAAATAAAATAAAAGGCGCAAATCTATGTCTAATCAAACTGAATACAGATAATCTCACCCTCAGAGATGCTTCAGTAAGTTTTTTCTCAGACTGGACACCTTCCAGGCCTGGGCACAATTCTTTCCCCTGGTACAGCTCTTGTTGCAGCTCAGGTCATAGCTAGGGGATTCTTCATGATGGCTCCTCTCCCTCTCTCTTCTGTTCCACCCCTTTTATATATCTTTTGCATAAGGCGGGAACCCTTTGTCCCTCTGGGTTTCCACCCCCCCTCACTGGAAAAGCACCAGGTTAAAGATGGATTCCAGTTCAGGTGACATGATCACATGTCACTGCAAGACTTCATTACTCACTTGCCAGCACACACACATACAGGGAGACTCACAGGTAAACACAGCCATCTGCAGACAATGGGAGTCATCAAGATTCCAAACCATCATTAATGGCCCACACTTTACATAATTACAATAGGCCCTCAGAGTTACATTTTATATTTCTAGTTTTAGATACAAGAGTGGTGCATTTATACAAATCAGATGATCATACTCAGTAGATTATAAGCTTTGTAATGATACCTTACAAGAGACCTTTTGCATGAAGCATATCCCAGTTACGTTACATTCACTTATTACCGTATTTTCTCTAAAACTATCCCAGGTACATTATATTGACTTATTATCAAGTTTTTATAAAACCATATAGACTACACAACGTCACAAGTACTCCTTCAGTTAAAAGAAAGGACAGAGCTCCGAGAAGCATTATGCCTGAGACAGGATCTCCAGGGGAGCATGGCTGTTTGTTACATCTGTTGAAAAAAAATGCAGCATATTACTCCTCATGACAGGCCAGCACCACTGGCTGGTGCAGAGAAGAGATGGGTCTTTGCTCCCCCCCTCCATCCCCTTTGGGGTTTCTAGTATTGTGAGTAGTATTGGAGATCCAGGTCCTTGCACTTTAAGCAACATCAAAATACATGGAATCACAGCCAGTTTTTAGCAGGAGGCATTTAACCAAGAGAACTACAAACTATAGACACATGCAAAAAAAGGCTTCCACCCAGCCTGAGATCCAGCTTTGTGTTTCTTCTTTATCTGGGGCCACATTGGCAGGAACTCGATACAACACACAAACACTTAAGGGCTGAATAATATATGGCCAATATACAAACAATTACATGCAGGGGCACAAGGTTGGGAGGCTTCTTTTGTCCCCATCCATTTCCCCCTTCTGCATCCATACAAAACCAGGTACAATTTTCTGTTACACATTTTCCCTTTGCCATTGAAATTAACTTCTCTGTGTATGCATCTGTATATGTGAATGGGAGCCAGGGGGATGGAATAGGGAGGGAAATCCTTCCTCCTGAAACAAGGCTCCAAAGAGGGTCCTGTGGCACCTTTAAGACTAACAGAAGTATTGGGAGCATAAGCTTTCGTGGGTAAGAACCTCACTTCTTCAGATGCAAGTAATGGAAATTTCCAGATAACCTCGTTATCTCCATACTGATTTATACCTGCCTCTGGGGGGGAGGGATAGCTCAGTGGTTTGAGCATTGGCCTGCTAAACCCAGGGTTGTGAGTTCAATCCTTGAGGGGGCCACTTTGGGAACTGGGGTAAAAATCTGTCTGGGGATTGGTCCTGCTTTGAGCAGGGGGTTGGACTAGATGACCTCCTGAGGTCCCTTCCAACCCTGATATTCTATGATTCTATAACAAGTTACGTGCAACACCCCATTACAGTGGGCCCAGGACTAACCTTGGAGCCTGCTGCTTTCCGATCTCAGCAGCTCTGCTTGGCTGCAGCAGTTCTACCTGGCAGCTTAAATGAGCTTCTGTGCTGCAGTTGCTTCAGCAGAGAGGATCCAAGTCTCCATCACAGTGTGTTGATTCTGCTGCAGATGGTGCAGTGCAGACAAGTTTGAAATTTACTGGTGAAAGAAAGACCTGCCTTTAACCTGCCAGCTTATCTCCACCCTGTTGCTGGGAAAATAAGATGTCACACAGTCATGGTGAAAGAGTCAAAATATTAGCTGGTAGCATATAAGACTCAGGAATACGCTACCTAAGGAAAGAGCAATTAGCTGAGAGCAGTGACTGGTATTCCCCCTACCTAATGGTGCTTTGAATTTGAGGCTTATCCTTTTTGCAGTGAGGGTTTGGAAGTATCTTTGCTCATCCTACAGTGATAGCACCTAGTTGCCCTTCAAGCAAAAGAACAGAGACTCTACAGGCAACTGGGATAGCAAAGGGACAACATTTGATAGGCAGGGCATATACGAGGATAGTGCCTTGAGACCTGCCTTCTCCTGGGTTTCCCCTTTAAATTGAGGGTTTTCAGATCCTTCTGCAGGTCTACAATGTTAACCCACCAGTGTATGGGGAAACTTGCCATTCCCCATCTCCTTGGCATCAGACCAGTTGCTGTTGCAAGCAGTGCTCTCCATCCTCTTCAAAGCCAACAGATGTGTTGGAGGTTGGGCGTGGGAGAGGGAAAAGGGAAACGCCAATACCACTTTCACAAAAGGGGAATAGGGAAGAAGGCGTGGAAGTCGTCCAGAAGTTCAGAGTGGCTCTGCTCCCTCCGGCCTCTTCACCTGTCATGAATAATGCATCAACTCCACTCTGCTTCCTCCCCACCCCCCCATCTCCTTCTCCCTATCTCTGCAACACAGGCTTCTGGGAAGGAGAGTCAAAAGGCCCCAATGACGTTGCCATCCAGGCCACGGGTCTGGGAAGAAAGAAAAGAGTGGGTAGTGAAGAAGACTCTCCAGAGCTGCAGGAGCACCAGCTGGGAGGGGACCCACCAAATTAATTGCGATTGGGCTGGCAGGATACAGAAGGAATGAATTGGTACTGGCGTGCTTGTGAGAGGCTGGAAGCCCCAGCACTGTTAGGGAGCACTTAATATAAATGTACAAAATTTATACAAATTTAAAATCTATTGTTTGTTTTATTGTCCCAGGTGTGAGCCTGGCTGCTGTGCTCTCTGCATCCTCTCTCCTTCTCTGTCCCCCCAAAAGCCATTTCAGGCACAGCTTGATACCTGATATTTAAAAGCATGTTGTTATGTGAGGAACACTAAATAAGCAGAGCTGTTTTTCACAGATGGAGTGTGCTCCACTGAGTGTAAACTGTAGTGAAACTAAAGACATGCACCTTTATCGGGGGGGGGGGTCCCTTCTCTCCTTCCTATTGCCATAAAAGGGAACTTACATCTGTCATGTGAAAGCCTTGCAAAAATGACTTCTTCAGAGATGAGTCAACTTGGGTAGCCAGCCATTGAATTTCCCTGATATACAAAAGGTGATACTGTAGTGAACCAGACCACAAGCCAGATAGGAGCACTGTGGTTTACCTAGCTATTCTTGGCTTATATTTGTTTGCTATTATCTATGAAAAAATGATTGTCTAGGGTCTGCCAGTTCATTTAAGACCAGCATATGTCTTCTGAATTCTGGAGAGATATGTCATCATGCTTTCTCTCCTTCCCCGTTTTATCTTCACACGTTGTAAATATAAGGAACTTCGAAGTATCTACATGTCTTTGCTAGCCACACAATACAATTTATATCTTTCATCCTTTTTGTTGTTTTTTTTTTTTTAAAGTAAAAAATGCTGGTGTCATTACTGTTCTTTTGAGTCTAGCCAAGTGAAATCCTGTCAAGTAAAACCTTACTAACAGAATTCTGAACTGGATGAATCTGTTAAGCTTTCCCGGGGGAATGTATTCTACTCTTTTAACAACAGCCTCTCGGATGCTGGGAGAGTAAAGTTCTATTAATTGAAAAGATTGCTAACGTGGATGAAAGAAAGAAATGGGTTGGGGGAGATTTTAAATGTGCTTGCCACTTTCCAGTTACCTTTACCTTAGAGCTGGACTCCAGGAGAAAAAGAGAATCGGGGGTAGCTGGGGTGGTGGTGGGGGCGAAGCTCCTATTTACAGCTTCAAACTATCCATTTTGATTACAGTTCAGCAGCAAGCAGAGCCATCGGGTCAGTGGGGCTATATTTGTTATGGATGTCATTAGCATGGCAGAACACATCTGAGGATTGCCATTTGTACTCTGTGCCGCAGTTTTCGCAACCACATGTAAACAGAACCTAGAATGATCAGTTCTGCTGCTCTAACCAAACAGATTAGAAAAATCTGTCTTCTATAAGTGATGTAGACAGAGCTGAAGTTTCACAGGGTTTTCTTTTAAAATCAGTTTAATTTAAAAAAATCTTAATCTAAAACAATGATTTGGAGTGCTTGGAAACCGGGAATAGGTACAGTACGATGAATTCAGCACTAACTTTCTTAATACAATCACTTTCTTATTTATTTCAAAAGTGCAGAATCAAATCTTTTCTGGTTCCATTATAGCCATTGGGAATTTTGTCACTGCATCTCAGGGCCTGGACCTATGTCCATTAACACAGTTTAGTTGCTTTGTGTCAGAGGCTTGATTTCAAGGCCGGTTCAGCTGTAATTTTGAAAAACATGAACCCCCCTTGAAGTAACAAACAGATTGTTTAGAGGCAAATTGGACTTGCCCGGCTGATTCTAACTTAAGCTGGAGAACTGTTTGAAAGTGGGATCTAGTGAGATTTCTGGAATACTAAACTGAGTTGTTGATTAATGCAGTAACTTGACACCGCATGTGGAGTGTGTTCAAATCCTGCTAAAGGCCACATGTGACTAGGTTGTGAAATCATTCATTTTCACATTACAAAATCATCATGCAGGCCCAGGAGTGGAAAAGTAAAAGGTTTGCACATTTACAGAGAGATGTTTGAGAATCTTGCTGAGCCCTTGTATGTATTCTAGCTGATGCTCTCAATCCATCGCTATGGAAGTATTTGGAGTGGGTAGGAAGCAAGAACACTTTTATTATGAGGCTATGCAAACTCTTTACTTCCTAAACCAGGGGTCGGCAACCTACGGCACGCATGCCAAACACGGCACGCGAGCGGATTTTTGAGTGGCACGCTGCCTGCCTGGTGAGAGGAGGAGGGGCCGGAAAGCGCCATGCTGGGGGAAGAAGCAGGGGAGGAGGGAAGCTTGGCTGCGGCAGGACCAAGCTTCTGCCTCCGCAGGGGACAGCGGTGTGTGTGTGTGTGTGTGTGTGTGTGTGTGTGTGTGTGTGTGTGGGGAGGGTCCCTGCCCCCAGCCCCACTCAGCCTCCCCGCCCACCGCTCTCCCCTGCGGGGGCAGGAGGCAGAAGCTTGGTCCTGCGGCAGCCAAGCTTCCCCCCCTCCCCCGCTTCTTCCCACAGCATGGTGCATTCCGGCCCCTCCTTCTCCCTCCCTTCCCTCTCCCTGCCGGCGATGGCCCTTGCGAGGGGGAGGGGAGTGGAGCAGAGCCGCGCGGCAACGTGCTCGCTGCTCTGTAGAGCAGGCAGAGAGAGGTAGGGACGGGCCTTGGGGAAGGGGGTGGAACAGGGCATATCCCTCCCAGCCCCCTGCCATGAGCCGCTCAGGGCAGGGGGCTGAGAGCACCCCCCAAGAGCCGAGCAACCCAGCCTTCTGCCCTGCACCCCCCCCACCGCAACAC